>NW_028270141.1:160829368-161137860 GCF_037043375.1 Chiloscyllium plagiosum | reverse complement strand
ACCCCTCCATCCCCCCCACCCCTCCATCCCCCCCCACCCCTCTCACCCCCCCCACCCCTCTCACCCCCCCCCACCCCTCTCACCCCGTCCTCCCCCCCCCACCCCTCTCAGCCCCTCCTCCCCCCCACCCCTCTCACCCCCTCCTCCCCCCACCCCTCTCACCCCCTCCTCCCCCCCACCCCTCTCACCCCCTCCTCCCCCCCCCACCCCTCTCACCCCCTCCTCCCCCCCACCCCTCTCACCCCCTCCCCCCATTCCCCCCTCCCCCCCCATTCCCCCCTCCCCCCATTCCCCCCTCTCCCCATTCCCCCCTCCCCAACTCCCCGCTGATTCCAGGTACCTGTGGTGTGTTGCTTCGGAAGGTGAATGGCACAGCGATCGTTCAGCTACCGTCCAAGCGCCAGGTTCAGGTATGTTTCTCTGTACCCCCTCTCCCCTCGCACGCACTCTGTACCCCCTCCCCACCTCATTCCCTCTCTGTACCCCCTCCCCACCTCATTCCCTCTCTGTACCCCCTCCCCACCTCATTCCCTCTCTGTAGGACTGTCTCTCCATGTCTCATTCACACTCACCCCGTCTATCTCTCCCTCACTAAGGCTTTCTTCCTCAGACACCTTTGTAAATGCATTCGAGGGAAGAGGTTAACAAGGGACAGAGTAGGGCACCAAGGGGGGCAACTTGTGTGTGTGACACTGCAGGATATTGGAGGGGGTTGAATGAATATTTCTCGTCTGTCTTCACTCTGGAAAGGGAGAACGTAGGTACGGAATCAGGAAAAGGGACTGTGAGGAACTTGCACAGTTTGACATAGGAAATGGAGAGGTATTGGAGACTCTGTTGGGCTTAAGAACAGACAAAACCCCTGACCCAGATGAATTGCATCTCAGGCTGCTGTGGGAGCTGATGCAGGAAATTGCAGGGGCTCTGGTGCACATTATTAATTCCTCTCAGGCCACAGGGAAAGTGCCAGAGGACTGGAGGATGGCTGATGTGGTTCCACTTTTTAACAGGATTGGTAGAGATGAACCAGTGAACCAATTACACAGCAGTGAGTCTCACATCAGTGATAGGGAAACTATTGGAGAAAATTCTGAAGGAGCAAATTAATACCCACTTGGAAAGCCATTAGTTAATTAGGGATAGTCAGCATAGCTTTGTCAGAGGGAGGTCATGTCTAACAAATTTGTTAGAATGTTTTGAAAACATGATCAAGTGTGGAGAGGGAATTTCAATTGATGTCGTTTATCTGGATTTTACCAAAGCTTTTGACACGGTCCCACATGGGAGACTGAGGGGATTAAAGTACACAGAACTGAGGGAAACTTGGCAAGATGGATCAGAAACTGGCTGAGTAATCAGACACGAAGGGTGTTGGGAGAAGGCTGTGTGAGTGACTGGATGCTGGTGTCCATTGGCGTACCACAAGGATCAGCACTGAGACCCTTAGTGTTTGGTATATACACAAATGATATGATGGAAATGACACCAAGATTGGTCGAGTGGTTAGTAGCAAAGATGATGGTTGTAGGTGACAGGAAGATGTAGCTTGGGCTACATGGTCAGAGCAGTGGCAGATGGTATTTAACCCTGATAAGTGTGAGCTGATTCACTTTGGAAGGAGAAACAAGATGAGTCAGTATTTAATGAATGGCAGGACACTGGGTAGCTCAGAGGAGCAGAGGGATCTTGGGATAATTATTCACAGATCCCAGAAGTCAGCAGAGCCCTGGAATAGGGGTGACACATGAGACACTTGCTTTTATCAGTCATGGCGCAGAGTATAAGAGCAAGGAGGTGATGTTGGAGTTATACAGAGCATTGGTCAGGCCACAGCTGGAGTACTGTGCAGTTCTGGTCACCTCCCCACAGGAAGGATGTGATAGCACTTCAGGGGTACAGAGGAGGTTCACCAGGATGTTGCCTATGAAGGAGACATTGAGCTACAAGGAGAGACAAGATAGGTTTGGATTGTTTTCTTTAGAGCAGAGCAGAGAAGACTAAGGGGACATGACTGAGGTGGATAGGATTGTGAGGGGTATGAACAGGGTGAATAGAGAGCAGCTGTTCCCCTTGGTTGAGGGATCAATCACAAGAGGGCATGGGGTTAGGGTAAGGGGCAGGAGATTCATAGAGGATTTGGCAAAAACCTTTTTCACTCAGGGTGGTGGGAATCTGGAATGCCTGGGAAAGTAGCAGAGACTGGAAACCTCACCAACCTTGGAAAAAATATTTGGATGAGCATTTCAAATATCCTGACATTCAGGGATATGGGAGAAGAGCAGGATATTGGGATAGTGCAGTTTTAGTGGTGGTTATGTTAGTACAGATTTGATGGGCCGAGGGGCCTTTTCTGTGCTGTATGAATCTATGAAAGGCTCCCTTTCACTCTATCCATGTCTCACTCCCTGTGTTCCTGCACTCCCTGTTGCCCTTGCTCTACCTCTTGCCCTCGCTCCCCGACACTGTCTCTCTCTCTCTCTCACCGTCGTGCTGACATTCACTCTCGTCCCTCTCATGTTCTCTGATTCTTGCTCCCCCTGCCCCCTTCAGGTTCTCGAGTCGTGTGTAGCAACTGTCGGCCGTGTGTCCAATGTTGACCATAACAAGCGAGTGATAGGTAAAGCTGGCCGTAATCGCTGGCTGGGGATCCGGCCATCAAGTGGCCTCTGGCAGAGGAAGGGTGGCTGGGCTGGTCGGAAGATTCGGCCACTGCCTCCCATGAAGAGTTATGTAAATCTACCGTCACCAGGGACTGTGAGCTGAGTTGTCTGTTCGAGGGCAGATCCTGTACATTAAAGATCTTACTGAGACTACACTGCTTTTACCTCCGCTGCTTCCACAACCAATTTCTTCCTTTTGGATTTTCTTTATTATTCACTCATGGGACCTGTGTGTGAAGGGCTGGGCCAGCCTTTATTGTCCATCCCTAGTTGCCCCTTGGAGAAGATGGTGAGTTGCAGTCCACGTGCTGTAGCTTGACCCACGATGTCCTATGGGAGGGAATTCCAGGATTTTGACCCAGTGACATCGAAGAACAGTGGCACATTTTCAAGTCCGGATGGTGAGCCTGGAGGGGAACCTGCAAAGGGGGTAATGTATCTGTTGCCCTTGGGAAGGTGCTCTCTAAGGTGATGTGGTGAGCTATTATCAATGATAATCCAGCCCCACTGCCCCTTGGGCCACATCTTTATCAATGTTTTGATTCAATCAACTGGCAAATTGGTTCCCTTTGCTGCTGCCATACAGAATAAACAAGACTTTCATAAGGTTTCAAAAGATTCAATCACTTTATTATTAGCCAAAGCATCTTTGTAAACAAGTGGCAAAACAGATGAACGTCTGAGCTAGAATCCAGAATGAGAACTATGTCCCCTTTTAATTTCAAAACAGACAGACACAACCTAAATGAGAACAAAGATTCTGCAAAGATAATATTTAGAAAGGTGAAAATAAAATACCCTGTTGGCTAATTCTAAAAACTAGGAATCAAACTGGATCCACTCTCCAGCTGCCCTGAGTTTCTTATTGACCATCTTGATTGGAGACCAATGGGTGAACAAGGTTCCCTTTTGGATGGAAATCCAGCCGATTCATCATCGTTCACTTGCTCAGTGATTAAAATGTCAGAAATCCTGAGCTGGAGAAACTGGCAGGTTCCATGTACTTCACAGAACAGAGTGAGAAACAGACATCCCTAAGTTGATGAAACATAATGTGGTTTATAAAAATGATTTAGACGTGAATGTCAGAGGGTTACTCGATAAGTTTGCAGATGATGCAAAAATTGACCAGGTGGTTAATCTTTAGGGGGATAGCCTTGGATTACAGGGGGATAGAGACGGGCTGGTCAGTGGCAAATAGAAAACCACATCTGAGTAAATGTGAGGTGATGCACTTGGGCAGGACAAACAAGGCAAGGGAATACTTGATAGACAGTAGGATCCTGGGATGCACTGGGGACCGGAGGGACCTTGGTGTTTCGGGACACTAGTCCCTTAGCAGTACAGGTGGATGATGTGGTTACTTGCCTTTATTAGCTGAGGCGTGGAGGTTATGTTATAACTGTATAAAACATTGGTTAGACCACAACTAGAGTATTGTGTACAGTTCTGGAATTCAAGATTGTAGAAGGAATGTAGAGGGTGCAAAAAAGGTTTATCAGGATGATGGGCGGTTCGCAGAGGTGTGTCAGGGCGATGTGCGGTTCGCAGAGGTGTGTCAGGGCGATGTGCGGTTCGCAGATGTGTGTCAGGGCGTTGTGCAGTTCGCAGATGTGTGTCAGGGCGATGTGCGGTTCGCAGATGTGTGTCAGGGCGATGTGTGGTTCGCAGATGTGTGTCAGGGCGATGTGCGGTTCGCAGAGGTGTGTCAGGGCGTTGCACGGTTCGCAGAGGTGTGTCAGGGCGATGTGTGGTTCGCAGAGGTGTGTCAGGGCGTTGCACGGTTCGCAGAGGTGTGTCAGGGCGATGTGTGGTTCGCAGAGGTGTGTCAGGGCGTTGCACGGTTCGCAGAGGTGTGTCAGGTTGTTGCGCGGTTCGCAGTGGTGTGTCAGGGCGTTGTGCGGTTCGCAGAGGTGTGTCAGGGCGTTGCACGGTTCGCAGAGGTGTGTCAGGGCGATGTGCGGTTCGCAGAGGTGTGTCAGGGCGTTGCACAGTTCGCAGAGGTGTGTCAGGGTGTTGCGCGGTTCGCAGAGGTGTGTCAGGGCGTTGCACGGTTCGCAGAGGTGTGTCAGGACGATGTGCGGTTCGCAGAAGTGTGTCAGGGTGATGTGCGGTTCGCAGAGGTGTGTCAGGGCGATGTGCGGTTCGCAGAGGTGTGTCAGGACGTTGCGCGGTTCGCAGAGGTGTGTCAGGGCGATGGGCGGTTCGCAGAGGTGTGTCAGGACGATGCACGGTTCGCAGAGGTGTGTCAGGGCGATGGGCGGTTCGCAGAGGTGTGTCAGGGCGATGGGCGGTTCGCAGAGGTATGTCAGGGCGATGGGCGGTTCGCAGAGGTGTGTCAGGGCGATGGGCGGTTCGCAGAGGTGTGTCAGGGCGATGTGCGGTTCGCAGAGGTGTGTCAGGGCGATGTGCGGTTTGCAGAGGTGTGTCAGGGCGTTGCTCGGTTCGCAGAGGTGTGTCAGGGCGATGTGCGGTTCGCAGAGGTGTGTCAGGTTGCGCGGTTCGCAGAGGTGTGTCAGGGCGATGGGCGGTTCGCAGAGGTGTGCCAGGGCGTTGCGCGTTTCGCAGAGGTGTGTCAGGGCTATGGGCGGTTCGCAGAGGTGTGTCAGGGCGTTGCACGGTTCGCAGAGGTGTGTCAGGGCGTTGCACGGTTCGCAGAGATGTGTCAGGGCGTTGCGCGTTTCGCAGAGGTGTGTCAGGGCGTTGCACGGTTCGCAGAGGTGTGTCAGGGCGTTGCACGGTTCGCAGAGGTGTGCCAGGGCGTTGCACGGTTCGCAGAGGTGTGTCAGGGCGTTGCACGGTTCGCAGAGGTGTGTCAGGGCGTTGCACGGTTCGCAGAGGTGTGTCAGGGCGATGCGCGGTTCGCAGAGGTGTGCCAGGGCGTTGCGTGGTTCGCAGAGGTGTGTCAGGGCGATGTGCGGTTCGCAGAGGTGTGTCAGGGCGATGTGCGGTTCGCAGAGGTGTGTCAGGGCGATGTGCGGTTCGCAGAGGTGTGCCAGGGCGTTGTGCGGTTCGCAGAGGTGTGCCAGGGCGTTGCGCGGTTCGCAGAGGTGTGTCAGGGCGTTGTGCGGTTCGCAGAGGTGTGCCAGGGCGTTGCGCGGTTCGCAGAGGTGTGTCAGGGCGTTGCACAGTTCGCAGGTGTGTGTCAGGGCGATGTGCGGTTCGCAGATGTGTGTCAGGGCGATGTGTGGTTCGCAGATGTGTGTCAGGGCGATGTGCGGTTCGCAGAGGTGTGTCAGGGCGTTGCACGGTTCGCAGAGGTGTGTCAGGGCGATGTGTGGTTCGCAGAGGTGTGTCAGGGCGTTGCACGGTTCGCAGAGGTGTGTCAGGGCGATGTGTGGTTCGCAGAGGTGTGTCAGGGCGTTGCACGGTTCGCAGAGGTGTGTCAGGTTGTTGCGCGGTTCGCAGTGGTGTGTCAGGGCGTTGTGCGGTTCGCAGAGGTGTGTCAGGGCGTTGCACGGTTCGCAGAGGTGTGTCAGGGCGATGTGCGGTTCGCAGAGGTGTGTCAGGGCGTTGCACAGTTCGCAGAGGTGTGTCAGGGTGTTGCGCGGTTCGCAGAGGTGTGTCAGGGCGTTGCACGGTTCGCAGAGGTGTGTCAGGACGATGTGCGGTTCGCAGAAGTGTGTCAGGGTGATGTGCGGTTCGCAGAGGTGTGTCAGGGCGATGTGCGGTTCGCAGAGGTGTGTCAGGACGTTGCGCGGTTCGCAGAGGTGTGTCAGGGCGATGGGCGGTTCGCAGAGGTGTGTCAGGACGATGCACGGTTCGCAGAGGTGTGTCAGGGCGATGGGCGGTTCGCAGAGGTGTGTCAGGGCGATGGGCGGTTCGCAGAGGTATGTCAGGGCGATGGGCGGTTCGCAGAGGTGTGTCAGGGCGATGGGCGGTTCGCAGAGGTGTGTCAGGGCGATGTGCGGTTCGCAGAGGTGTGTCAGGGCGATGTGCGGTTTGCAGAGGTGTGTCAGGGCGTTGCTCGGTTCGCAGAGGTGTGTCAGGGCGATGTGCGGTTCGCAGAGGTGTGTCAGGTTGCGCGGTTCGCAGAGGTGTGTCAGGGCGATGGGCGGTTCGCAGAGGTGTGCCAGGGCGTTGCGCGTTTCGCAGAGGTGTGTCAGGGCTATGGGCGGTTCGCAGAGGTGTGTCAGGGCGTTGCACGGTTCGCAGAGGTGTGTCAGGGCGTTGCACGGTTCGCAGAGATGTGTCAGGGCGTTGCGCGTTTCGCAGAGGTGTGTCAGGGCGTTGCACGGTTCGCAGAGGTGTGTCAGGGCGTTGCACGGTTCGCAGAGGTGTGCCAGGGCGTTGCACGGTTCGCAGAGGTGTGTCAGGGCGTTGCACGGTTCGCAGAGGTGTGTCAGGGCGTTGCACGGTTCGCAGAGGTGTGTCAGGGCGATGCGCGGTTCGCAGAGGTGTGCCAGGGCGTTGCGTGGTTCGCAGAGGTGTGTCAGGGCGATGTGCGGTTCGCAGAGGTGTGTCAGGGCGATGTGCGGTTCGCAGAGGTGTGTCAGGGCGATGTGCGGTTCGCAGAGGTGTGCCAGGGCGTTGTGCGGTTCGCAGAGGTGTGCCAGGGCGTTGCGCGGTTCGCAGAGGTGTGTCAGGGCGTTGTGCGGTTCGCAGAGGTGTGCCAGGGCGTTGCGCGGTTCGCAGAGGTGTGTCAGGGCGTTGCACAGTTCGCAGGTGTGTGTCAGGGTGTTGCGCATTTCGCAGAGGTGTGTCAGGGCGATGTGCGGTTCGCAGAGGTGTGTCAGGGCGTTGCACGGTTCGCAGAGGTGTGTCAGGACGTTGCACAGTTCGCAGAGGTGTAACAGAGTGTTGCGCGTTTCGCAGAGGTGTGTCAGGACGTTGCACAGTTCGCAGAGGTGTGTCAGGGCGATGTGCGGTTCGCAGAGGTGTGTCAGGGCGTTGCACGGTTCGCAGAGGTGTGTCAGGGCGATGCGCGGTTCGCAGAGGTGTGTCAGGGCGTTGCACAGTTCGCAGAGGTGTGTCAGGGCGTTGCACGGTTCGCAGAGGTGTGTCAGGGCGTTGCTCGGTTCGCAGAGGTGTGTCAGGACGATGTGCGGTTCGTAGAGGTGTGTCAGGGCGATGGGCGGTTCGCAGAGGTGTGTCAGGGCGATGGGCGGTTCGCAGAGGTGTGTCAGGGCGTTGCACGGTTCGCAGAGGTGTGTCAGGGCGTTGCACGGTTCGCAGAGGTGTGTCAGGGCGTTGCGCGGTTCGCAGAGGTGTGTCAGGGCGATGCGCGGTTCGCAGAGGTGTGTCAGGGCGTTGCACAGTTCGCAGGTGTGTGTCAGGGCGATGTGCGGTTCGCAGAGGTGTGTCAGGGCGATGTGCGGTTCGTAGAGGTGTGTCAGGGCGATGTGCGGTTCGCAGAGGTGTGTCAGGACGTTGCACAGTTCGCAGAGGTGTAACAGGGTGTTGCGCGTTTCGCAGAGGTGTGTCAGGACGTTGCACAGTTCGCAGAGGTGTGTCAGGACGATGTGCGGTTCGCAGAGGTGTGTCAGGGCGTTGCACGGTTCGCAGAGGTGTGTCAGGGCGATGTGCGGTTCGCAGAGGTGTGTCAGGACGTTGCGCGGTTCGCAGAGATGTGTCAGGACGTTGCGCGGTTCGCAGAGATGTGTCAGGACGTTGCGCGGTTCGCAGAGGTGTGTCAGGGCGTTGCACGGTTCGCAGAGGTGTGTCAGGACGATGTGCGGTTCGCAGAGGTGTGTCAGGGCGTTGCACGGTTCGCAGAGGTGTGTCAGGGCGTTGCATGGTTCGCAGAGGTGTGTCAGGGCGATGGGCGGTTCGCAGAGGTGTGTCAGGGCGTGCGGTTCGCAGAGGTGTGTCAGGGCGTTGCACGGTTCGCAGAGGTGTGTCAGGGCGTTGCTCGGTTCGCAGAGGTGTGTCAGGACGATGTGCGGTTCGTAGAGGTGTGTCAGGGCGATGGGCGGTTCGCAGAGGTGTGTCAGGGCGATGGGCGGTTCGCAGAGGTGTGTCAGGGCGTTGCACGGTTCGCAGAGGTGTGTCAGGGCGTTGCACGGTTCGCAGAGGTGTGTCAGGGCGATGGGCGGTTCGCAGAGGTGTGTCAGGGCGTTGCACGGTTCGCAGAGGTGTGTCAGGGCGTTGCACGGTTCGCAGAGGTGTGTCAGGGCGTTGCGCGGTTCGCAGAGGTGTGTCAGGGCGATGCGCGGTTCGCAGAGGTGTGTCAGGGCGTTGCACAGTTCGCAGGTGTGTGTCAGGGCGATGTGCGGTTCGCAGAGGTGTGTCAGGGCGATGTGCGGTTCGTAGAGGTGTGTCAGGGCGATGTGCGGTTCGCAGAGGTGTGTCAGGACGTTGCACAGTTCGCAGAGGTGTAACAGGGTGTTGCGCGTTTCGCAGAGGTGTGTCAGGACGTTGCACAGTTCGCAGAGGTGTGTCAGGACGATGTGCGGTTCGCAGAGGTGTGTCAGGGCGTTGCACGGTTCGCAGAGGTGTGTCAGGGCGATGTGCGGTTCGCAGAGGTGTGTCAGGACGTTGCGCGGTTCGCAGAGATGTGTCAGGACGTTGCGCGGTTCGCAGAGATGTGTCAGGACGTTGCGCGGTTCGCAGAGGTGTGTCAGGGCGTTGCACGGTTCGCAGAGGTGTGTCAGGACGATGTGCGGTTCGCAGAGGTGTGTCAGGGCGTTGCACGGTTCGCAGAGGTGTGTCAGGGCGTTGCACGGTTCGCAGAGGTGTGTCAGGGCGATGGGCGGTTCGCAGAGGTGTGTCAGGGCGTTGTGCGGTTCGCAGAGGTGTGTCAGGGCGATGTGCGGTTCGCAGAGGTGTGTCAGGGCGTTGCACGGTTCGCAGAGGTGTGTCAGGGCGTTGCACGGTTCGCAGAGGTGTGTCAGGGCGTTGCACGGTTCGCAGAAGTGTGTCAGGGCGATGTGCGGTTCGCAGAGGTGTGTCAGGTTGCGTGGTTCGCAGAGGTGTGTCAGGACGATGTGCGGTTCGCAGAGGTGTGTCAGGTTGTTGCGCGGTTCGCAGAGGTGTGTCCAGGCGTTGTGCGGTTCGCAGAGGTGTGTCAGGGCGATGTGCGGTTCGCAGAGGTGTGTCAGGGCGTTGCACGGTTCGCAGAGGTGTGTCAGGGCGTTGCACGGTTCGCAGAGGTGTGTCAGGGCGATGTGCGGTTCGCAGAGGTGTGTCAGGTTGCGTGGTTCGCAGAGGTGTGTCAGGACGATGTGCGGTTCGCAGAGGTGTGTCAGGTTTTTGCGCGGTTCGCAGAGGTGTGTCAAGGCGTTGCTCGGTTCGCAGAGGTGTGCCAGGGCGTTGCACGGTTCGCAGAGGTGTGTCAGGACGATGTGCGGTTCGCGGAGGTGTGTCAGGGCGTTGCACGGTTCGCAGAGGTGTGTCAGGTTGTTGCGCGGTTCGCAGAGGTGTGTCAGGGCGTTGTGCGGTTCGCAGAGGTGTGTCAGGGCGTTGCACGGTTCGCAGAGGTGTGTCAGGGCGTTGCGCGGTTCGCAGAGGTGTGTCAGGGCGTTGCTCGGTTCGCAGAGGTGTGTCAGGGCGATGTGCGGTTCGCAGAGGTGTGTCAGGTTGTTGCGCGGTTCGCAGAGGTGTGTCAGGGCGATGCACGGTTCGCAGATGTGTGTCAGGTTGTTGCGCGGTTCGCAGAGGTGTGTCAGGACGATGTGCGGTTCGCAGAGGTGTGTCAGGACGATGTGCGGTTCGCAGAGGTGTGTCAGGTTGTTGCGCGGTTCGCAGAGGTGTGTCAGGTTGTTGTGCGGTTCGCAGAGGTGTGTCAGGGCCATGTGCGGTTCGCAGATGTGTGTCAGGACGATGCGCGGTTCGCAGAGGTGTGTCAGGGCGTTGCGCGGTTCGCAGAGGTGTGTCAGGGCGTTGCACGGTTCGCAGAGGTGTGTCAGGGCGATGTGCGGTTCGCAGAGGTGTGTCAGGTTGTGCGGTTCGCAGAGGTGTGTCAGGGCGATGCACGGTTCGCAGATGTGTGTCAGGACGATGTGCGGTTCGCAGAGGTGTGTCAGGACGATGTGCGGTTCGCAGAGGTGTGTCAGGTTGTTGCGCGGTTCGCAGAGGTGTGTCAGGTTGTTGTGCGGTTCGCAGAGGTGTGTCAGGGCCATGTGCGGTTCGCAGATGTGTGTCAGGACGATGCGCGGTTCGCAGAGGTGTGTCAGGGCGTTGCGCGGTTCGCAGAGGTGTGTCAGGGCGTTGTGCAGTTCGCAGAGGTGTGTCAGGGCGATGTGTGGTTCGCAGAGGTGTGTCAGGGCGATGTGCGTTTCGCAGAGGTGTAACAGGGTGTTGCGCGTTTCGCAGAGGTGTGTCAGGGCGTTGCGCGGTTCACAGAGGTGTGTCAGGGCGTTGCGCGGTTCACAGAGGTGTGTCAGGGCGTTGCGCGGTTCGCAGAGGTGTGTCAGGGCGTTGCACGGTTCGCAGAGGTGTGTCAGGGCGTTGCACGGTTCGCAGAGGTGTGTCAGGGCGTTGCGCGGTTCGCAGAGGTGTGTCAGGGCGTTGCACGTTTCGCAGAGGTGTGTCAGGGCGTTGCGCGGTTCACAGAGGTGTGTCAGGACGTTGCACAGTTCGCAGAGGTGTAACAGGGTGTTGCGCGTTTCGCAGAGGTGTGTCAGGGCGATGTGCGGTTCGCAGAGGTGTGTCAGGGCGATGCGCGGTTCGCAGAGGTGTGTCAGGGCGTTGCACGGTTCGCAGAGGTGTGTCAGGGCGTTGCACGGTTTGCACAGTTTCTGTGATGGAGAGATTGGACAGACTCTAGTTTTTTTCCATAGTGCAGTGGAGACTGAGGGAGGAACAGGATAGAGATGTATAAAATGATGAGAGGAATAGACAGGAAGAAACTTTTTCCCCTTGATCTCCTTCAATCTCTGCTCCATGATCAGTGACCAAGAGGCAGAGATTGTAGGTTGGGACAGGAGATATAAAGGGGGATGTGAGGAAAGATATTTTCACCCAGAGCATGGTGAGAGTCCAGAACTCACTGCCTGTCTGGGTGGGAGAGGCAGAAACCCTCATCACATTGGAGAAGGGTTTGGATGTGTATTTGCAATGCCAAACCCATCAGGGTCTGGGGCAAGTGCTGGAAAATGGGATTAGAATGGCAAAGTGCTTGTTATAACCTGCGTGGCCTTCCTGGGTCTTTTTCAGCACTGTCAGTCTCTGATTCTGTGACTATTCCTTGAGTTGTCACAAATATGAGAATTTGATGATACAGCTGAATTACCCTAATTGTTCAATTCAGCCAAAAAGAATCAAGTTTCTTCATGAGAAAGGAAAGAACTTGTATTCAAGCGACTTGAACAGTTTGTATGAAGGAAAATGAATACACAGGACCGAGAGAATCGATAAATGCTGTGGGTGGGGGAGGAATATAAATGTCAGTGAAGCACAGTTATGGCACCAGCCCTAGATTGCAGATGTCAGGGAGATAGTTCCTTTTATGCTGACAAGGACACATTCTGGTGGATTCAGTGATTCTCAATCTTTCATACACTTGGTGAGCGTTTGCCTTCTGTGTCTCTGGAGGTGATTTTCCCCCCTTTTGTCTTTAAACAAAAGAATTTGCAGAGAGAGTAGTTTGCAGGGAAATGATGAGTGACAGTAGCTACCAGGAGATTTTCTGTTCCTTCAGGCAGGAGGGGGACAGTGAGATGTTTTCACCTTCACTGGTTGGAGGTTTCTGCTGGATTGTCCAAGCAGAAGTTAGCCACTCGCCCAGAACTAATCAAGACGCGGTTCCAATGAAGGGTGACTTGACCTCAAACATCAATGCTGATTTTTTTCCACAGATTGCACCAGAGCTGCTGAGCTTTTCCAGCAATTTGTTTTTGTCACTAATCAAGATGTTTCTCTGAACATACACAAGTGGTCCTAGCTGAAAAAGACTGTCTCTGGGTGGCCCAGATCTCATCGGACTGGAAGTGGGACATGAAGTTCCTCTGACAGGACGTGTAGGAAAACAGGAAACACTGACGTGGAGAAACAGGGAGTTGACATGGACCCAGCCCCAGGAAGAAGTCGTACTGCTCAGTGTGGGACGTGTCAGGTAGGGGGGAAACCCCAGCAGAGCGGCAGCTTTGCTCCCTGTAGCAGTTTGTGAAGACCCACTTTGCCAAGTGGTAGTGGACTGTGTCAGACTGTTCCTGAAAACAAAAGCAGGACGCCAGGATGTGCTCACACTGATGGAGATGCCAACCTGACTCCCAGAGGAACCCCCTTTCAGGACCATTCCAGAGAGAGTACAGGTGGAAAACTGAGCACAGGTTTTCACTTGTACTGGATTCAACACCATCAGCAATCTGAGTGTAAACCAAATGAAGTCCCCAGAAAGTCTTTCACAAACACAGAGAATTTTGGATAAATACTATCAGACCCACAAAACAACCATCAAAGCAAACTCACAAACTCTTTCCGCCCCCCCCCCCACCCTCCCCAGGATTTGGCCAAAGGATTAATTTCTTACTGCGTGTTACCAGTGTTTCCCTCAGTGAATCTATCGGGTTCAGTGCATTCAAACTGATCTATGGTCATGTGAGAAGAGCTCCATTAAAGTTGATTAAGGAAAAGTTGCCGCCTCCTGGTTAGATTACAAATTCTAGAGAGATGTACAGGAGCATATGAAATTAACATGAGCATTTAAAAATCTCTCGGGCGCAAAGGAAAGACTGGGTAGATAACCATCAGTATTGAGACTGTTGGAAGTGAGAGATGAAATAATGATGTTGCTGCGTTTGCAGGGTGACCCTCTGAAAGTGAAAGTCAGTGGACCGTATATAGTGAGGAGAGTTAGGAAAGTGAGTGCTCAGAGAAATACTCCTGATGGTAGGAAGGGGCATTGCTACTGTCACAGAAACATGCTTGTAGGGAAGAGGGGGAGAAGGAACAAGTGGGTCAGCTGTGAACAGCAGTGATAGAAGACAGGGACAATGAGTGTGAGGTGGAAGGACAGATCACTGTCAATGTGAACCTCCTACAATGGGACTGGCTAACACAGAGACTGAAACACTTAGACACTGTGTTCTCACATTCAGAGAAAGGACAATGGGAGGATCTGGTAAGAATTCTTAGGGCATTTAAGAAAATCTGTAGATACAGCTGGATGTACAATATTCACCAGGAAGACATGGATGTAGGAGAATCCCCAAAGGATCCTTCTACATGTGACAGAAATGTACCTGTACCTCAATCAATGTCATCTACTGTATATTGCACCCGATGTGGTCTCCTGCCTTGTTGCAGATTGTTTCAGAGAACATCTCTGGGACATTCGCACCCATCAACCCCACTGCCCTGAAGCTGAAAACTTCAACTCCCCTTCCTACTCCACCAAGGACATGCAGGTCCTGGGCCTCCTCCATCCCCAAACCGTAACCACCCAGCACCTGAAGGAAGAACGCCTTATCTTCCGCCTTGGGACTCTGCAACCACATAGGATTGATGGGGATTTTATGATTAGATTCCCTACAGTGTGGAAACAGGCCCATCGGCCCAACCAATCCACACCGACCCTCCGAAGAGTAACCCACCCAGACTCATCTCCCTCATGCACCTAACACTATGGGTAATTTAGCAAGGCCAATTCACCTAACCTGCACATCTTTAGACTTTGGGAGGAAACTGGAGCACCCAGAGGAAACTCATGCACTCACGGGAAGAATGTGCAAACGCCACACAGACAGTTGCCTGAGGCTGGCATCGACCTGGGTCCCTGATACTGTGAGGCAGCAGTGCTAACCACTGAGCCACCCCTTTTTAAGACGTGGGCTCGCCGGGGATTTGAACCTGGGACCCCTCTCAAGTCTGCGCAGTAGAATACCCAAAGCAAGAATCATACCCCTGGACCAATGAGCCACGTGCCAGCTGCTCAGTTTCCTCATTTCCCCCCCCCACCTTATCCCAGTCCCAAGCCTCCAACTCAGCACTGCCTTCTTGATATGTCCATTGTCTTTCCCATCTATCCGCTCCAACCCCCACTGACCTATCACCTTCTCCCTCACCTTCATCTACCTACCATATTCTCAGCTACTCCTTCCCCCCCCCAAACCTCACTCCACTCCCATTTTTCTGTCAGCCCCCTGGCCCACACGCCTCATTCCTGATGAAAGGCTTTTGCCTGAAACGTCGATTCTCCTGCTCCTCGGATGCTGCCTGACCTGCTGTCCTTTTCCAGCACCAAACTCTCAACGTGGATGTAGGAGAGTCAGGGCTGAGAGAGCCACATCCTTACTGGTTGTACAGATGTAAGATGAGATTTGAACACATGAACAGGCTAAAGATTGTGACCAGAAGTCGAATGACACCAGGTTCCAGTCCAACAGGTTTATTTGAAATCACATGCTTTTGGAGCTTTACCTGTTGAAGAAGCAGCTTTCTGAAAGCTTGTGATTTCAAATAAACCTGTTGGACAATTACCTGGCAATGTGTCACTTCTGACTTCGTCCATCTCGGTCCAACACCAGTTCCTCATCACAGTGATCATGAAACAGAGGTTATTTATGAAGAAGGGTCACTGGACCTGAAACATTAACTCTGCTTCCTGCCCACAGTGGCTGCTAGACCTGGGCTTTTCCAGTAATGTCAGTTTTGGGTTCTGTTTTCCAACAACCACATTTCTTTATTTGTTAAGAATTAATTTCACTGGCACCAGGTCTTGCCAAACAGGAAGGGAAATTACAGATGAGCACAACACAACCCCATGTAGGTGGGATGACTGTGTGGGTTGTATTCGGCTGATGAGTTCCTGCCTGCTCTCCCGAACCATGTGCTTCAGGAGGTCCTATTGCACTCTTCCCCATTTGAGTCTTGCCATCCCAGCTCCGACAGACGACATGCTCTGAGTGTGTGCATAAGGTTTGGGATGATATCCAGTATTTGTTCAAGAAGATGTTCTCAGCCTGTTAACTGTCCTGGTCCTTTCCAAGGGCCCCAGGTTCTGTGCTGGATCTGCCCCTTGAGCAGATGGTAGTGAACTGCCTGCGTGAGCTACTACAGTCCATGCCCTGGAGTCGGATCCACAATATTGATGGGGGTGGGGACAAGTGGAACAGATGGTGAGGCTGCACACATCAATAGACAAAGGCAGTGATAATATTGTAAAAGACTCCCGGAGACCATCCTGATCAGAGGGTGGAAGTGTAGAGGGATTACACATCAATGCTGATGAGGAGGCAGCTGGGAGCCAGGATATTGTGGAACAGATATAAACCGCCACAGCAATGAGAACTGTACGATGAGGGGAGGCTCAACATTCTGTACCAGGATGTACACACTCGAGGAATTCATCCTCCACAGCATTAGTGCTGACTTGATTAACCCAGTCCATATGTACATTAAATTCTCTCATTATTACTTGATTACCAATATTCCATGCATTGCTAATTTCTTACTTTACAGAGTGCCCAACATTTGTATTTCGGTTTATTGTCACATAAATAACTCCCACCAATACTTACTGCCCCTTGCTGTTTCTTAGCTACCACAAACTAATTTAACACTTTGATCTTGTGATCATTGATCCTTTCTTAATACTGTATTGATGTCATCCCTTATCAGCTCAGGCTGATTTTCTTCAGGAAAGTTGAAGCAGGAAACCTCACAACCTTTAAAAAGTACTAGGATGAGCACTTCAAGTGTCACAGCATTCAAAGCAATGGGCTGAGCACAGGAAAGTGGGGTTGGTGCAGATTCAGCAGAGGGTTGCAGGCTCCCTCCACATTATGATTTGACAGTTCTATAAGGCTGAGGCAGAGGGAAGCGACCCCACACCAATGGATCAGATCTAAGCGCTGCAGTCCTGCCACATCCAGGCATGAATGGGGGTGGACAATTAAAACAATTTACTAGGGTAAGAGGCTCCACAAATATCCCCCTCATCAATAATGGAGGGGCCCAGCACATACAAACTGACCGGAAAAGGAACACACATACTGACTGGAAAAGGAACACACATACTGACTGGAAAAGGAACACACAAACTGACTGGAAAAGGAACACACATACTGACTGGAAAATGAACACACATACTGACTGGAAAATGAACACACAAACTGAATGGAAAAGGAACACACAAACTGACCGGAAAAGAAACACACAAACTGACTGGAAAAGGAACACACAAACTGACTGGAAAAGGAACACACATACTGACTGGAAAATGAACACACATACTGACTGGAAAAGGAACACACATACTGACTGGAAAAGGAACACACAAACTGACTGGAAAAGGAACACACATACTGACTGGAAAAGGAACACACATACTGACTGGAAAATGAACACACATACTGACTGGAAAAGGAACACACATACTGACTGGAAAAGGAACACACAAACTGACTGGAAAAGGAACACACAAACTGACTGGAAAAGGAACACACATACTGACTGGAAAATGAACACACATACTGACTGGAAAAGGAACACACATACTGACTGGAAAAGGAACACACAAACTGACTGGAAAAGGAACACACATACTGACTGGAAAAGGAACACACATACTGACTGGAAAAGGAACACACAAACTGACTGGAAAAGGAACACACATACTGACTGGAAAAGGAACACACAAACTGACTGGAAAAGGAACACACATACTGACTGGAAAAGGAACACACAAACTGACTGGAAAAGGAACACACATACTGACTGGAAAAGGAACACACATACTGACTGGAAAAGGAACACACAAACTGAATGGAAAAGGAACACACAAACTGACCGGAAAAGAAACACACAAACTGACTGGAAAAGAAACACACAAACTGACTGGAAAAGGAACACACAAACTGACTGGAAAATGAACACACAAACTGACTGGAAAAGGAACACACAAACTGACTGGAAAAGGAATACACATACTGACTGGAAAATGAACACACAAACTGAATGGAAAATGAACACACAAACTGACTGGAAAAGGAACACACAAACTGACTGGAAAAGGAACACACATACTGACTGGAAAATGAACACACAAACTGAATGGAAAAGGAACACACAAACTGACCGGAAAAGAAACACACAAACTGACTGGAAAAGGAACACTCAAACTGACTGGAAAATGAACACACAAACTGACTGGAAAATGAACACACAAACTGACTGGAAAAGGAATACACATACTGACCGGAAAAGGAATACATAAACTGACTGGAAAAGGAACACACAAATGCACAGGAAATGGAACAGACAAACTGACTGGAAAAGGAACACACATACTGACTGGAAAAGGAACATACATACTGACAGGAATAGGAACATACAGACTGACTGGAAAAGGAACACACAAACTGACTGGAAAAGGAACACACAAACGCACAGGAAATGGAACAGACAAACTGACTGTAAAAGGAACACACATACTGACTGGAAAAGGAACATACATACTGACTGGAATAGGAACATACAGACTGACTGGAAAAGGAACACACAAACTGATTGGAAAAGGAACACACAAACTGACCGGAAAATGTACACACATACTGACTGGAGAAGGAACACACAAACTGACTGGAAAAGGAACATACAAACTGACCGGAAAATGTACACACATACTGACTGGAGAAGGAATACACAAACTGACTGGAAAAGGAACATACAAACTGAGTGGAAAATGAACATACAAACTGAGTGGAAAAGGAATATTACAAACTGACTGGAAAAGTAACACACAACGTGACTGGAAAAGGAACACACAAACTGACCGGAAAATGAACATACAAACTGACCGGAAAAGGAACACACATACTGACTGGAAAATGAACACACATACTGACGGGAAAAGAAACACCTATACTGACTGGAAAAGGAACACACATACTGACTGGAAAAGGAACACACAAACTGACTGGAAAAGGAACACCGAAACTGACTGGAAAAGGAACACACATACTGACTGGAAAAGGAACACACATACTGACTGGAGAAGGAACACACATACTGACGGGAAAAGGAACCCCTCTACTGACCGGAAAAGGAACACACACACTGACTGGAAAAGGAACACACAAACTGACAGGAAAAGGAACACCTATACTGACTGAAAAAGGAACACACATACTGACTGGAAAAGGAACACACATACTGACTGGAAAAGGAACACCTATACTGACTGAAAAAGGAACACATATACTGACTGGAAAAGGAACAACACACTGACTGGAAAAGGAACATACAAACTAACTGGAAAAGGAACACACAAATGCACAGGAAATGGAACAGACAAACTCTCTGGAAAAGGAACACACATACTGACTGGAAAAGGAACACACAAACTGACTGGAAAAGGAACACACATACTGACTGGAAAAGGAACTCACATACTGATTGGAAAAGGAACACACAAACTGACTGGAAAAGGAACACACATACTGACTGGAAAAGGAACTCACATACTGACTGGAAAAGGAACATACATACTGACTGGAAAAGGAACATACAGACTGACTGGAAAAGGAACATACAAACTAACTGGAAAAGGAACACACAAAGGCACAGGAAATGGAACAGACAAACTCACTGGAAAAGGAACACACATACTGACTGGAAAAGGAACACACAAACTGACTGGAAAAGGAACACACATACTGACTGGAAAAGGAACTCACATACTGACTGGAAAAGGAACATACATACTGACTGGAATAGGAACACACAAACTGACTGGAAAAGGAACACACAAACGCACAGGAAATGGAACAGACAAACTGACTGGAAAAGTAACACACAAATGCACAGGAAATGGAACAGACAAACTGACTGGAAAAGGAACACACATACTGACTGGAACAGGAACATACAGACTGACTGGAATAGGAACACACAAACTGACTGGAAAAGGAACACACAAACGCACAGGAAATGGAACAGACAAACTGACTGTAAAAGGAACACACATACTGACGGGAAAAGGAACATACATACTGACTGGAAAAGGAACATACATACTGACTGGAATAGGAACACACAAACTGACTGGAAAAGGAACACGCAAATGCACAGGAAATGGAACAGACAAACTGACTGTAAAAGGAACACACACACTGACGGGAAAAGGAACATACATACTGACTGGAATAGGAACATACAGACTGACTGGAAAAGGAACACACAAACTGAATGGAAAAGGAACACGCAAACGCACAGGAAATGGAACAGACAAACTGACTGGAAAAGGAACTCACAAACTGACTGGAAAAGGAACACACATACTGACTGGAAAAGGAACATACATACTGACTGGAATAGGAACATACAAACTGACTGGAAAAGGAACACACAAACTGACTGGAAAAGGAACACCTATACTGACTGGAAAAGGAACACCTATAGTGACTGGAAAAGGAACACACATACTGACTGGAAAAGGAACACACAAACTGACTGGAAAAGGAACATACAAACTGACTGGAAAAGGAACACACATACTGACTGGAAAAGGAACACACATACTGACTGGAAAAGGAACACACACACTGACGAGAAAAGGAACACACATACTCACTGGAAAAGGAACACACATACTGACTGGAATAGGAACATACAAACTGACTGGAAAAGGAACACACATACTGAACGGAAAAGGAATACATAAACTGACTGGAAAAGGAACACACAATGTGAATGGAAAAGGAACACACATACTGACCGGAAAAGGAACACAATAACTGACTGGAAAAGGAACACACAAACTGACTGGAAAAGGAACACACAAACGCACAGGAAATGGAACATACAAACTGACTGGAAAAGGAACACACAAACTGACTGGAAAGGGAACACACATACTGACTGGAGAAGGAACACACATACTGATTGGAAATGGAACATACATTCTGACCGGAAAAGGAACACACATACTGACTGTAAAAGGAACATACAAACTGACCGGAAAAGGAACACACAAACTGACCGGAAAAGGAACACACAAACTGACCGGAAAAGGAACATACATACTGACAGGAAAAGGAACAACATACTGACTGGAAAAGGAACATACATACTGACTGGAAAAGGAACACACAAACTGACTGGAAAAGGAACACATATACTGACTGGAAAAGGAACACACAAACTGACTGGAAAAGGAACACACAAACTGCCTGGAAAAGGAACATACAAACTGACTGGAAAAGGAACACACAAACTGCCTGGAAAAGGAACACACAAACTGACTGGAATACGAACACACAAACTGCCTGGAAAAGGAACACACATACTGACTGGAAAAGGAACACACATACTGACTGGAAAAGGAACACACATACTGACTGGAAAAGCAACACCTATACTGACTGGAAAAGGAACACACATACTGACTGGAAAAGGAACACACATACTGACTGGAAAAGGAACACACATACTGATGGGAAAAGGAACCCCTCTACTGACTGGAAAAGGAACACACACGCACTGACTGGAAAAGGAACACACAAACTGACAGGAAAAGGAACACCTATACTGACTGAAAAAGGAACACACATACTGACTGGAAAAGGAACACACATACTGACTGGAAAAGGAACATACATACTGACTGGAAAAGGAACACGTATACTGACTGAAAAAGGAACACACATATGACTGGAAAAGGAACACACATACTGACTGGAAAAGGAACATACAAACTGACTGGAAAAGGAACACACAAACGCACAGGAAATGGAACAGACAAACTCACTGGAAAAGGAACACACATACTGACTGGAAGAGGAACACACAAACTGACTGGAAAAGGAACACACATACTGACTGGAAAAGGAACGTACATACTGACTGTAATAGGAACATACATACTGACTGGAAAAGTAACACACAAATGCACAGGAAATGGAACAGACAAACTGACTGGAAAAGGAACACACATACTGACTGGAAAAGGAACATACAGACTGACTGGAATAGGAACACACAAACTGACTGGAAAAGGAACACACAAACGCACAGGAAATGGAACAGACAAACTGATTGTAAAAGGAACACACATACTGACGGGAAAAGGAACACACATACTGACTGGAAAAGCAACATACAGACTGACTGGAATAGAAACACCAATACTGACTGGAAAAGGAACACCTATAGAGACTGGAAAAGGAACACACATACTGACTGGAAAAGGAACACACAAACTGACTGGAAAAGTAACACACAAATGCATAGGAAATGGTACAGACAAACTGACTGGAAAAGGAACACACAAACTGACTGCAATAGGAACATACAGACTGACTGGAATACGAACACACAAACTGACTGGAAAAGGAACACACAAATGCACAGGAAATGGAACAGACAAACTCACTGGAAAAGGAACACACATACTGACTGGAAAAGGAACACACACACTGTCGAGAAAAGGAACACACATACTGACTGGAAAAGGAACACCTATACTGACGGGAAAAGGAACATACATACTGACTGGAACAGGAACATACAGACTGACTGGAATAGGAACACACAAACTGACTGGAAAAGGAACACACAAACGCACAGGAAATGGAACAGACAAACTGACTGTAAAAGGAACACACATACTGACGGGAAAAGGAACATACATACTGACTGGAAAAGGAACATACATACTGACTGGAATAGGAACACACAAACTGACTGGAAAAGGAACACGCAAATGCACAGGAAATGGAACAGACAAACTGACTGTAAAAGAAACACACACACTGACGGGAAAAGGAACATACATACTGACTGGAATAGGAACATACAGACTGACTGGAATAGGAACACACAAACTGACTGGAAAAGGAACACGCAAACGCACAGGAAATGGAACAGACAAACTGACTGGAAAAGGAACTCACAAACTGACTGGAAAAGGAACACACATACTGACTGGAAAAGGAATATACATACTGACTGGAATAGGAACATACAAACTGACTGGAAAAGGAACACACAAACTGACTGGAAAAGGAACACCTATACTGACTGGAAAAGGAACACCTATAGTGACTGGAAAAGGAACACACATACTGACTGGAAAAGGAACACACAAACTGACTGGAAAAGGAACATACAAACTGACTGGAAAAGGAACACACATACTGACTGGAAAAGGAACACACAAACTGACTGGAAAAGGAACACACATACTGACTGGAAAAGGAACACACACACTGTCGAGAAAAGGAACACACATACTCACTGGAAAAGGAACACACATACTGACTGGAATAGGAACATACAAACTGACTGGAAAAGGAACACACACACTGTCGAGAAAAGGAACACACATACTCACTGGAAAAGGAACACAAAAACTGACTGGAAAAGGAACACCTATACTGACTGGAAAAGGAACACACATACTGACTGGAAAAGGAACACACATACTGACTGGAATAGGAACATACAAACTGACTGGAAAAGGAACACACAAACTGACTGGAAAAGGAACACCTATACTGACTGGAAAAGGAACACCTATACTGACTGGAAAAGGAACACACATACTGACTGGAAAAGGAAAACACATACTGAACGGAAAAGGAATACATAAACTGACTGGAAAAGGAACACACAATGTGAATGGAAAAGGAACACCTATACTGACTGGAAAAGGAACATACATACTGAACGGAAAAGGAATACATAAACTGACTGGAAAAGGAACACACAATGTGAATGGAAAAGGAACACACAAACTGACTGGAAAAGGAACATACATACTGAACGGAAAAGGAATACAATAACTGACTGAAAAAGGAACACACAAACTTTCTGGAAAAGGAACACACATACTGACTGGAGAAGGAACACACATACTGATTGGAAATGGAACATACAAACTGACCGGAAAAGGAACACACATACTGACTGTAAAAGGAACATACAAACTGACCGGAAAAGGAACACACAAACTGACCGGAAAAGGAACACACAAACTGACCGGAAAAGGAACATACAAACTGACCGGAAAAGGAACACACAAACTGACCGGAAAAGGAACACACATACTGACAGGAAAAGGAACACACATACTGACTGGAAAAGGAACATACATACTGACTGGAAAAGGAACACACAAACTGATTGGAAAAGGAACACACACAAACTGACAGGAAAAGGAACACACAAACTGACTGGAAAAGGAACATACAAACTGACTGGAAAAGGAACACACAAACTGATTGGAAAAGGAACACACACAAACTGACAGGAAAAGGAACACACAAACTGACTGGAAAAGGAACATACAAACTGACTGGAAAAGGAACACACATACTGACTGGAAAAGGAACACACAAACTGACTGGAAAAGGAACACACAAACTGCCTGGAAAAGGAACATACAAACTGACTGGAAAAGGAACACACAAACTGACTGGAAAAGGAACACACAAACTGCCTGGAAAAGGAACACACATACTGACTGGAAACGGAACACACATACTGACTGGAAAATGAACACACATACTGACGGGAAAAGGAACACCTATACTGACTGGAAAAGGAACACACATACTGACTGGAAAAGCAACACCTATACTGACTGGAAAAGGAACACACATACTGACTGGAAAAGGAACACACATACTGACTGGAAAAGGAACACGCATACTGACTGGAAAATGAACACACATACTGATGGGAAAAGGAACCCCTCTACTGACTGGAAAAGGAACACACACACACTGACTGGAAAAGGAACACACAAACTGACAGGAAAAGGAACACCTATACTGACTGAAAAAGGAACACACATACTGACTGGAAAAGGAACACACATACTGACTGGAAAAGGAACATACATACTGACTGGAAAAGGAACACGTATACTGACTGAAAAAGGAACACACATATGACTGGAAAAGGAACACACATACTGACTGGAAAAGGAACATACAAACAGACTGGAAAAGGAACACACAAACGCACAGGAAATGGAACAGACAAACTCACTGGAAAAGGAACACACATACTGACTGGAAGAGGAACACACAAACTGACTGGAAAAGGAACACACATACTGACTGGAAAAGGAACGTACATACTGACTGTAATAGGAACATACATACTGACTGGAAAAGTAACACACAAATGCACAGGAAATGGAACAGACAAACTGACTGGAAAAGGAACACACATACTGACTGGAATAGGAACATACAGACTGACTGGAATAGGAACACACAAACTGACTGGAAAAGGAACACACAAACGCACAGGAAATGGAACAGACAAACTGATTGTAAAAGGAACACACATACTGACGGGAAAAGGAACACACATACTGACTGGAAAAGCAACATACAGACTGACTGGAATAGAAACACCAATACTGACTGGAAAAGGAACACCTATAGAGACTGGAAAAGGAACACACATACTGACTGGAAAAGGAACACACAAACTGACTGGAAAAGTAACACACAAATGCACAGGAAATGGAACAGACAAACTGACTGGAAAAGGAACACACAAACTGACTGCAATAGGAACATACAGACTGACTGGAATACGAACACACAAACTGACTGGAAAAGGAACACGCAAACGCACAGGAAATGGAACAGACAAACTGACTGGAAAAGGAACACACAAACTGACTGGAAAAGGAACACACATACTGACTGGAAAAGGAACATACAGACTGACTGGAAAAGGAACACCAATACTGACTGGAAAAGGAACACCTATAGAGACTGGAAAAGGAACACACATACTGACTGGAAAAGGAACACACAAACTGACTGGAAAAGGAACATTCAAACTGACAGGAAAAGGAACACCTATACTGACTGAAAAAGGAACACACATACTGACTGGAAAAGGAACACACATACAGACTGGAAAAGGAACACACATACAGACTGGAAAAGGAACATACATACTGACTGGAAAAGGAACACACAAATTGACAGGAAAAGGAACACTTATACTGACTGAAAAAGGAACACACATACTGACTGGAAAAGGAATACACATACTGACTGGAAAAGGAACACCTATACTGACTGAAAAAGGAACACACATACTGACTGGAAAAGGAACACACATACTGACTGGAAAAGGAACACACATACTGACTGGAATAGGAACATACAAACTGACTGGAAAAGGAACAAACAAACTGACAGGAAAAGGAACACCTATACTGACTGGAAAAGGAACACCTATACTGACTGGAAAAGGAACACACAACGTGAATGGAAAAGGAACACACATACTGACCGGAAAAGATACACAATAACTGACTGTAAAAGGAACACACAAACTGACTGGAAAAGGAACACACAAACGCACAGGAAATGGAACATACAAACTGACTGGAAAAGGAACACACAAACTGACTGGAAAGGGAACACAATAACTGACTGAAAAAGGTACACACAAACTTTCTGGAAAAGGAACACACATATTGACTGGAGAAGGAACACACATAATGATTGGAAAAGGAACATACATTCTGACCGGAAAAGGAACACACATACTGACTGTAAAAGGAACATACAAACTGACCGGAAAAGGAACACACAAACCGACTGGAAAAGGAACACACAAACTGACCGGAAAAGGAACACACAAACTGACCGGAAAAGGAACATACATACTGACTGGAAAAGGAACACACACACTGACTGGAAAAGGAACATATATACTGACTGGAAAAGGAACACACATACTGACTGGAGAAGGAACACACATAATGATTGGAAAAGGAACACACAAACTGACCGGAAAAGGAACACACAAACTGACCGGAAAAGGAACATACATACTGACTGGAAAAGGAACACACACACTGACTGGAAAAGGAACATACATACTGACAGGAATAGGAACATACAGACTGACTGGAATAGGAACACACAAACTGACTGGAAAAGGAACAAACAAACACACAGGAAATGGAACAGACAAACTGACTGTAAAAGGAACACACATACTGACGGGAAAAGGAACATACATACTGACTGGAAAAGGAACATACATACTGACTGGAATAGGAACATACAGACTGACTGGAATACGAACACACAAACTGACTGGAAAAGTAACACACAAACTGACTGGAAAAGGTACATACATACTGACTGGAATAGGAACATACAGACTGACTGGAAAAGGAACACGCAAACGCACAGGAAATGGAACAGACAAACTGACTGTAAAAGGAACACACATACTGACTGGAAAAGGAACAAACAGACTGACTGGAAAAGGAACACCAATACTGACTGGAAAAGGAACACCTATAGAGACTGGAAAAGGAACACACAAACTGACTGGAAAAGGAACACACATACTGACTGGAAAAGGAACAAACAGACTGACTGGAAAAGGAACACCAATACTGACTGGAAAAGGAACACCTATAGAGACTGGAAAAGGAACACACATACTGACTGGAAAAGGAACACACAAACTGACTGGAAAAGGAACATTCAAACTGACTGGAAAAGGAACACACATACTGACTGGAAAAGGAACACACAAACTGACTGGAAATAGAACACACAAACTGACTGGAAAAGGAACACACATACTGACTGGAAAAGGAACACACAAACTGACAGGAAAAGGAACACCTATACTGACTGAAAAAGGAACACACATACTGACTGGAAAAGGAACACACATACAGACTGGAAAAGGAACATACATACTGACTGGAAAAGGAACACACAAATTGACAGGAAAAGGAACACCTATCCCGACTGAAAAAGGAACACACATACTGACTGGAAAAGGAATACACATACTGACTGTAAAAGGAACACCTATACTGACTGAAAAAGGAACACACATACTGACTGGAAAAGGAACACACATACTGACTGGAAAAGGAACACACATACTGACTGGAATAGGAACACACAAACTGACTGGAAAAGGAACAAACAAACTGACAGGAAAAGGAACACCTATACTGACTGGAAAAGGAACACCTATACTGACTGGAAAAGGAACACCTATACTGACTGGAAAAGGAAAACCTATACTGACTGGAAAAGGAACACACAACGTGAATGGAAAAGGAACACACAAACTGACTGGAAAAGGAACACACATACTGACCGGAAAAGGAACACAATAACTGACTGGAAAAGGAACACACAAACTGACTGGAAAAGGAACACACAAACTCACAGGAAATGGAACATACAAACTGACTGGAAAAGGAACACACAAACTGACTGGAAAGGGAACACAATAACTGACTGAAAAAGGTACACACAAACTTTCTGGAAAAGGAACACACATACTGACTGGAGAAGGAACACACATAATGATTGGAAAAGGAACATACATTCTGACCGGAAAAGGAACACACATACTGACTGTAAAAGGAACATACAAACTGACCGGAAAAGGAACACACAAACTGACTGGAAAAGGAACACACATACTGACTGGAAAAGGAACACACACACTGACTGGAAAAGGAACATATATACTGACTGGAAAAGGAACACACATACTGACTGGAGAAGGAACACACATAATGATTGGAAAAGGAACACACAAACTGACCGGAAAAGGAACACACAAACTGACCGGAAAAGGAACATACATACTGACTGGAAAAGGAACACACACACTGACTGGAAAAGGAACATACATACTGACTGGAAAAGGAACACACAAACTGACCGGAAAAGGAACACACAAACTGACAGGAAAAGGAACACACAAACTGACTGGAAAAGGAACACACATACTGACTGGAAAAGGAACACACAAACCGACTGGAAACGGAACACACATACTGACTGGAAAAGGAACACACAAACTGACTGGAAAAGGAACACACAAACTGACTGGAAAAGGAACACACAAACTGTACGGAAAAGGAACACACAAACTGAATGGAAAAGGAACACACATACTGACCGGAAAAGGAACACACAAACTGACCGGAAAAGGAACACACAAACTGACAGGAAAAGGAACACACAAACTGACTGGGAAAGGAACACACAAACTGACTGGAAAAGGAACACACAAACGCACAAGAAAAGGAACACACAAACTGACTGGAAAAGGAACACATATACTGATTGGAAAAGGAACACACAAACTGACTAGAAAAGCAACACTTATACTGATTGGAAAAGGAACACACAAACTGACTAGAAAAGCAACACTTATACTGATTGGAAAAGGAACACACAAACTGACTGGAAAAGGAACACACGAACTGACCGGAAAAGGAACATACGAACTGACTGAAGAAGGTACACACAAACTGACTGGAGAAGGTACACACAATCTGACTGGAAAAGGAACACATATACTGACTGGGGAAGGTTCACACATACTGGCTGGAAAAGAAACATACAAACTGACTGGAAATGGAACACACAAACTGACCGGAAAATGTACACACATACTGACTGGAAAAAGAACATACAAACTGAGTGGAAAAGGAATATTACAAACTGACTGGAAAAGGAACACACAACGTGACTGGAAAAGGAACACACGAACTGACTGGAAAAGGAACACCCACACCGACTGGAAAAGGAACACTCAAACTGACCGGAAAATGAACATACAAACTGACTGGAAAAGGAACATACAAACTGACTGGAAAAGGAACACACAAACTGACTGGAAAAGGAACACACATACTGACTGAAGAAGGTCCACACAATCTGAGTGGAAATGAAACACACAAACTGAGTGGAAAAGGAACACACAAACTGACTGGAAAAGGAACATACAAACTGACTGGAAAAGGAACATACAAACTGACTGGAAAAGGAACACACATACTGACTGGAAAAGGAACACACAAACCGACTGGAAACGGAACAGACATACTGACTGGAAAATGAACACACAAACTGAATGGAAATGAAACACACAAACTGACTGGAAAAGGAACATACAAACTGACCGGAAAATGAACATACAAACTGACTGGAAAAGGAACATACAAACTGACTGGAAAAGGAACACACGTACTGACTGAAGAAGGTCCACACAAACTGACTGGAAAAGAAACACACAAACTGACTGGAAAAGGAACACACAAACTGACTGGAAAAGGAACACACATACTGACTGGAAAAGGAACACACAAACCGACTGGAAACGGAACAGACATACTGACTGGAAAATGAACACACAAACTGAATGGAAATGAAACACACAAACTGACTGGAAAAGGAACATACAAACTGACCGGAAAATGAACATACAAACTGACTGGAAAAGGAACATACAAACTGACTGGAAAAGGAACAAACGTACAGACTGAAGAAGGTCCACACAAACTGACTGGAAAAGAAACACACATACTGACTGGAAAAGGAACACACAAACTGACTGGAAAAGGAACACACATACTGACTTGAAAAGGTACACAGAAACTGACCGGAAAAGGAACACACATACTGACTGGAAAAGGAACACACAAACTGACTGGAAAAGGAACACACATACTGACTGGAAAAGGAACACACAAACTGACTGGAAAAGGAACACACATACTGACTGGAAAAGGAACACACAAACCCACAGGAAATGGAACATACGAACTGACTGGAAAAGCACCACACAAACTGACTGGAAAAGGAACATACAAACCCACAGGAAATGGAACATACAAACTGACTGGAAAAGGAACACACAAACTGACTGGAAAAGGAACACACAAACTGACTGGAAAAGGAACACTCAAACTGACTGGAAAAGGAACACTCAAACTGACTGGAAAAGGAACACACATACTGACTGGAAAAGGAACACACATACTGACTGGGGAAGGTACACACATACTGACTGGAAAAGAAACATACAAACTGACTGGAAAAGGAACATACAAACTGACTGGAAAAGGAACAAACGTACAGACTGAAGAAGGTCCACACAAACTGACTGGAAAAGAAACACACATACTGACTGGAAAAGGAACACACAAACTGACTGGAAAAGGAACACACAAACTGACTGGAAAAGGAACACACATACTGACTGGAAAAGGAACACACAAACCCACAGGAAATGGAACATACGAACTGACTGGAAAAGCACCACACAAACTGACTGGAAAAGGAACACACAAACTGACTGGAAAAGGAACACTCAAACTGACTGGAAAAGGAACATACACACTGACTGGAAACTGAACACAAATACAGACTGGAAAAGGAACACACAAACGCACAGGAAAAGGAACACACAAACGCACAGGAAAAGGAACACACAAACTGACTGGTAAAGGAACACACAAACTGACTGGAGAAGGGCTTATGCCCGAAACGTCGATTCTCCTGTTCCCTGGATGCTGCCTGACCTGCTGTGCTTTTCTAGCAACACATTTTCAGCTGGAAAAGGTACACACAAACTGACTGGAAAAGGAACACACAAACTGTCTGGAAAAGGAACATACAAACTGACTGGAAAAGGAAAACACAAACTGACTGGAAAAGGAACACTCAAACTGAATGGAAAAGGAACACACAAACTGACTGGAAAAGGAACACAAAACCCACAGGAAATGGAACATACAAACTGACTGGAAAAGGAACACACAAACTGACTGGAAACGGAACATCCAAACTTTCTGGAAAAGGAACACACAAACTGACCGGAAAAGGAACACACAAACTGACTGGAAAAGGAACACACACACTGACTGGAAAATGAACACAAAAACTGACTGGAAAAGGAACACACAAACGCACAGGAAAAGGAACACACAAATGCACTGGAAAAGAGACACACGTACTGACTGGAAAATGAACACACAAATGCACAGGAAAAGGAACACACAAACTGACTGGTAAAGGAACACACAAACTGACTGGAGAAGCGCTTATGCCCGAAATGTCGATTCTTCTGTTCCCTGGATGCTGCCTGACATGCTGCGCTTTTCTAGCAACACATTTTCAGAGAAGGTACACACAAACTGACCGGAAAAGGAACACCGAAACTGTCTGGAAAAAGAACACACATACTGACTGGAAAATGAACATACATACTGACTGGAAAAGGAACACAGATACTGGCTGGAAAAGGAACACACAAACTGACTGTAAAATGAACACACAAATGCACAGGAAATGGAACAGGCAAACTAACTGGAAAATGAACACACAAACCGACTGGAAAAGGAACACACAAACCGAATGGAAAAGGTACACACAAACTGACTGGTAAAGGAACACACAAACTGACTGGTAAAGGAATACACATACTGACCGGAAAAGGAATACATAAACTGACTGGAAAAGGAACACACAAATGCACAGGAAATGGAACAGACAAACTGACTGGAAAAGGAACACACATACTGACTGGAAAAGGAACATACATACTGACAGGAATAGGAACATACAGACTGACTGGAATAGGAACACACAAACTGACTGGAAAAGGAACACACAAACGCACAGGAAATGGAACATGCAAACTAACTGGAAAATGAACACACAAACCGACTGGAAAAGGAACACACAAACTGAATGGAAAAGGAACACACAAACTGACTGGTAAAGGAACACACATACTGACTGGAAATGGAACACTCAAACTGACTGGAAAAGGAACATACACACTGACTGGAAAATGAACACACAAACTGACTGGAAAAGGAACACACAAACGCACAGGAAAAGGAACACACAAACGCACAGGAAAAGGGACACACATACTGACAGGAAAATGAACACACAAATGCACAGGAAAAGGAACACACAAACTGACTGGTAAAGGAACACACAAACTGACTGGAAAAGGAACACACAAACCCACAGGAAATGGAACATACAAACTGACTGGAAAAGGGACTCACATACTGACAGGAAAATGAACACACAAATGCACAGGAAAAGGAACACACAAACTGACTGGTAAAGGAACACACAAACTGACTGGAGAAGGGCTTATGCCCGAAACGTCGATTCTCCTGTTCCCTGGATGCTGCCTGACCTGCTGTGCTTTTCTAGCAACACATTTTCAGCTGGAAAAGGTACACACAAACTGACTGGAAAAGGAACACACAAACTGTCTGGAAAAGGAACATACAAACTGACTGGAAAAGGAACACACAAACTGACTGGAAAAGGAACACACAAACTGGAAAAGGAACACACAAACTGACTGGAAAAGGAACACAAAACCCACAGGAAATGGAACATACAAACTGACTAGAAAAGGAACACACACACTGACTGGAAAATGAACACACTAACTGACCGGAAAATGTACACACATACTGACTGGGGAAGGAACACACAAACTGACTGGAAAAGGAACACACACACTGACTGGAAAAGGAACACACAAACTGAATGGAAAAGGAACACACATACTGACTGGGGAAGGTACACACAAACTGACTGGAAAAGGAACACACATACTGACTGGAAAAGGAACACACAAACTGAATGGAAAAGGAACACACATACTGACTGGGGAAGGTACACACATACTGACTGGAAAAGAAACATACAAACTGACTGGAAAAGGAACACACAAACTGACCGGAAAATGTACACACATACTGACTGGAGAAAGAACACACAAACTGACTGGAAAAGGAACACACGAACCGACTGGAAAAGGAACACTCAAACTGACCGGAAAATGTACACACATACTGACTGGAGAAAGAACACACAAACTGACTGGAAAAGGAACATCCAAACTGACTGGAAAAGGACCACACAAACTGAATGGAAAAGGAACACACATACTGACTGGAGAAGGTACACACAAACTGACTGGAAAAGGAACACACAAACTAACCGGAAAAGGAACACACAAACTGAGTGGAAAAAGAACATACAAACTAAGTGGAAAAGGAATATTACAAACTGACTGGAAAAGGAACACACAACGTGACTGGAAAAGGAACACACGAACAGACTGGAAAAGGAACACTCAAACTGACTGGAAAAGGAACACACAACGTGACTGGAAAAGGAACACACACACCGACTGGAAAAGGAACACTCAAACTGACCGGAAAATGAACATACAAACTGAGTGGAAAAGGAATATTACAAACTGACTGGAAAAGGAACACACAACGTGACTGGAAAAGGAACACACATACTGACTGGAAAAGGAACACACAAACTGACTGGAAAAGGAACACACATACTGACGAGAAAAGGTACAAACAAAATGACTGGAAAAGGAACACACAAACTGAATGGAAATGAAACTCACATACTGACTGGAAAAGATACATACAATCTGACTGGAAAAGAAACACACAAACTGACTGGAAAAGGAACATACAAACTGACTGGAAAAAGAACACACAAACTGACCGGAAAAGGTACACACGTACTGACTGGAAAAGGAACATACTTACTGACTGGAGAAGGTACACACAAACTGACTGGAGAAGGTACACACAAACTGACTGGAAAAGGAACACATATACTGACTGGAAAAGGAACACACAAAGTGACTGGAAAAGGAACACACATACTGACTGGGGAAGGTACACACATACTGACTGGAAAAGAAACACACAAACTGACCGGAAAATGTACACACATACTGACTGGAGAAGGAACACACAAACTGACTGGAAAAGGAACATCCAAACTGACTGGAAAAGGAACACACACACTGACTTAAGAAGGAACACACAAACTGACTGGGAAAGGAACACACAAACTGACTGGAAAAGGAACACACATACTGACTGGAAAAGGTACACATGTACTGACTGGAAAAGGAACACACTTACTGACTGGTGAAGGTACACACATACTGACTGGAAAAGGAACATACAAACTGACCGGAAAAGGAACATACAAACTGACTGGAAAAGGAACACACAAACTGACCGGAAAAGGAACACACATACTGACTGGAAAAGGAACACACAAACTGACTGGAAAAGGAACACACATACTGACTTGAAAAGGTACACAGAAACTGACCGGAAAAGGAACACACATACTGACTGGAAAAGGAACACACAAACTGACTGGAGAAGGTACACACAAACTGACTGGAAAAAGAACACACAAACTGACCAGAAAAGGTACACACATACTGACTGGAGAAGGAACACACATACTGACTGGAGAAGGAACACACATACTGACTGGAGAAGGTACACACATACTGACTGGAAAAGGAACATACAAACAGACTGGATAAGGAACATAAATACTGACCGGAAAAGGAACACACAAACTGACTGGAAAAGGAACACACATACTGATTGGGGAAGGTACACACAAACTGACTGGAAAAGGAACACACACACTGACTGGAAAAGGAACACACAAACTGAATGGAAAAGGAACACACATACTGACTGGGGAAGGTACACACATACTGACTGGAAAAGAAACATGCAAACTGACTGGAAAAGGAACACACAAACTGACCGGAAAATGTACACACATACTGACTGGAGAAGGAACACACAAACTGACTGGAAAAGAAACACACACACCGACTGGAAAAGGAACACACATACTGACTGGGGAAGGTACACACAAACTGAATGGAAAAGGAACACACATACTGACTGGAAAAGGAACACACAAACTGAATGGAAAAGGAACACACATACTGACTGGGGAAGGTACACACATACTGACTGGAAAAGAAACATACAAACTGACTGGAAAAGGAACACACAAACTGACCGGAAAATGTACACACATACTGACTGGAGAAGGAACACACAAACTGACTGGAAAAGGAACATCCAAACTGACTGGAAAAGGAACATACACACTGACTGGAAAAGGAACACTCAAACTGACCGGAAAATGTACACACATACTGACTGGAGAAAGAACACACAAACTGACTGGAAAAGGAACATCCAAACTGACTGGAAAAGGAACATACACACTGACTGGAAAAGGAACACACACACTGACTTAAGAAGGAACACACATACTGACTGGAGAAGGTACACTCAAACTGACTGGAAAAGGAACACACAAACTAACCGGAAAAGGAACACACAAACTGAGTGGAAAAAGAACATACAAACTAAGTGGAAAAGGAATATTACAAACTGACTGGAAAAGGAACACACAACGTGACTGGAAAAGGAACACACGAACAGACTGGAAAAGGAACACTCAAACTGACTGGAAAAGGAACACACAATGTGACTGGAAAAGGAACACACACACCGACTGGAAAAGGAACACTCAAACTGACCGGAAAATGAACATACAAACTGAGTGGAAAAGGAATATTACAAACTGACTGGAAAAGGAACACACAACGTGACTGGAAAAGGAACACACATACTGACTGGAAAAGGAACACACAAACTGACTGGAAAAGGAACACACATACTGACGAGAAAAGGTACAAACAAAATGACTGGAAAAGGAACACACAAACTGAATGGAAATGAAACACACATACTGACTGGAAAAGATACATACAAACTGACTGGAAAGGAACACACATACCGAATGAAGAAGGTACACACAATCTGACTGGAAAAGAAACACACAAACTGACTGGAAAAGGAACATACAAACTGACTGGAAAAAGAACACACAAACTGACTGGAAAAGGAACACACTTACTGACTGGAGAAGGTACACACAAACTGACTGGAGAAGGTACACACAAACTGACTGGAAAAGGAACACATATACTGACTGGAAAAGGAACACACAAAGTGACTGGAAAAGGAACACACAGACTGACTGGGGAAGGTACACACATACTGACTGGAAAAGAAACATACAAACTGACTGGAAAAGGAACACACAAACTGACCGGAAAATGTACACACATACTGACTGGAGAAGGAACACACAAACTGACTGGAAAAGGAATACACATACTGACCGGAAAAGGAATACATAAACTGACTGGAAAAGGAACACACAAACTGACTGGAAAAGGAACACACATACAGACTGGAAAAGGAACACACAAACGCACAGAAAAAGAAACACACAAACGCACAGGAAAAGGGACACACATACTGACAGGAAAATGAACACACAAATGCACAGGAAAAGGAACACACAAACTGACTGGTAAAGGAACACACAAACTGACTGGAGAAGGGCTTATGCCCAAAACATTGATTCTCCTGTTCCCTGGATGCTGCCTGACCTGCTGTGCTTTTCTAGCAACATATTTTCAGCTGGAAAAGGTACACACAAACTGACTGGAAAAGGAACACACAAACTGTCTGGAAAAGGAACATACAAACTGACTGGAAAAGGAACACACAAACTGACTGGAAAAGGAACACTCAAACTGAATGGAAAAGGAACACACAAACTGGAAAAGGAACACACAAACTGACTGTAAAAGGAACACACAAACTGACTGGAAACGGAACATCCAAACTTTCTGGAAAAGGAACACACAAACTGACTGGAGACGGTACACACAAACTGACTGGAAAAGGAAGATACAAACTGTCTGGAAAAAGAACACACATACTGACTGGAAAATGAACATACATACTGACTGGAAAAGGAACACAGATACTGACTGGAAAAGGAACACACAAACTGACTGTAAAATGAACACACAAACGCACAGGAAATGGAACATGCAAACTAACTGGAAAATGAACACACAAACCGACTGGAAAAGGAACACACAAACTGAATGGAAAAGGAACACACAAACTGACTGGTAAAGGAACACACAAACTGACTGGAAATGGAACACTCAAACTGACTGGAAAAGGAACATACACACTGACTGGAAAATGAACACACAAACTGACTGGAAAAGGAACACACAAACGCACAGGAAAAGGAACACACAAACGCACAGGAAAAGGGACACACATACTGACAGGAAAATGAACACACAAATGCACAGGAAAAGGAACACACAAACTGACTGGTAAAGGAACACACAAACTGACTGGAGAAGGGCTTATGCCCGAAACGTCGATTCTCCTGTTCCCTGGATGCTGCCTGACCTGCTGTGCTTTTCTAGCAACATATTTTCAGCTGGAAAAGGTACACACAAACTGACTGGAAAAGGAACACACAAACTGTCTGGAAAAGGAACATACAAACTGACTGGAAAAGGAACACACAAACTGACTGGAAAAGGAACACTCAAACTGAATGGAAAAGGAACACACAAACTGGAAAAGGAACACACAAACTGACTGGAAAAGGAACACAAAACCCACAGGAAATGGAACATACAAACTGACTAGAAAAGCACCACACAAACTGACTGGAAACGGAACATAAAAACTTTCTGGAAAAGGAACACACAAACTGACCGGAAAAGGAACACACATACTGACTGGAAAAGGAACACACAAACTGACTGGAAAAGGAACACACAAACGCACAGGAAAAGGAACACACATACTGACTGGAAAATGAACACAAAAACTGACTGGAAAAGGAACACACAAACCCACAGGAAAAGGAACACACAAACGCACTGGAAAAGGGACACACGTACTGACTGGAAAATGAACACACAAATGCACAGGAAAAGGAACACACAAACTGACTGGTAAAGGAACACACAAACTGACTGGAGAAGTGCTTATGCCCGAAATGTCGATTCTTCTGTTCCCTGGATGCTGCCTGACATGCTGCGCTTTTCTAGCAACACATTTTCAGAGAAGGTACATACAAACTGACCGGAAAAGGAACACACAAACTGTCTGGAAAAAGAACACACATACTGACTGGAAAATGAACATACATACTGACTGGAAAAGGAACACAGATACTGACTGGAAAAGGAACACACAAACTGACTGTAAAATGAACACACAAATGCACAGGAAATGGAACAGGCAAATTAACTGGAAAATGAACACACAAACCGACTGGAAAAGGAACACACATACTGAATGGAAAAGGAACACACAAACTGACTGGTAATGGAACACACAAACTGACTGGAAAAGGAACATACAAACTGACTGGAAAAGGAACACACATACTGACTGAAGAAGGTACACACAAACTGACTGGAAAAGAAACACACAAACTGACTGGAAAAGAAACACACAAACTGACCAGAAAAGGTACACACATACTGACTGGAGAAGGTACACACATACTGACTGGAAAAGAAACATACAAACAGACTGGAAAAGGAACATAAATACTGACCGGAAAAGGAACACACAAACTGACTGGAAAAGGAACATACACACTGACTGGAAAAGGAACACACATACTGATTGGGGAAGGTACACACAAACTGACTGGAATAGGAACACACACACTGACTGGAAAAGGAACACACAAACTGACCGGAAAATGTACACACATACTGACTGGGGAAGGAACACACAAACTGACTGGAAAAGGAACATCCAAACTGACTGGAAAAGGAACATACACTCTGACTGGAAAAGGAACACACATACTGACTGGAGAAGGTACACACAAACTGACTGGAAAAGGAACACACAAACTAACCGGAAAAGGAACACACAAACTGACTGGAAAAAGAACATACAAACTGAGTGGAAAAGGAATATTACAAACTGACTGGAAAAGGAACACACAACGTGACTGGAAAAGGAACACACGAACTGACTGGAAAAGGAACACCCACACCGACTGGAAAAGGAACACTCAAACTGACCGGAAAATGAACATACAAACTGACTGGAAAAGGAACATACAAACTGACTGGAAAAGGAACACACAAACTGACTGGAAAAGGAACATACATACTGACTGAAGAAGGTCCACACAATCTGAGTGGAAATGAAACACACAAACTGAGTGGAAAAGGAACACACAAACTGACTGGAAAAGGAACATACAAACTGACTGGAAAAGGAACATACAAACTGACTGGAAAAGGAACACACATACTGACTGGAAAAGGAACACACAAACCGACTGGAAACGGAACAGACATACTGACTGGAAAATGAACACACAAACTGAATGGAAATGAAACACACAAACTGACTGGAAAAGGAACATACAAACTGACCGGAAAATGAACATACAAACTGACTGGAAAAGGAACATACAAACTGACTGGAAAAGGAACACACGTACTGACTGAAGAAGGTCCACACAAACTGACTGGAAAAGAAACACACAAACTGACTGGAAAAGGAACACACAAACTGACTGGAAAAGGAACACACAAACCGACTGGAAACGGAACAGACATACTGACTGGAAAATGAACACACAAACTGAATGGAAATGAAACACACAAACTGACTGGAAAAGGAACATACAAACTGACCGGAAAATGAACATACAAACTGACTGGAAAAGGAACATACAAACTGACTGGAAAAGGAACAAACGTACAGACTGAAGAAGGTCCACACAAACTGACTGGAAAAGAAACACACATACTGACTGGAAAAGGAACACACAAACTGACTGGAAAAGGAACACACATACTGACTGGAAAAGGAACACACAAACTGACTGGAAAAGGAACACACATACTGACTGGAAAAGGAACACACAAACCCACAGGAAATGGAACATACGAACTGACTGGAAAAGCACCACACAAACTGACTGGAAAAGGAACACACAAACTGACTGGAAAAGGAACATACACACTGACTGGAAACTGAACACAAATACAGACTGGAAAAGGAACACACAAACGCACAGGAAAAGGAACACACAAACGCACAGGAAAAGGAACACACAAACTGACTGGTAAAGGAACACACAAACTGACTGGAGAAGGGCTTATGCCCGAAACGTCGATTCTCCTGTTCCCTGGATGCTGCCTGACCTGCTGTGCTTTTCTAGCAACACATTTTCAGCTGGAAAAGGTACACACAAACTGACTGGAAAAGGAACACACAAACTGTCTGGAAAAGGAACATACAAACTGACTGGAAAAGGAAAACACAAACTGACTGGAAAAGGAACACTCAAACTGAATGGAAAAGGAACACACAAACTGGAAAAGGAACACACAAACTGACTGGAAAAGGAACACAAAACCCACAGGAAATGGAACATACAAACTGACTGGAAAAGGAACACACAAACTGACTGGAAACGGAACATCCAAACTTTCTGGAAAAGGAACACACAAACTGACCGGAAAAGGAACACACAAACTGACTGGAAAAGGAACACACACACTGACTGGAAAATGAACACAAAAACTGACTGGAAAAGGAACACACAAACGCACAGGAAAAGGAACACACAAATGCACTGGAAAAGAGACACACGTACTGACTGGAAAATGAACACACAAATGCACAGGAAAAGGAACACACAAACTGACTGGTAAAGGAACACACAAACTGACTGGAGAAGTGCTTATGCCCGAAATGTCGATTCTTCTGTTCCCTGGATGCTGCCTGACATGCTGCGCTTTTCTAGCAACACATTTTCAGAGAAGGTACACACAAACTGACCGGAAAAGGAACACCGAAACTGTCTGGAAAAAGAACACACATACTGACTGGAAAATGAACATACATACTGACTGGAAAAGGAACACAGATACTGGCTGGAAAAGGAACACACAAACTGACTGTAAAATGAACACACAAATGCACAGGAAATGGAACAGGCAAACTAACTGGAAAATGAACACACAAACCGACTGGAAAAGGAACACACAAACCGAATGGAAAAGGTACACACAAACTGACTGGTAAAGGAACACACAAACTGACTGGTAAAGGAATACACATACTGACCGGAAAAGGAATACATAAACTGACTGGAAAAGGAACACACAAATGCACAGGAAATGGAACAGACAAACTGACTGGAAAAGGAACACACATACTGACTGGAAAAGGAACATACATACTGACAGGAATAGGAACATACAGACTGACTGGAATAGGAACACACAAACTGACTGGAAAAGGAACACACAAACGCACAGGAAATGGAACATGCAAACTAACTGGAAAATGAACACACAAACCGACTGGAAAAGGAACACACAAACTGAATGGAAAAGGAACACACAAACTGACTGGTAAAGGAACACACATACTGACTGGAAATGGAACACTCAAACTGACTGGAAAAGGAACATACACACTGACTGGAAAATGAACACACAAACTGACTGGAAAAGGAACACACAAACGCACAGGAAAAGGAACACACAAACGCACAGGAAAAGGGACACACATACTGACAGGAAAATGAACACACAAATGCACAGGAAAAGGAACACACAAACTGACTGGTAAAGGAACACACAAACTGACTGGAAAAGGAACACACAAACCCACAGGAAATGGAACATACAAACTGACTGGAAAAGGGACTCACATACTGACAGGAAAATGAACACACAAATGCACAGGAAAAGGAACACACAAACTGACTGGTAAAGGAACACACAAACTGACTGGTAAAGGAACACACAAACTGACTGGAGAAGGGCTTATGCCCGAAACGTCGATTCTCCTGTTCCCTGGATGCTGCCTGACCTGCTGTGCTTTTCTAGCAACACATTTTCAGCTGGAAAAGGTACACACAAACTGACTGGAAAAGGAACACACAAACTGTCTGGAAAAGGAACATACAAACTGACTGGAAAAGGAACACACAAACTGACTGGAAAAGGAACACACAAACTGGAAAAGGAACACACAAACTGACTGGAAAAGGAACACAAAACCCACAGGAAATGGAACATACAAACTGACTAGAAAAGGAACACACACACTGACTGGAAAATGAACACACTAACTGACCGGAAAATGTACACACATACTGACTGGGGAAGGAACACACAAACTGACTGGAAAAGGAACACACACACTGACTGGAAAAGGAACACACAAACTGAATGGAAAAGGAACACACATACTGACTGGGGAAGGTACACACAAACTGACTGGAAAAGGAACACACATACTGACTGGAAAAGGAACACACAAACTGAATGGAAAAGGAACACACATACTGACTGGGGAAGGTACACACAAACTGACTGGAAAAGGAACACACATACTGACTGGGGAAGGTACACACATACTGACTGGAAAAGAAACATACAAACTGACTGGAAAAGGAACACACAAACTGACCGGAAAATGTACACACATACTGACTGGAGAAAGAACACACAAACTGACTGGAAAAGGAACACACGAACCGACTGGAAAAGGAACACTCAAACTGACCGGAAAATGTACACACATACTGACTGGAGAAAGAACACACAAACTGACTGGAAAAGGAACATCCAAACTGACTGGAAAAGGACCACACAAACTGAATGGAAAAGGAACACACATACTGACTGGAGAAGGTACACACAAACTGACTGGAAAAGGAACACACAAACTAACCGGAAAAGGAACACACAAACTGAGTGGAAAAAGAACATACAAACTAAGTGGAAAAGGAATATTACAAACTGACTGGAAAAGGAACACACAACGTGACTGGAAAAGGAACACACGAACAGACTGGAAAAGGAACACTCAAACTGACTGGAAAAGGAACACACAACGTGACTGGAAAAGGAACACACACACCGACTGGAAAAGGAACACTCAAACTGACCGGAAAATGAACATACAAACTGAGTGGAAAAGGAATATTACAAACTGACTGGAAAAGGAACACACAACGTGACTGGAAAAGGAACACACATACTGACTGGAAAAGGAACACACAAACTGACTGGAAAAGGAACACACATACTGACGAGAAAAGGTACAAACAAAATGACTGGAAAAGGAACACACAAACTGAATGGAAATGAAACTCACATACTGACTGGAAAAGATACATACAATCTGACTGGAAAAGAAACACACAAACTGACTGGAAAAGGAACATACAAACTGACTGGAAAAAGAACACACAAACTGACCGGAAAAGGTACACACGTACTGACTGGAAAAGGAACATACTTACTGACTGGAGAAGGTACACACAAACTGACTGGAGAAGGTACACACAAACTGAATGGAAAAGGAACACACAAACTGACTGGAAAAGGAACACATATACTGACTGGAAAAGGAACACACAAAGTGACTGGAAAAGGAACACACATACTGACTGGGGAAGGTACACACATACTGACTGGAAAAGAAACACACAAACTGACCGGAAAATGTACACACATACTGACTGGAGAAGGAACACACAAACTGACTGGAAAAGGAACATCCAAACTGACTGGAAAAGGAACACACACACTGACTTAAGAAGGAACACACAAACTAACCGGAAAAGGAACACACAGACTGACTGGAAAAGGAACACACAAACTAACCGGAAAAGGAACACACAAACTGACTGGAAAAAGAACATACAAACTGAGTGGAAAAGGAATATTACAAACTGACTGGAAAAGGAACACACATACTGACTGAAGAAGGTACACACAACCTGACTGGAAAAGGAACACACAAACTGACTTGAAAAGGAACACACAAACTGACTGGGAAAGGAACACACAAACTGACTGGAAAAGGAACACACATACTGACTGGAAAAGGTACACATGTACTGACTGGAAAAGGAACACACTTACTGACTGGTGAAGGTACACACATACTGACTGGAAAAGGAACATACAAACTGACCGGAAAAGGAACATACAAACTGACTGGAAAAGGAACACACAAACTGACCGGAAAAGGAACACACATACTGACTGGAAAAGGAACACACAAACTGACTGGAAAAGGAACACACATACTGACTTGAAAAGGTACACAGAAACTGACCGGAAAAGGAACACACATACTGACTGGAAAAGGAACACACAAACTGACTGGAGAAGGTACACACAAACTGACTGGAAAAAGAACACACAAACTGACCAGAAAAGGTACACACATACTGACTGGAGAAGGAACACACATACTGACTGGAGAAGGAACACACATACTGACTGGAGAAGGTACACACATACTGACTGGAAAAGGAACATACAAACAGACTGGATAAGGAACATAAATACTGACCGGAAAAGGAACACACAAACTGACTGGAAAAGGAACACACATACTGATTGGGGAAGGTACACACAAACTGACTGGAAAAGGAACACACACACTGACTGGAAAAGGAACACACAAACTGAATGGAAAAGGAACACACATACTGACTGGGGAAGGTACACACATACTGACTGGAAAAGAAACATGCAAACTGACTGGAAAAGGAACACACAAACTGACCGGAAAATGTACACACATACTGACTGGAGAAGGAACACACAAACTGACTGGAAAAGGAACATCCAAACTGACTGGAAAAGGAACATACACACTGACTGGAAAAGGAACACTCAAACTGACCGGAAAATGTACACACATACTGACTGGAGAAAGAACACACAAACTGACTGGAAAAGGAACATCCAAACTGACTGGAAAAGGAACATACACACTGACTGGAAAAGGAACACACACACTGACTTAAGAAGGAACACACATACTGACTGGAGAAGGTACACTCAAACTGACTGGAAAAGGAACACACAAACTAACCGGAAAAGGAACACACAAACTGAGTGGAAAAAGAACATACAAACTAAGTGGAAAAGGAATATTACAAACTGACTGGAAAAGGAACACACAACGTGACTGGAAAAGGAACACACGAACAGACTGGAAAAGGAACACTCAAACTGACTGGAAAAGGAACACACAATGTGACTGGAAAAGGAACACACACACCGACTGGAAAAGGAACACTCAAACTGACCGGAAAATGAACATACAAACTGAGTGGAAAAGGAATATTACAAACTGACTGGAAAAGGAACACACAACGTGACTGGAAAAGGAACACACATACTGACTGGAAAAGGAACACACAAACTGACTGGAAAAGGAACACACATACTGACGAGAAAAGGTACAAACAAAATGACTGGAAAAGGAACACACAAACTGAATGGAAATGAAACACACATACTGACTGGAAAAGATACATACAAACTGACTGGAAAGGAACACACATACCGAATGAAGAAGGTACACACAATCTGACTGGAAAAGAAACACACAAACTGACTGGAAAAGGAACATACAAACTGACTGGAAAAAGAACACACAAACTGACTGGAAAAGGAACACACTTACTGACTGGAGAAGGTACACACAAACTGACTGGAGAAGGTACACACAAACTGACTGGAAAAGGAACACATATACTGACTGGAAAAGGAACACACAAAGTGACTGGAAAAGGAACACACAGACTGACTGGTGAAGGTACACACATACTGACTGGAAAAGAAACATACAAACTGACTGGAAAAGGAACACACAAACTGACCGGAAAATGTACACACATACTGACTGGAGAAGGAACACACAAACTGACTGGAAAAGGAACATCCAAACTGACTGGAAAAGAAACATACACTCTGACTGGAAAAGGAACACACACACTGACTTAAGAAGGAACACACATACTGACTGGAGAAGGTACACACAAACTAACCGGAAAAGGAACACACAAACTGACTGGAAAAGGAACACACAAACTAACCGGAAAAGGAACACACAAACTGACTGGAAAAAGAACATACAAACTGAGTGGAAAAGGAATATTACAAACTGACTGGAAAAGGAACACACATACTGACTGAAGAAGGTACACACAATCTGACTGGAAAAGAAACACAGAAACTGACTGGAAAAGGAACACACAAACTGACTGGGAAAGGAATACACAAATTGACTGGAAAAGGAACACACATACTGACTGGAAAATGAACACACAAACTGAATGGAAATGAAACACACAAACTGACTGGAAAAGGAACATACAAACTGACTGGAAAAGGAACATACAAACTGACTGGAAAAAGAACACACAAACTGACTGGAAAAGGTACACACGTACTGACTGGAAAAGGAACACACTTACTGACTGGTGAAGGTACACACAAACTGACTGGAAAAGGAACATACAAACTGACCGGAAAAGGAACATACAAACTGACTGGAAAAGGAACACACAAACTGACCGGAAAAGGAACACACATACTGACTGGAAAAGGAACACACAAACTGACTGGAAAAGGAACACACATACTGACTTGAAAAGGTACACAGAAACTGACCGGAAAAGGAACACACATACTGACTGGAAAAGGAACACACTTACTGACTGGAGAAGGTACACACAAACTGACTGGAAAAAGAACACACAAACTGACCGGAAAAGGTACACACGTACTGACTGGAAAAGGAACACACTTACTGACTGGAAAAGGAACACACAAACTGACTGTAAAAGGAACACACAAACTGACTGGAAACGGAACATCCAAACTTTCTGGAAAAGGAACACACAAACTGACTGGAGACGGTACACACAAACTGACTGGAAAAGGAAGATACAAACTGTCTGGAAAAAGAACACACATACTGACTGGAAAATGAACATACATACTGACTGGAAAAGGAACACAGATACTGACTGGAAAAGGAACACACAAACTGACTGTAAAATGAACACACAAACGCACAGGAAATGGAACATGCAAACTAACTGGAAAATGAACACACAAACCGACTGGAAAAGGAACACACAAACTGAATGGAAAAGGAACACACAAACTGACTGGTAAAGGAACACACAAACTGACTGGAAATGGAACACTCAAACTGACTGGAAAAGGAACATACACACTGACTGGAAAATGAACACACAAACTGACTGGAAAAGGAACACACAAACGCACAGGAAAAGGAACACACAAACGCACAGGAAAAGGGACACACATACTGACAGGAAAATGAACACACAAATGCACAGGAAAAGGAACACACAAACTGACTGGTAAAGGAACACACAAACTGACTGGAGAAGGGCTTATGCCCGAAACGTCGATTCTCCTGTTCCCTGGATGCTGCCTGACCTGCTGTGCTTTTCTAGCAACATATTTTCAGCTGGAAAAGGTACACACAAACTGACTGGAAAAGGAACACACAAACTGTCTGGAAAAGGAACATACAAACTGACTGGAAAAGGAACACACAAACTGACTGGAAAAGGAACACTCAAACTGAATGGAAAAGGAACACACAAACTGGAAAAGGAACACACAAACTGACTGGAAAAGGAACACAAAACCCACAGGAAATGGAACATACAAACTGACTAGAAAAGCACCACACATACTGACTGGAAACGGAACATAAAAACTTTCTGGAAAAGGAACACACAAACTGACCGGAAAAGGAACACACAAACTGACTGGAAAAGGAACACACACACTGACTGGAAAAGGAACACACAAACTGAATGGAAAAGGAACACACAAACGCACAGGAAAAGGAACACACATACTGACTGGAAAATGAACACACAAACTGACTGGAAAAGGAACACACAAACCCACAGGAAAAGGAACACACATACTGACTGGAAAATGAACACAAAAACTGACTGGAAAAGGAACACACAAACCCACAGGAAAAGGAACACACAAACGCACTGGAAAAGGGACACACGTACTGACTGGAAAATGAACACACAAATGCACAGGAAAAGGAACACACAAACTGACTGGTAAAGGAACACACAAACTGACTGGAGAAGTGCTTATGCCCGAAATGTCGATTCTTCTGTTCCCTGGATGCTGCCTGACATGCTGCGCTTTTCTAGCAACACATTTTCAGAGAAGGTACATACAAACTGACCGGAAAAGGAACACACAAACTGTCTGGAAAAAGAACACACATACTGACTGGAAAATGAACATACATACTGACTGGAAAAGGAACACAGATACTGACTGGAAAAGGAACACACAAACTGACTGTAAAATGAACACACAAATGCACAGGAAATGGAACAGGCAAATTAACTGGAAAATGAACACACAAACCGACTGGAAAAGGAACACACATACTGAATGGAAAAGGAACACACAAACTGACTGGTAATGGAACACACAAACTGACTGGAAAAGGAACATACAAACTGACTGGAAAAGGAACACACATACTGACTGAAGAAGGTACACACAAACTGACTGGAAAAGAAACACACAAACTGACTGGAAAAGAAACACACAAACTGACCAGAAAAGGTACACACATACTGACTGGAGAAGGTACACACATACTGACTGGAAAAGAAACATACAAACAGACTGGAAAAGGAACATAAATACTGACCGGAAAAGGAACACACAAACTGACTGGAAAAGGAACATACACACTGACTGGAAAAGGAACACACATACTGATTGGGGAAGGTACACACAAACTGACTGGAATAGGAACACACACACTGACTGGAAAAGGAACACACAAACTGACCGGAAAATGTACACACATACTGACTGGGGAAGGAACACACAAACTGACTGGAAAAGGAACACACACACTGACTGGAAAAGGAACACACAAACTGAATGGAAAAGGAACACACATACTGACAGGGGAAGGTACACACAAACTGACTGGAAAAGGAACACACATACTGACTGGAAAAGGAACACACAAACTGACTGGAAAAGGAACACACATACTGACTGGGGAAGGTACACACATACTGACTGGAAAAGAAACATACAAACTGACTGGAAAAGGAACACACAAACTGACCGGAAAATGTACACACATACTGACTGGAGAAAGATCACACAAACTGACTGGAAAAGGAACATCCAAACTGACTGGAAAAGGAACACACGAACCGACTGGAAAAGGAACACTCAAACTGACCGGAAAATGTACACATATACTGACTGGAGAAAGAACACACAAACTGACTGGAAAAGGAACATCCAAACTGACTGGAAAAGGAACACACAAACTGAATGGAAAAGGAACACACATACTGACTGGAGAAGGTACACACAAACTGACTGGAAAAGGAACACACAAACTAACCGGAAAAGGAACACACAAACTGAGTGGAAAAAGAACACACAAACTAAGAGGAAAAGGAATATTACAAACTGACTGGAAAAGGAACACACAACGTGACTGGAAAAGGAACACACGAACAGACTGGAAAAGGAACACTCAAACTGACTGGAAAAGGAACACACAACGTGACTGGAAAAGGAACACACACACCGACTGGAAAAGGAACACTCAAACTGACCGGAAAATGAACATACAAACTGAGTGGAAAAGGAATATTACAAACTGACTGGAAAAGGAACACACAACGTGACTGGAAAAGGAACACACATACTGACTGGAAAAGGAACACACAAACTAACTGGAAAAGGAACACACATACTGACGAGAAAAGGTACAAACAAAATGACTGGAAAAGGAACACACAAACTGAATGGAAATGAAACACACATACTGACTGGAAAAGATACATACAAACTGACTGGAAAAGGAACATTCAAACTGACTGGAAAAGGAACACACATACCGACTGAAGAAGGTACACACAATCTGACTGGAAAAGAAACACACAAACTGACTGGAAAAGGAACATACAAACTGACTGGAAAAAGAACACACAAACTGACCGGAAAAGGTACACACGTACTGACTGGAAAAGGAACATACTTACTGACTGGAGAAGGTACACACAAACTGACTGGAGAAGGTACACACAAACTGACTGGAAAAGGAACACATATACTGACTGGAAAAGGAACACACAAAGTGACTGGAAAAGGAACACACATACTGACTGGGGAAGGTACACACATACTGACTGGAAAAGAAACACACAAACTGACCGGAAAATGTACACACATACTGACTGGAGAAGGAACACACAACCTGACTGGAAAAGGAACATCCAAACTGACTGGAAAAGGAACACACACACTGACTTAAGAAGGAACACACATACTGACTGGAGAAGGTACACACAAACTAACCGGAAAAGGAACACACAGACTGACTGGAAAAGGAACACACAAACTAACCGGAAAAGGAACACACAAACTGACTGGAAAAAGAACATACAAACTGAGTGGAAAAGGAATATTACAAACTGACTGGAAAAGGAACACACATACTGACTGAAGAAGGTACACACAACCTGACTGGAAAAGGAACACACAAACTGACTTGAAAAGGAACACACAAACTGACTGGGAAAGGAACACACAAACTGACTGGAAAAGGAACACACATACTGACTGGAAAAGGAACACACATACTGACTGGAAAAGGAACATACAAACTGAATGGAAATGAAACACACAAACTGACTGGAAAAGGAACATACAAACTGACTGGAAAAGGAACATACAAACTGACTGGAAAAAGAACACACAAACTGACCGGAAAAGGTACACACGTACTGACTGGAAAAGGAACACACTTACTGACTGGTGAAGGTACACACAAACTGACTGGAAAAGGAACATACAAACTGACCGGAAAAGGAACATACAAACTGACTGGAAAAGGAACACACAAACTGATTGGAAAAGGAACACACAAACTGACCGGAAAAGGAACACACATACTGACTGGAAAAGGAACACACAAACTGACTGGAAAAGGAACACACATACTGACTTGAAAAGGTACACAGAAACTGACCGGAAAAGGAACACACATACTGACCGGAAAAGGAACACACAAACTGACTGGAAAAGGAACATACATACTGACTGGAAAAGGAACACACAAACTGACTGGAAAAGGAACACACATACTGACTGGAAAAGGAACACACAAACCCACAGGAAATGGAACATACAAACTGACTGGAAAAGGAACACACAAACTGACTGGAAAAGGAACACACATACTGACTGGAAAAGGAACATACATACTGACTGGAAAAGGAACACACAAACCCACAGGAAATGGAACATACAAACTGACTGGAAAAGGGACTCACATACTGACAGGAAAATGAACACACAAATGCACAGGAAAAGGAACACACAAACTGACTGGTAAAGGAACACACAAACTGACTGGTAAAGGAACACACAAACTGACTGGAGAAGGGCTTATGCCCAAAACATCGATTCTCCTGTTCCCTGGATGCTGCCTGACCTGCTGTGCTTTTCTAGCAACACATTTTCAGCTGGAAAAGGTACACACAAACTGACTGGAAAAGGTACACACAAACTGACTGGAAAAGGAACACACAAAATGTCTGGAAAAGGAACACACAAACTGACTGGAAAAGGAACACTCAAACTGAATGGAAAAGGAACACACAAACTGGAAAAGGAACACACAAACTGTCTGGAAAAGGAACACACAAACTGACTGGAAAAGGAACACACACACTGACTGGAAAAGGAACACACAAACTGACTGGAAAAGGAACACACAAACCCACAGGAAATGGAACATACAAACTGACTGGAAAAGGGACACACATACTGACAGGAAAATGAACACACAAATGCACAGGAAAAGGAACACACAAACTGACTGGTAAAGGAACACACAAACTGACTGGAGAAGGGCTTATGCCCAAAACATCGATTCTCCTGTTCCCTGGATGCTGCCTGACCTGCTGTGCTTTTCTAGCAACATATTTTCAGCTGGAAAAGGTACACACAAACTGACTGGAAAAGGAACACACAAACTGACTGGAAAAGGAACACTCAAACTGAATGGAAAAGGAACACACAAACTGGAAAAGGAACACACAAACTGACTGGAAACGGAACATCCAAACTTTCTGGAAAAGGAACACACAAACTGACTGGAGACGGTACACACAAACTGACTGGAAGAGGAACACACAAACTGACTGGAAAAGGAACACACATACTGACTGAAGAAGGTACACACAAACTGACTGGAAAAGGAACACACAAACTGACTGGAAAAGGAACACTCAAACTGAATGGAAAAGGAACACACAAACTGGAAAAGGTACACACATACTGACTGGAGAAGGAACACACATACTGACTGGAGAAGGTACACACATACTGACTGGAAAAGAAACATACAAACAGACTGGAAAAGGAACATAAATACTGACCGGAAAAGGAACACACAAACTGACTGGAAAAGGAACACACAAACTGACTGGAAAAGGAACACACATACTGACTGGAAAAGGAACATACATACTGACTGGAAAAGGAACACACAAACCCACAGGAAATGGAACATACAAACTGACTGGAAAAGGGACTCACATACTGACAGGAAAATGAACACACAAATGCACAGGAAAAGGAACACACAAACTGACTGGTAAAGGAACACACAAACTGACTGGTAAAGGAACACACAAACTGACTGGAGAAGGGCTTATGCCCAAAACATCGATTCTCCTGTTCCCTGGATGCTGCCTGACCTGCTGTGCTTTTCTAGCAACACATTTTCAGCTGGAAAAGGTACACACAAACTGACTGGAAAAGGTACACACAAACTGACTGGAAAAGGAACACACAAAATGTCTGGAAAAGGAACACACAAACTGACTGGAAAAGGAACACTCAAACTGAATGGAAAAGGAACACACAAACTGGAAAAGGAACACACAAACTGTCTGGAAAAGGAACACACAAACTGACTGGAAAAGGAACACACACACTGACTGGAAACGGAACACACAAAATGTCTGGAAAAGGAACACACAAACTGACTGGAAAAGGAACACTCAAACTGAATGGAAAAGGAACACACAAACTGGAAAAGGAACACACAAACTGACTGGAAAAGGAACACACAAACTGACTGGAAAAGGAACACACAAACCCACAGGAAATGGAACATACAAACTGACTGGAAAAGGGACACACATACTGACAGGAAAATGAACACACAAATGCACAGGAAAAGGAACACACAAACTGACTGGTAAAGGAACACACAAACTGACTGGAGAAGGGCTTATGCCCAAAACATCGATTCTCCTGTTCCCTGGATGCTGCCTGACCTGCTGTGCTTTTCTAGCAACATATTTTCAGCTGGAAAAGGTACACACAAACTGACTGGAAAAGGAACACACAAACTGACTGGAAAAGGAACACTCAAACTGAATGGAAAAGGAACACACAAACTGGAAAAGGAACACACAAACTGACTGGAAACGGAACATCCAAACTTTCTGGAAAAGGAACACACAAACTGACTGGAGACGGTACACACAAACTGACTGGAAAAGGAACACACAAACTGACTGGAAAAGGAACACACATACTGACTGAAGAAGGTACACACAAACTGACTGGAAAAGGAACACACAAACTGACTGGAAAAGGAACACTCAAACTGAATGGAAAAGGAACACACAAACTGGAAAAGGTACACACATACTGACTGGAGAAGGAACACACATACTGACTGGAGAAGGTACACACATACTGACTGGAAAAGAAACATACAAACAGACTGGAAAAGGAACATAAATACTGACCGGAAAAGGAACACACAAACTGACTGGAAAAGGAACACACATACTGACTGGAAAAGGAACACACAGACTGATTGGGGAAGGTACACACAAACTGACTGGAAAAGGAACACAGAAACTGACTCGAAAAGGAACACACATACTGACTGGAAAAGGAACACACAAACTGACTGGAAAAGGAACACACACACTGACTGGAAAAGAAACACAAAAACTGACTGGAAAAGGAACACACAAACGCATAGGAAAAGGAACACACAAACGCACAGGAAATGGAACAGGCAAACTAACTGGAAAATGAACACACAAACCGACTGGAAAAGGAACACACAAACTGAATGGAAAAGGAACACACAAACTGACTGGAAAAGGAACACACACACTGACTGGAAATTGAACACAAAAACTGAGTGGAAAAGGAACACTCAAACGCATAGGAAAAGGAACTCACAAACGCACAGGAAAAGGGACACACATACTGACTGGAAAATGAACTCACAAATGCACAGGAAATGGAACAGGCAAACTGACTGGAAAAGGAACACACAAACTGATTGGAAAAGGAACACACAAACTGACTGGAAAAGGAACACACAAACCCACAGGAAATGGAACATACAGACTGACCGGAAAAAGAACACATAAACTGACTGGAAAAGGGACACACATACTGACTGGAAAATGAACTCACAAATGCACAGGAAATGGAACAGGCAAACTGACTGGAAAAGGAACACACAAACTGACTGGAAAATGAACACAAAAACTGACTGGAAAAGGAACACACAAACGCACAGGAAAAGGAACACACAAACGCACAGGAAAAGGGACACACATACTGACTGGAAAATGAACACACAAATGCACAGGAAAAGGAACACACAAACTGTCTGGAAAAGGGATACACAAACTGACTGGAGAAGGGCTTATGCCCGAAACGTCGATTCTCCTGTTCCCTGGATGCTGCCTGACCTGCTGTGCTTTTCCAGCAAGACATTTTCAGCTGGAGAAGGTAAACACAATCTAACTGGAAAAGGAACATACAAACTGACTGGAAAAGGAACACACAAACTGACTGGAAAAGGAACAGCTATACTGACTGGAAAAGGAACATACATACTGACTGGAAAATGAACACACAAACTGTCTGGAAAAGGAACACACATATTGACTGGAAAAGGAACACACATACTGACTGGAAAAGGAACACACAATGTGACTGGAAAATGAACACACAAACTGTCTGGAAAAGGGACACACAAACTGACTGGAAAATGAACATACAAACTGACTGGAAAAGGAACACACAATGTGACTGGAAAATGAACACACAAACTGTCTGGAAAAGGAATATTACAAACCGACTGGAAAAGGAACACCTATACTGACTGGAAAAGGAACTTACAAACTGACTGGAAAAGGAATATTACAAACCGACTGAAAAAGGAACACCTATACTGACTGGAAAAGGAACACACAAACTGACCGGAAAATGAACACACAAACTGACCGGAAAAGGAACACACAAACTGACTGGAAAAGAAACACACATACTGACTGAAAAAGGAACACACATACTGACTGGAAAATGAACACACAAACTGACTGGAAAAGAAACACACATACTGACTGAAAAAGGAACACACATACTGACTGGAAAAGGAACACACAAACTGACTGGAAAAGGAACACGAATACTGACTGGAAAATGAACACACAAACCGACTGGAAAAGAAACACACGAACTGACCGGAAAAGGAACACACAAACTGACCAGAAACGAAACACACAAACTGACTGGAAAAGAAACACACATACTGACTGGAAAAGGAACACACAAACTGATTGGAAAAGGAACACACAAACTGATTGGAAAAGAAACACACATACTGACTGGAAAAGGAACACACAAACTGATTGGAAAAGGAACACACAAACTGACTGGAAAAGAAACACACATACTGACTGGAAAAGGAACACACAAACTGACTGGAAAATGAACACACAAACTGATTGGAAAAGGAACACACAAACTGAATGGAAAAGGAACACACATACTGACTGGAAAAGGAACACACAAACTGACTGGAAAAGAAACACACAAACTGACTGGAAAAGGAACACACAAACTGATTAGAAAAGGAACACACAAACTGAATGGAAAAGGAACACACAAACTGAATGGAAAAGGAACACACATACTGACTGGAAAATGAACACTCAAACTCACTGGAAAATGAACACACAAACTGACTGGAAAAGAAACACACAAACTGAATGGAAAAGGAACACACAAACTGACTGGAAAAGGAACACACATACTGACTGGAAAAGGAACACACATACTGACTGGAAAAGGAACACACAAACTGATTTGAAAATGAACACACAAACTGATTGGAAAATGAACACACGAACTGAATGGAAAAGGAACACACAAACTGACTGGAAAAGGAATACACAAACTGACTGGAAAAGGAACACACATACTGACTGGAAAAGGAACACACAAACTAACTGGAAAAGGAACACACAAACGCACAGGAAAAGGAACTCACATACTGACTGGAAAAGGAACATACATACTGACTGGAAAAGGAACACACAAACTGACTGGAAAATGAACACACAAACTGATTGGAAAAGGAACACACAAACTGATTGGAAAATGAACACACGAACTGAATGGAAAAGGAACACACAAACTGACTGGAAAAGGAACACACAAACTGACTGGAAAATGAACACACAAACTGATTGGAAAATGAACACACGAACTGAATGGAAAAGGAACACACAAACTGACTGGAAAAGGAACACACAAACTGAATGGAAAAGGAACACACATACTGACTGGAAAAGGAACACACAAACTGACTGGAAAATGAACACACAAACTGATTGGAAAAGGAACACACAAACTGATTGGAAAAGGAACACACAAACTGACTGGAAAATGAACACACAAACTGATTGGAAAATGAACACACAAACTGATTGGAAAATGAACACACGAACTGAATGGAAAAGGAACACACAAACTGACTGGAAAAGGAACACACAAACTGAATGGAAAAGGAACACACATACTGACTGGAAAAGGAACACACAAACGGAATGGAAAAGGAACACACATACTGACTGGAAAAGGAACACACAAACTGACTGGAAAAGGAACTTACATACTGTCTGGAAAATGAACACACAAACTGACTGGAAAAGGAACTTACATACTGTCTGGAAAATGAACGTACATACAAACTGTTTGGAAAATCTGTGACAGGTCTGTGAAGCGATAAAGATGAGAAAAGACAAATGTATTTCCCTTCCAGTCACAAAGTGGGGAGTGTATAATGGGGAATAGAAAATGGCTGACCCACTAAATACAAACTTTGGTTTTGATTTCACTCGGGAGTGTACAGGTAAGATCCCAGAAATGCTGTGCTTAGTGAGAACTAGGGAAATCAGTATTAGTAGGGAAATGGTATTGGGGAAATTGATGGGATTAGAGGGTAATAAACCTCCAGGGCCTAATAATCTACATCCCAGAGCAATTTAGGAAGGGGCTTAGAAACAGTGAGTGCATTGGTGTCATCTTCCAATATTCTACAGACTCTGGAACCGTTCTTGTGGAGGGTAGTTAATGTAAGCCCACTGTTTAAGGGAACTACAGACCACTCAATCTGGTATCAGTGGTGGGGAAAATGTTACAATCCCATCATAAAATAATTTAATAGCTGAGCATTTCGACAACAGTGGCAGGATTGGATAGAGTCAGTATGGATTTGCAAAAGGGAATTCATCCTTGACAAATCTGCTGGAATTTTTCAAGGAAGTAACTAGCGGTGTTGATTGGGGAAGTGTATGTGGTTTATTTTGACTAGTAGAAGATGTTCAGTAAAGTCCCACGTAAGATTGGTTTGCTCAGTGAGCTGGTTTACAAACAGAATGGCACCAACAATGCTGGTTCAATCCCTACACTGGCTGAACACACCATGAAGGTGACATCTTCTCAACCTTTGGACCATCACCAGTTTGTTTGCAAGTGGATTTGGTTGGTTGAGGTGTTGCTATGGAGAGTGTACTAATTACAGATGACTGACGGTTAACTGTAAAGTTGGATGTAAGGTGATACCAGGTATGTTGACTCAGACTGGTCAGGACACTGCCATAGATTCATAGAAGCCTGACAGTGTGGAAATAGGTACTTCAGCCCAACAAGTCCACACTGACCCTCTGAAGAGTAACCCACCCAGACCCATTCCCCTATTAGGAGAAAGTGAGGTCTGCAGATGCTGGAGATCAGAGCTGAAAATGTATTGCTGGAAAAGCGCAGCAGGTCAGGCATCTGAAACGCTCCTCAGAGAACACCTCTGGGACACCCGGACCAACTAATTCAACCACCCTGTGGCTCAACACTTCAACTCCCCCTCCCACTCCACCAAGGATATGCAGGTCTTTGGACTCCTCCATCGCCAGACCACAACAACACGACGGTTGGAGGAAGAGCGCCTCATCTTCCGCCTAGGAACCCTGCAACCACAAGGGATGAACTCGGATTTCACCAGTTTTCTCATTTCTCCTCCCCCCCACCTTGCCTCAGTCAAATCCATCGAACTCAGCACCGCCTTCCTAACCTGCAATCTTCTTCCTGACCTCTCCGCCCCCATCCCAGTCTGACCTATCACCCTCACCTTGACCTCTTTCCACCTATCGCATTTCCGACGCCCCTCCCCCAAGTCCCTCCTCCCTACCTTTTATCTTAGCCTGCTGGACACATTTTCCTCATTCCTGAAGAAGGGCTTATGCCCGAAACGTCAATTCTCCTGTTCCCGGGATGCTGCCTGACCTGCTGCGCTTTCCCAGCAACACATTTTCAGCCCATTCCCCTATTATCCTATAATTACCCCTGACTAATGCATCTAATCGACACATCCCTGAGCACTACAGACAATTTAGCATAACCAATATATCTAACCTGCACACCTTTGGACTGGGGTAGGAATCCAGAGCACCCGGAGGAAACCCACGCAGACATGGGGAGAATATGCAAGCTCCACACAGACAGTCCCCGAGGCTGGGATTGAACCTTGGTCTCTGGCGCTGTGAGGCAGCAGTGCTAACCACTGAGTCACTGTGCTATGAACTATGGAATTGCTGTCACTCAATTTATTGATAGATGCACGTTCATGTCCCTTCAATCAGACAAGAGCAGAGCCCTGAGGATAATTCCTTGTAGTTCCTTGACACATATGAGCCACACTTTAACTGGAAATCCTAAATTGGTGATCACGATAATCTTCATATTCTCAGGGATATTTGGTAAATATCATCCAATTGCTGAACCACATCTAATGCTATGGGTTTTGGAAGGATGGGCTAGTTCAAAACAGTCAGACCTTGTTTATTGAAAGTAAGCAAATTGATAATCTGCCAGTCTATGAGTGGCATGGCCTATATAACTGGCATCACCCTTGCATTAAAATTCATCTACCACATTATTCATTTGTGGGACAAGCATGATGCCTTTGTTCTTGATGGTCGCATCCAATTAGTGGAAAACATAGTTTCATTGATAGCACAACTTTGCGAACACATTCACCACTATATCACTGAAGGAATCCATCCCGCACAGTAATGCACCAGCAAAGCAAGGCAATCACCAGCCACCACTACTGTATGGAGAGTGTCACTGAATTTAGCAACTCAGGCAAGAGAGTACAGTTTGAAAAACACCATGTCGGCTCAAACAGGTGCTGTTGTCATGCAGCCTGCTAGGACAGGCACAGATTGCTCAAAAATCTCAGTTTGATTCCATGAGAAGAGGAACGGAGAGATTTGGGCAGTGTGACAGCTAGTCAGCATCACTGAGAGGGCGAGTGAGGTGGGAAACTCACACACACACACACACAAACACACACACACACACACACACACACACACAAACATAGACACACATTGACTCTCACTGAGGCACAGTCAGACACACACACACTGACTCTCACTGAGGGATAGTCCCACACACACACTGACTCTCACTGGGACACAGTCCCACACACACACACACACAGACTCTCACTGGGGGACAGCCACACACACACAAACACACACAGACTCTCACTGAGGGACAGTCCCACACACACTGACTCTCACTGGGGAGACAGTCCCACACACTGACTCTCACTGGGGAACAGTCCCACACACACACACAGACTCTCAGTGGGGGACAGTCTCACACACACACACACTGACTCTCCTTGGGAGACAGTCCCACACACACACTGACTCTCACTGGGGGACAGTCCCACACGCACACACACTGACTCTGACTGGGGGACAGACCCACACACACACTGACTCTCCCTGGGGGACAGTCCCACACACACACTGACTCTCACTGGGGGACAGTCCCACACACACACACTGACTCTCACTGGGGGACAGTCCCACACACACACTGACTCTCACTGGGGGACAGTCCCACACACACACACTGACTCTCACTGGGGGACAGTCCCACACACACACTGACTCTCCTTGGGGGACAGTCCCACACACACACTGACTCTCACTGGGGGACAGTCCCACACGCACACACACTGACTCTGACTGGGGGACAGACCCACACACACACTGACTCTCCCTGGGGGACAGTCCCACACACACACTGACTCTCACTGGGGGACAGTCCCACACACACACTGACTCTCACTGGGGGACAGTCCCACACACACACACACTGACTCTCACTGGGGGACAGTCCCACACACACACTGACTCTCACTGGGGGACAGTCCCACACACACACTGACTCTCCCTGGGGGACAGTCCCACACACACACACTGACTCTCCCTGGGGGACAGTCCCATACACACACACACTGACTCTCACTGGGGGACAGTCCCACACACACACACACTGACTCTCACTGGGGGACAGTCCCACACACACACTGACTCTCAGTGAGGGACAGTCTCACTCACACACACACTGACTCTCCCCCTGGGGGACAGTCCCACACACACACTGACTCTCACTGGGGGACAGTCCCACACGCACACACACTGACTCTGACTGGGGGACAGACCCACACACACACTGACTCTCACTGGGGGACAGTCCCACACACACACACTGACTCTCACTGGGGGACAATCTCACACAAATCTACCCACCTTGTCTCACGTATATGAAGAAATGTTTGTTTGAACACAAGATATAAATGGTGTGCGTCTAGAGGGTGAATTGTTTGTGCCAGTTGATGAGAGTATTGTCTGACAGGATCCCACTGAGCTTTACTCCGGGAGCTTTCTTCCTTTATTTTTTCTTTACTTCAAAGTTACGAATTCAGGTAGACAAGAATGTTCTGGAAAGTGCTTCTGTGAGGATTCGCTGACCCTGCTCCTCACAGTCTGTGTTCCACACTGAGTCATTTGGCTCTTAAGTTAAAAAAAAATGTCAACTGTTCTGTCTGGCTTTTAAATCAGAAACCCACCTGGGTGTGAGCCAGAGTCACAGTTTTTCCACAGGGAAAGGTCAGGCAGTACTTGCCAGAGTCTGATTCCAACCATCACACAGTTTTTGAATATCCGAATATTCCTACAGGGAAGTACTTGACGTGTGTGGGCCATTGTGCTGCCAGCTGGAAGAACTTGACATCATTCCACTCGACTCCATCGATGGAGACTAGAAAACACGACATGACATAATGCAGAGAGAGAGACTAACATCCCTTCTGTCACACTCACCTTCCCTCACCATCATCATCCATTGGGGCCTTCAACTCATCCAATATCTTCAGGCATTTATCAGTAAAGCCAGACTGAGGCCCAGATCCAGCAGCTTAGCTAAACCCTGGGCACCAAGCAAGTCTCTGGAGGGATAGGACTGCATAAGAGATGTGGATATTTCTGGAAGGGACGGGCTAGTTGCAAGAACTGATGGGCATACAGAGGTTGTGGTGATGGAGCTACCTTTTGGTGTAACCAGGTCAATGTCACAGCAGCCTGCAGCAGCTGGAGATTCGTACACGCTACACTCCCTCGAGAAGGGCTCAGGGGCTGATAGCAGCAGCTGCTGTAGGTCCAAACCTGACTCTGAGGGGACATTTAAGCGACTGCTGGACAGGCATATGGTTAGCAGTGAGTTGAGGGATGCGTAGGTTAAGTTACTGTATTTTACATTAGGATTAAATCTCGGCATGACATCGTGGGCCATAGGGCCTGTTCTGTGCTGTACTTTTCTATGTTCTACGAGAGTCGCAGCAGGGGGTGGATGATGGAGAGGTGGAGACTCCCTGTGGCCAGGACACCTATTTCCACAGGGTCAGGAATTGTGAACCCTCTTCTACTTTCGGGTTGTATGGTTTTGTTAGGATTTCTCTCGAGAATGCCTACCGGATTGAGTAAATACTTTTATATTACCATTAACCCCTATGCCCTCAGCTCTGGGGATTGGCTGCTGCTATCTCCGTGTGGCTGGGAGATGGATCAGAAGCTGCCTGAGGACTTTGATCAATGGAAGGTTTTCTGTTTGAGTATAGATTAGTCTGACAATACTTGCTAGCTCTTATGGTGGACCTGACAGCTTGTTGGCAAGGAGTTTTTACAACTCCTGATGGGCTGAAGCTCTCCCTATTTCCTCTTCAAGTGAAGTAGGTTCTCTTATCACACTCTTGAGCACTAGATGGCAGCAACAGTACAGCACAGTAACAGCCAAGCCATTCGGTCCATCTGTGTTTGTGGGATAGGTAGAGAAGGCTGCAGCTCCTGACCCCAGCAGAGCAGGCCAAATACTGCATCTGATGCACCTCTTGACCAGGAACTACTCGGTCCCAATGGTCAAAAAGGAGCCAAAGTCTTCCCATTCACAGTGAATTGTTTTTCTGATTGATTGTCATCATCAACATCATTCCAGCCATGAGGCTGGTCCCAGGAAGTTAATTCTTCAAAACATTCACCCTCAATTTTTTTTTTTAGATTAGATTTAGATTAGATTCGTGGGCGGCACGGTGGCACAGTGGTTAGCACTGCTGCCTCGCAGCGCCAGAGACCCGGGTTCAATTCCCGCCTCAGGCGACTGACTGTGTGGAGTTTGCACATTCTCCCCGTGTCTGCGTGGGTTTCCTCCGGGTGCTCCGGTTTCCTCCCACAGTCCAAAGATGTGCAGGTCAGGTGAATTGGCCATGCTAAATTGCCCGTAGTATTAGGTAAGGGGTAAATGTAGGGGTATGGGTGGGTTGCGCTTTGGCGGGTCGGTGTGGACTTGTTGGGCCGAAGGGCCTGTTTCCACACTGTAAGTAATCTAATCTAATCTAATCTAATCTAATCTAAGTAATCTAATCTAATCTAATCTAATTTATTTCAGATGGTCACATTTTCCGGGGTGGGTCTGTCCAGCACTGGATACAGTGCCCAGGGTGGGTGTGTACAGCACTGGATACAATGCCCAGGGTGGGTGTGTACAGCACTGGATACAGTGCCTGGGATGCGTGTGCCCAGCACTGTATACAGTGCCCGGTTGTGCCCAGCACTGGATACATTACCTGGGGTGGAAGTGAACAGCACTGGATACAGTGTCCATGGTGGGTGTGTACAGCACTGGATACAGTGTCCAGAGTGGGTGTGTACAGCACTGGATACAGTGTCCAGGGTGGGTGTGTACAGCACTGGATACATTGCCTGGAGTGAGTGTATACAACACTGGATACAGTATCCGGGGTGGGTGTGTACAGCACTGGATACATTACCTGGGGTGAGTGTGTACAACACTGGACACAGTATCCGGGGTGAGTGTGTACAGCACTGGAAACAGTGTCCAGGGTGGGTGTGTACAGCACTGGATACATTGCCTGGAGTGAGTGTATACAACACTGGATACAGTGTCAAGGGCGGGTGTGTACAGCACTGGATACATTGCCTGGAGTGAGTGTATACAACACTGGATACAGTGTCCAGGGCGGGTGTGTACAGCACTGGATACCGTGTCCAGGGTGGGTGTGTCCAGCACTGGATACCGTGTCCGGGGTGAGTATGTACAGCATTGGATACACCATCCAGGATGGGTGTGTACAGCACTGGATACAGTGGCTGAGGTAGGTTATATCGGTTAAACCAGGCTGGTTTCATTGTGCTGACTGTCGTATGTACTGTACTGTATTTAACTGGAGCGGAGCGAGTTGATATTAATGACTAGGTTCTTACCTTTGAGCATGGTCTGCTGATGTTTGGCAGTGCAGATTAATCTACTGATTCCTTCTATAACTTGGCTCTTTGAGTCCAGCTCTTTCTCTCTTGGTTTCTTACTTAAAAACATCACTGGAAGGAGAGAGAAAAACAACATTCCCTCACACACACAGACGCATTCTCGTCAGTAAGAGACCTGTCTCCCTGTTAGAGCCCTCTCCCTCTGCCCTGGTGAGGTGTACATGTCCTTACATGCATAATGCCAGGTGAGAGTGAGAGCAGAGAGTTTTGTAACATGCAGGTATGGACATGGCGTTCCCCACGCTGTGAATCATTTCCTGATGGAGAGCTGGGACAACACGCTTGTTAACAGAAATCAGTGTCTTACTGGACATGTGCCTCCTACAATCATGGCAATTAGCAAAAGCAGCATTCATTTACGTATCTGATCTATTAGACCTCCCACCCTACAGAAGGTTAAAAAAAGCAAAATATTTAAGGAAGCATACTGTACTTAATTTTAATTACGAAATAAAACATCTACGTTGTCATAATATTCACCAGCTCAACATATCCCACAGTGTTTTCATGCCACGGAGGTCCATGAAGAGTATGGTCACTGTTGCTATACAGAGATGCAGCAGCGCCCCCCCAGTTTGCTCTCAGGAGCAGCAATCAGCAGCAAACTGGTTTCAGTGAGACTGATTAATGCATACATACTGGTCCCGAGGAGAACCTCTCTCTCACACACACACTGACCTGAGACAGCAGACACCATAGCCAGACATAGAGAGATCGATGGCACAGGGCTGTGGAAAGTTTTGTTCTGATCCCTTTAAACTGTGACGAACACCCAGGCAGGCAAGTTTAATCCTGGGTTTCCAAACCTTGGTAGTGCCCACACAGAGTTCTGGTCTTTGCCCTCTATTACTGCTTTCAATCACTCTATCATTAGAGAGGAACATGGGCCCTAAAATCTGGAACTCCCTCCTGAAACGTTGGCTCTCTCCTGGAGCACCAACCAAATCCCTGATGTGAGACTTAAACCCATAAGTTCCTGATTCCAAGGGAAGAGTGTTCCTCACTAAGTCAGTGCTGAACGTACGAGGTAGAACAGTTAGTTCCCTGCTTGTGGAGTGAACAGAATAGGAAGGAGGAGGTGAGATGCAAGTGCTGAATGGGCACTGGGCCAGACCCTGTGGAACTTGGGGGTAAAACCAGTGTAAGGTGTGGGTTTAGGGCGCAGCCTCAGTTTCCTGGATATGCTGCACCAAATCAGAGTCTGGTTTGGAGAGTGTGCTGTAGGAACTGGAACCATGTCAGACTGGTGCATGCTGTGGTTAAGGCTGGGATGGATACAGATGGAGTTATTACCCTGAGATTAGGTGAATTCACCTGGCCAGTTAGGAACAGAAGGGATGCCAACTACCAACATTAGGTCCTGCTGTATCACCTTGACAGGCTCAGTATTTTCCACTTGACAATATCGGACAGTGGTCCCAATGTGTTCCGTAACTCCCCTCATGCAATGCTGTCTCTGTCTCTCTCTCTAACAAGTCACCCTACTGAAACTGATTGCCATCCATCCCACTCTGCTCTCACCTTTCTTATTCTTTTCTTTGGTTACCACCGTCATCAGCATGGTAGCTGGTGGCACCATCTCTCCACCATTCGGTAGGCGGGTCACTTGCAGGGACCGGAAGTTGCTCTTCAAGGTGTTCTTGTTGCCAATGTCCCGTTTCTCACCGTCCCGTTTCTTATCGGGCAGCTGTGTTGTCCAGTAATCAACCTGCAGCCCCATCACTTCAACTCCGCTCCCTAGGGAGCTGGCAATGGAACCAAGGAGAGAGATTCTGTAAGAGGCAGTGTGCTGATTTTCACTCACACTTCACTCAGCCCCAGCTCAGGTTAGCAGTGAAGTGACCTCCAGCTCCTCAGATGCTGCCCGACGGGCTGTGCTTTTTGACTCTGATCTCCAGCATCTGCAGTGCTCCCTTTCTCACAGTGCAGTGACCCTGTCTGCTAGGCCCTGTGCTGCTGTCATCTCTAGACATCCACCAGGTTGCCCACTACATTCACAGAGATGTTATAGTACAGAAAGAGGCCATTCACCCCCTCTCTGTGTATTTTGCTTTAGTGTCAATCTCTACATTTTCCCCGTTCTTACACATTGTTTCTATTTGATTAACCATTCCAATTCCCCTCTTGATCCCTCTGCAACATTTCCAGGCAGTACATTCCACACCCTAACTTCTCGCTGGGTGAAACAATTCTGTTTAACCTCTCATTGACTTCTTTTGCAAAACACATTAAACTTGTGCCCTCTGATTCATGATCCTTACATGAACAAATAGAGTTTATTCCTTTCTAACTTGTCCAAACCTTTAAGGATTTTGAAAACCTCAATCAAATCTCCTGTCAGCCTATTCATCTGTAAGGAGAACAGTCTCAATTTCTCCAATTTATCCTCATCACTCAACTTTCTCATTCCTGAGGGTTGTTGTGGGACATTGTTACTGCACTCTGAACAATCAGTTTATGTGCTTCCTAAAGTATCACTGGCCGGTTCAGCATTTATAGCCCGTCCCTAGTTGCCCTTAAGAAGATGGTGGTGAGTTGCCAAAGGCCTCTTCCAAGCTGCAGGTGCGAGTGTAGTAACTGTACTGATACAGCCTGACCAGGAGCAGTGCCTGGTTCTCTCCAACAACTCCTCAAGTGCTATTGCTGGATAGATGTCAGGGCTGATTGCCTCCAACAGGTCAGTGACCCCAAACTTTTCTTGAGATTAGGAGGAGTGAATTGGCTGAAAACTAGGACCTGTAATGCTGCTCCCTGACTGAAACACCACCTCCCTGACTGAAATCCCCACTCCCTGACTGAAACCCCCACCTCCCTGACTGAAATCCTCCACTCTCTGACTGAAATCCTCCACTCTGACTGAAACCCCCTCTCACTGACTGAAGTCCCCCACCCTGACGGAAATCCCCCTCTCTGACTGAAACCCCCTCTCCCGGACTGAAGCACCCCGTCCTGACAGAAATCCCCCACTCTGGCTGAAATCCCCCTCTCTGATTGAAACCCTCTTTCTCTGACTGAAATCTCCCCTCCCTTACAGAAACCCTCTCTCCCTGACTGAAATCACCACTCCCTGACTGAAATCACCACAACCTGACTGAAATCCCCTCTCCCTGACTGAGATTTACTCTCCCTGACTGAAATCCCCACTCCTTGATTGAAATCCCCACTCCCCCTGACTGTAATCCCCACTCTCCTACTGAAATCCCCATTCCCTGTCAGAAATCCCCACTCCCTGACTGAAATCCCCACTCCCTGGCTGAAATCCCCACTCCCTGACTGAAATCCCCAACTCCCTGACTGAAACCCCCACTTCCTGACTGAAAACCCCACTCCCTGACTGAAGTCCTCCCTCCCTGATTGAAATCCCCACTCTCTGGTTGAAATTCCCACTCCCTGACAGAAATCCCCACTCCCTGACACAAATCCTCGCTGCCTGACTGAAATCCCCACTCCCTGACAGAAATCTCCACTGAATGAAACCCCCTCTCCCGGACTAAAACACCCACTCTCTGACTGAAACCCCCCCTCCCTGACTGAAATCTCCACTCCCTGACTGAAATGCCCTCTCCCCGACTAAAATCCTCTCTGCCTGACTGAAATCCCCACTTCCTGACTGAAATCCTCTCTCGGTGACTGAAATGCCCTCTCCCTGACTGAAATCCTCTGTCCTTGACTGAAATCCCCAACTCCCTGACTGAAACCCCCACCTTCCTGACTGAAAGACCCATTCCCTGACTGGATTCCTCGCTCCCTGACAGAAAACCCCACTCCCTGGCTGAAATCCCCTCTCCCTGACTGAAATCCTCTGTCCCTGACTGAAATCCCCACTCCCTGACTGAAATTCCCCTCTCCCTGACTGAAACCCCCACCTTCCTGACTGAAAACACCAGTCCTTGATTGAAACCCCCCCTCCCTGACTTAAATCACCACTCCCTGACTGAAACCCCCCCTCCCTGACTGAAACCCCACCTCCCTGACTGAAGTCCCTCCTCTCTGACTGAAACCCCCCTCCCTGACTGAAATCCTCTCTCCCTGACTGAAACACCCCTCTCCCTGACTGAAACCCCCCTCTCTGAATGAAACACCCCCTACCTGACTGAAACCCCCCCCGACTGAAAGCCACCCCTCCCTGACTGAAACCCCCCTCTCTGAATGAAACACCCCTCCCTGACTGAAATCCCCCCCTCTCTGACTGAAATCCTCCACTCTGACTGAAACCCCCTCTCACTAACTGAAGCCCCCCCACCCTGACGGAAATCCCCCTCTCTGACTGAAACCCCCTCTCCCGGACTGAAGCACCCCGACCTGACAGAAATCCCCCACTCTGACTGATATCCCCCTCTCTGACCGAAACCCTCTTTCCCTGACTGAAATCTCCCCTCCCTGACTGAAACCCTCTCTCCCTGACTGAAATCACCACTCCCTGACTGAAATCACCACAACCTGACTGAAATCCCCTCTCCCTGATTGAGATCTACTCTCCCTGACTGAAATCACCACTCCCTGACTGAAATCCCCACTCCTTGACAGAAATCCCCACTCCCCCTGACTGTAATCCCCACTCTCCTAGTGAAATCCCCACTCCCTGACAGAAAACCCCACTCCCTGACTGAAATCCTCCCTCCCTGACTGAAATCCCCTCTCCCTGACTGAAATCCTCTGTCCTTGACTGAAATCCCCAACTCCCTGACTGAAACCCCCATCTTCCTGACTGAAAAACCCATTCCCTGACTGGATTCCTCGCTCCCTGACAGAAATCCCCTCTCCCTGACTGAGATCTACTCTCCCTGACTGAAATCACCACTCCCTGACTGAAATCCCCACTCCTTGACAGAAATCCCCACTCCCCCTGACTGTAATCCCCACTCTCCTAGTGAAATCCCCTCTCCCTGACTGAAATCCCCTCTCCCTGACCGAAATCCCCACCCCCTGGCTGAAATCCCCTCTCCCTGACTGAAATCCTCTGTCCCTGACTGAATTCCCCACTCCCTGACTGAAATCCACCTCTCCCTGACTGAAACCCCCACCTTCCTGACTGAAAACACCAGTCCCCGACTGAAAGCCACCCCTCCCTGACTGAAATCACCACTCCCTGACTGAAACCCCCTCTCCCTGACTGAAACCCCCCTCTCTGAATGAAACACCCCCTACCTGACTGAAACCCCCCCCGACCGAAAGCCACCCTTCCCTGACCTAAACCCCCCTCTCTGAATGAAACACCCCTCCCTGACTGAAATCCTCCACTCTGACTGAAAACCCCTCTCACTGACTGAAGCCCCCCCCCCCCTGACGGAAATCCCCCTCTCTGACTGAAACCCCCTCTCCCGGACTGAAGCACCCCGTCCTGACAGAAATCCCCCACTCTGACTGAAACCCTCTTTCCCTGACTGAAATCTCCCCTCCCTGACTGAAACCCTCTCTCCCTGACTGAAATCACCACTCCCTGACTGAAATCACCACTCGCTGGCTGAAATCCCCTCTCCCTGACTGAAATCCCCTCTCCCTGACCGAAATCCCCACCCCCTGGCTGAAATCCCCTCTCCCTGACTGAAATCCTCTGTCCCTGACTGAATTCCCCACTCCCTGACTGAAATCCACCTCTCCCTGACTGAAACCCCCACCTTCCTGACTGAAAACACCAGTCCCTGACTGAAACCCCCCCTCCCTGACTGAAATCACCACTCCCTGACTGAAACCCCCTCTCCCTGACTGAAACCGCCCTCTCTGAATGAAACACCCCCTACCTGACTGAAACCCCCCCGACCGAAAGCCACCCTTCCCTGACTGAAACCCCCCTCACTCCCTAACTGAAATCCCCACTCCCTGACAGAAATCCCCACTCCCTGACTGAAATACCCACTCCCTGATTAAAACACCCACTCTCTGACTGAAACCCCCCCTCCCTGACTGAAACCCCTCCTCTCTGACTGAAATCCCCACTCCCACTCTGACTAAAATCCCGCCTCCCTGACTAAAATGCTCACTCCCTGACAGAAATCCCCACTCCCTGACTGAAATCCTCCCTCCCTGACTGAAATTCTCACTCCCTAACTGAAATCCTCTCTCCCTGACTGAAATCCCCACTCCCTGACTGAAATACCCACTCCCTGACTGAAACCCTCTCTCCGTGACTGAAATCCCGCCTCCCTGACTAAAATGCCCACTCCCAGACTGATATCCACCCTCCCTGACTTAAATCCCCACTCCCTGACTGAAATCCCCACTCCCTGACTGAAATCCCCACTCCCTGATTAAAACACCCACTCTCTGACTGAAACCCCGCCTCCCTGACTGAAACCCCTCCTCTCTGACTGAAATCCCCACTCCCTGACTGACATCTCCACTCCCTGACTGAAATGCCCTCTCCCCGACTGAAATCCTCTCTGCCTGACTGAAATCCCCCCTCCCTGACTGCAATCCTCTCTCCCTGACTGACATCCCCACTCCCTGACTGAAATCCACACTCCCTGACTGAAATCCTCTCTCCCTGACTGAAATCCCCACTTCCTGACTGAAATCCTCACTCGGTGACTGAAAACCCCTCTCCATGACTGAAATCCTCGCTCCCTGACTGAAATCCCCACTCCCTGACAGAAATCCCCACTCCCTGACTGAAATCCTCGCTCCCTGACTGAAAACCCCACTCCCTGACAGAAATCCCCACTCCCTGACAGAAATCCCCACTCCCTGACTGAAATCCTCTCTCCCTGACTGAAATCCCCACTCGATGACTGAAATCCCCACTCCCTGACTGAAACCCTCTCTCCCTGACTGAAATCCCGCTTCCCTGACTAAAATGCCCACTACCTGACTGAAATCCACCCTCCCTGACTTATATCCCCACTCCCTGACTGAAATCCCCACTCCCTGACTGAAATCCCCACTCACTGTCTGGAATCCCCACTCCCTGACTGAAATCCTCGCTCCCTGACTGAAATCCCCACTCCCTGACAGAAATCCCCACTCCCTGACACAAACCCTCGCTGCCTGACTGAAATCCCCACTCCCTGACAGAAATCTCCACTGAATGAAACCCCCTCTCCCGGACTAAAACACCCACTCTCTGACTGAAACCCCCCCTCCCTGACTGAAATCTCCACTCCCTGACTGAAATGCCCTCTCCCCGACTAAAATCCTCTCTGCCAGACTGAAATCCCCACTTCCTGACTGAAATCCTCTCTCGGTGACTGAAATGCCCTCTCCCTGACTGAAATCCTCTGTCCCTGACTGTAATCCCCATTCCCTGACTGAAATCCCCCTCTCCCTGACTGAAACCACCACCTTCCTGACTGAAAACACCAGTCCTTGATTGAAACCCCCCCTCCCTGACTGAAATCACCACTCCCTGACTGAAAACCCCCCTCCCTGACTGAAACCCCACTTCCCTGACTGAAGTCCCTCCTCTCTGACTGAAACCCCCCTCCCTGACTGAAATCCTCTCTCCCTGACTGAAACACCCCTCTCCCTGACTGAAACCCCCTTCTCTGAATGAAACACCCCCTACCTGACTGAAACCCCCCCGACTGAAAGCCACCCCTCCCTGACTGAAACCCCCCTCTCTGAATGAAACACCCCTCCCTGACTGAAATCCCCCCTCTCTGACTGAAATCCCCCTCTCTGACTGAAACCCTCTTTCCCTGACTGAAATCTCCCCTCCCTGACTGAAACCCTCTCTCCCTGACTGAAATCCCCTCTCCCTGACTGAGATCCCCCCTCCCTGACAGAAATCCCCCACCCTGACTGAAACCCTCTCTCCCTGACTAAAATCCCGCCTCCCTGACTAAAATGCTCACTCCCTGACAGAAATCCCCACTCCCTGACTGAAATCCTCCCTCCCTGACTGAAATTCTCACTCCCTAACTGAAATCCTCTCTCCCTGACTGAAATCCCCACTCCCTGACTGAAATACCCACTCCCTGACTGAAACCCTCTCTCCGTGACTGAAATCCCGCCTCCCTGACTAAAATGCCCACTCCCAGACTGATATCCACCCTCCCTGACTTAAATCCCCACTCCCTGACTGAAATCCCCACTCCCTGACTGAAATCCCCACTCCCTGATTAAAACACCCACTCTCTGACTGAAACCCCGCCTCCCTGACTGAAACCCCTCCTCTCTGACTGAAATCCCCACTCCCTGACTGACATCTCCACTCCCTGACTGAAATGCCCTCTCCCCGACTGAAATCCTCTCTGCCTGACTGAAATCCCCCCTCCCTGACTGCAATCCTCTCTCCCTGACTGACATCCCCACTCCCTGACTGAAATCCACACTCCCTGACTGAAATCCTCTCTCCCTGACTGAAATCCCCACTTCCTGACTGAAATCCTCACTCGGTGACTGAAAACCCCTCTCCATGACTGAAATCCTCGCTCCCTGACTGAAATCCCCACTCCCTGACAGAAATCCCCACTCCCTGACTGAAATCCTCTCTCCCTGACTGAAATCCCCACTCGATGACTGAAATCCCCACTCCCTGACTGAAACCCTCTCTCCCTGACTGAAATCCCGCTTCCCTGACTAAAATGCCCACTACCTGACTGAAATCCACCCTCCCTGACTTATATCCCCACTCCCTGACTGAAATCCCCACTCCCTGACTGAAATCCCCACTCACTGTCTGGAATCCCCACTCCCTGACTGAAATCCTCGCTCCCTGACTGAAATCCCCACTCCCTGACAGAAATCCCCACTCCCTGACACAAACCCTCGCTGCCTGACTGAAATCCCCACTCCCTGACAGAAATCTCCACTGAATGAAACCCCCTCTCCCGGACTAAAACACCCACTCTCTGACTGAAACCCCCCCTCCCTGACTGAAATCTCCACTCCCTGACTGAAATGCCCTCTCCCCGACTAAAATCCTCTCTGCCAGACTGAAATCCCCACTTCCTGACTGAAATCCTCTCTCGGTGACTGAAATGCCCTCTCCCTGACTGAAATCCTCTGTCCCTGACTGTAATCCCCATTCCCTGACTGAAATCCCCCTCTCCCTGACTGAAACCACCACCTTCCTGACTGAAAACACCAGTCCTTGATTGAAACCCCCCCTCCCTGACTGAAATCACCACTCCCTGACTGAAAACCCCCCTCCCTGACTGAAACCCCACTTCCCTGACTGAAGTCCCTCCTCTCTGACTGAAACCCCCCTCCCTGACTGAAATCCTCTCTCCCTGACTGAAACACCCCTCTCCCTGACTGAAACCCCCCTCTCTGAATGAAACACCCCCTACCTGACTGAAACCCCCCCGACTGAAAGCCACCCCTCCCTGACTGAAACCCCCCTCTCTGAATGAAACACCCCTCCCTGACTGAAATCCCCCCTCTCTGACTGAAATCCCCCTCTCTGACTGAAACCCTCTTTCCCTGACTGAAATCTCCCCTCCCTGACTGAAACCCTCTCTCCCTGACTGAAATCCCCTCTCCCTGACTGAGATCCCCCCTCCCTGACAGAAATCCCCCACGCTGACTGAAACCCTCTCTCCCTGACTAAAATCCCGCCTCCCTGACTAAAATGCTCACTCCCTGACAGAAATCCCCACTCCCTGACTGAAATCCTCCCTCCCTGACTGAAATTCTCACTCCCTAACTGAAATCCCCACTCCCTGACAGAAATCCCCACTCCCTGACTGAAATCCCCACTCCCTGACTAAAATACCCACTCTCTGACTGAAACCCCTCCTTCCTGACTGAAACCCCTCCTCTCTGACTGAAAAGCCCCCTCCCTGACTGAAACCCCCTCTCCCTGACTGAAACCCCCCTCTGAATGAAACAACCCCTACCTGACTGAAATCCCCCACCGACTGAAACCCACCCCTCCCTGACTGAAATCCCCCCCTCTCTGACTGAAATCCTCCACTCTGACTGAAACCCCCTCACACTGACTGAAGCCCCCCCACCCTGACGGAAATCCCCCTCTCTGACTGAAACCCCCTCTCCCGGACTGAAGCAACCCGTCCTGACAGAAATCCCCCACTCTGGCTGAAATCCCCCTCTCTGATTGAAACCCTCTTTCTCTGACTGAAATCTCCCCTCCCTTACAGAAACCCTCTCTCCCTGACTGAAATCACCACTCCCTGACTGAAATCACCACTACCTGACAGAAACCCTCTCTCCCTGACTGAAATCACCACTCCCTGACTGAAATCACCACTACCTGACTGAAATCCCCTCTCCCTGACTGAGATTTACTGTCACTGACTGAAATCCCCACTCCTTGATTGAAATCCCCACTCCCCCTGACTGTAATCCCCACTCTCCTACTGAAATCCCCATTCCCTGTCAGAAATCCCCACTCCCTGACTGAAATCCCCACTCCCTGGCTGAAATCCCCACTCCCTGACTGAAATCCCCAACTCCCTGACTGAAACCCCCACCTTCCTGACTGAAAACCCCACTCCCTGACTGAAGTCCTCCCTCCCTGATTGAAATCCCCACTCTCTGGTTGAAATTCCCACTCCCTGACAGAAATCCCCACTCCCTGACACAAATCCTCGCTGCCTGACTGAAATCCCCACTCCCTGACAGAAATCTCCACTGAATGAAACCCCCTCTCCCGGACTAAAACACCCACTCTCTGACTGAAACACCCCTCCCTGACTGAAATCTCCACTCCCTGACTGAAATGCCCTCTCCCCGACTAAAATCCTCTCTGCCTGACTGAAATCCCCACTTCCTGACTGAAATCCTCTCTCGGTGACTGAAATGCCCTCTCCCTGACTGAAATCCTCTGTCCTTGACTGAAATCCCCAACTCCCTGACTGAAACCCCTACCTTCCTGACTGAAAAACCCATTCCCTGACTGGATTCCTCGCTCCCTGACAGAAATCCCCACTCCCTGGCTGAAATCCCCTCTCCCTGACTGAAATCCTCTGTCCCTGACTGAAATCCCCACTCCCTGACTGAAATCCCCCTCTCCCTGACTGAAACCCCCACCTTCCTGACTGAAAACACCAGTCCTTGATTGAAACACCCCCTCCCTGACTGAAATCACCACTCCCTGACTGAAATCCCCCCTCCCTGACTGAAACCCCACCTCCCTGACTGAAGTCCCTCCTCTCTGACTGAAACCCCCCTCCCTGACTGAAATCCTCTCTCCCTGACTGAAACACCCCTCTCTGAATGAAACACCCCCTACCTGACTGAACCCCCCTCCGACTGAAAGCCACCCCTCCCTGACTGAAACCCCCCTCTCTGAATGAAACACCCCTCCCTGACTTAAATCCCCCCCTCTCTGACTGAAATCCTCCACTCTGACTGAAACCCCCTCTCACTGACTGAAGCCCCCCCCACCCTGACGGAAATCCCCCTCTCTGACTGAAACCCCCTCTCCCGGACTATATCACCCCGTCCTGACAGAAATCCCCCACTCTGACTGAAATCCCCCTCTCTGACCGAAACCCTCTCTCCCTGACTGAAATCACCACTCCCTGACTGAAATCACCACGACCTGACTGAAATCCACTCTCCCTGACTGAGATCTACTCTCACTGACTGAAATCACCACTCCCTGACTGAAATCCCCACTCCTTGACTGAAATCCCCACTCCCCCTGACTGTAATCCCCACTCTCCTAGTGAAATCCCCACTCCCTGACAGAAATCCCCACTCCCTGACTGAAGTCCCCACTCCCTGGCTGAAATCCCCACTCCCTGACTGAAACCCTCTTTCCCTGACTGAAATCCCCCTCTTGACTGAAACCCTCTTTCCCTGACTGAAATCTCCCCTCCCTGACTGAAACCCTCTCTCCCTGACTGAAATCCCCTCTCCCTGACTGAGATCCCCCCTCCCTGACAGAAAACCCCACTCCCTGACTGAAATCCTCCCTCCCTGACTGAAATCCCCTCTCCCTGACTGAAATCCTCTGTCCTTGACTGAAATCCCCAACTCCCTGACTGAAACCCCCATCTTCCTGACCGAAAAACCCATTCCCTGACTGGATTCCTCGCTCCCTGACAGAAATCCCCACTCCCTGGCTGAAATCCCCTCTCCCTGACTGAAATCCCCTCTCCCTGACCGAAATCCCCACTCCCTGGCTGAAATCCCCTCTCCCTGACTGAAATCCTCTGTCCCTGACTGAAATCCCCACTTCCTGACTGAAATCCACCTCTCCCTGACTAAAACCCCACCTTCCTGACTGAAAAAACCAGTCCCTGACTGAAACCCCCCCTCCCTGACTGAAATCACCACTCCCTGACTGAAACCCCCTCTCCCTGACTGAAACCCCCCTCTCTGAATGAAACACCCCCTACCTGACTGAAACCCCCCCGACTGAAAGCCACCCTTCCCTGACTGAAACTCCCCTCTCTGAATGAAACACCCCTCCCTGACTGAAATCCCCCCCTCTCTGACTGAAATCCTCCACTCTGACTGAAACCCCCTCTCACTGACTGAAGCTCCCCCACCCTGACGGAAATCCCCCTCTCTGACTGAAACCCCCTCTCCCGGACTGAAGCACCCCGTCCTGACAGAAATCCCCCACTCTGACTGAAACCCTCTTTCCCTGACTGAAATCTCCCCTCCCTGACTGAAACCCTCTCTCCCTGACTGAAATCACCACTCCCTGACTGAAATCACCACAACCTGACTGAAATCCCCTCTCCCTGACTGAGATCTACTCTCCCTGACTGAAATCACCACTCCCTGACTGAAATCCCCACTCCTTGACTGAAATCCCCACTCCCCCTGACTGTAATCCCCACTCTCCTAGTGAAATCCCCACTCCCTGACAGAAATCCCCACTCCCTGACTGAAGTCCCCACTCCCTGGCTGAAATCCCCACTCCCTGACTGAAATACTCGCTCCCTGACTGAAATCCCCAACTCCCTGACTGAAACCCCCACCTTCCTGACTGAAAACCCCACTCCCTGACTGAAATCCTCCCTCCCTGACTGAAATCCCCACTCTCTGATTGAAATTCCCACTCCCTGACTGAAATTCCCAGTCCCTGACTAAAATCCTCCCTCCCTGACTGAAATCCCCACTCCCTGACTGAAATCCCCACTCACTGTCTGAAATTCCAACTCACTGACTGAAATCCTCGCTCCCTGACTGAAATCCCCACTCCCTGACAGAAATCCCCGCTCCCTGACACAAATCCTCGCTGCCTGACTGAAATCCCCACTCCCTGACAGAAATCTCCACTCCCTGGCTGAAATCCCCTCTCTCTGACTGAAATCCTCGCTCCCTGACTGAAATCCCCACTCGCTGACTGAAATCCCCTCTCCCTGACTGAAATCCTCTGTCCTTGACTGAAATCCCCAACTCCCTGACTGAAACCCCCACCTTCCTGACTGAAAAACCCATTCCCTGACTGGATTCCTCGCTCCCTGACAGAAATCCCCACTCCCTGGCTGAAATCCCCTCTCCCTGACTGAAATCCTCTGACCCTGACTGAAATCCCCATTCCCTGACTGAAATCCCCCTCTCCCTGACTGAAATCCACCTATCCGTGACTGAAACCCCCACCTTCCTGACTGAAAACACCAGTCCCTGACTGAAACCCCCCTCTCTGAATGAAACACCCCCTACCTGACTGAAACCCCCCCCGACCGAAAGCCACCCTTCCCTGACTGAAACCCCCCTCTCTGAATGAAACACCCCTCCCTGACTGAAATCCCCCCCTCTCTGACTGAAATCCTCCACTCTGACTGAAACCCCCTCTCACTGACTGAAGCCCCCCCACCCTGACGGAAATCCCCCTCTCTGACTGAAACCCCCTCTCCCGGACTGAAGCACCCCGTCCTGACAGAAATCCCCCACTCTGACTGAAACCCTCTTTCCCTGACTGAAATCTCCCCTCCCTGACTGAAACCCTCTCTCCCTGACTGAAATCACCACTCCCTGACTGAAATCACCACAACCTGACTGAAATCCCCTCTCCCTGACTGAGATCTACTCTCCCTGACTGAAATCACCACTCCCTGACTGAAATCCCCACTCCTTGACTGAAATCCCCACTCCCCCTGACTGTAATCCCCACTCTCCTAGTGAAATCCCCACTCCCTGACAGAAATCCCCACTCCCTGACTGAAGTCCCCACTCCCTGGCTGAAATCCCCACTCCCTGACTGAAATACTCGCTCCCTGACTGAAATCCCCAACTCCCTGACTGAAACCCCCACCTTCCTGACTGAAAACCCCACTCTCTGACTGAAATCCTCCCTCCCTGACTGAAATCCCCACTCTCTGATTGAAATTCCCACTCCCTGACTGAAATTCCCAGTCCCTGACTAAAATCCTCCCTCCCTGACTGAAATCCCCACTCCCTGACTGAAATCCCCACTCACTGTCTGAAATTCCAACTCACTGACTGAAATCCTCGCTCCCTGACTGAAATCCCCACTCCCTGACAGAAATCCCCACTCCCTGACACAAATCCTCGCTGCCTGACTGAAATCCCCACTCCCTGACTGAAATCTCCACTCCCTGGCTGAAATCCCCTCTCCCTGACTGAAATCCTCGCTCCCTGACTGAAATCCCCACTCGCTGACTGAAATCCCCTCTCCCTGACTGAAATCCTCTGTCCTTGACTGAAATCCCCAACTCCCTGACTGAAACCCCCACCTTCCTGACTGAAAAACCCATTCCCTGACTGGATTCCTCGCTCCCTGACAGAAATCCCCACTCCCTGGCTGAAATCCCCTCTCCCTGACTGAAATCCTCTGACCCTGACTGAAATCCCCATTCCCTGACTGAAATCCCCCTCTCCCTGACTGAAACCCCCACCTTCCTGACTGAAAACACCAGTCCTTGATTGAAACCACCCCTCCCTGACTGAAATCACCACTCCCTGACTGAAAACCCCCCTCCCTGACTGAAACCCCACCTCCTTGACTGAAATACCCCCCTCGACTGAAACCCCACCTCCCTGACTGAAGTCCCTCCTCTCTGACTGAAACCCCCCCTCCCTGACTGAAATCCTCTCTCCCTGACTGAAACACCCCTCTCCCTGACTGAAACCCCCCCTCTCTGAATGAAACACCCCCTAACTGACTGAAACCCCCCCCGACTGAAAGCCACCTCTCCCTGACTGAAACCCCCCTCTCTGAATGAAACACCCCTCCCTGACTGAAACCCCCCTCTCTGAATGAAACACCCCCTACCTGACTGAAACCCCCCCCGACTGAAAGCCACCCTTCCCTGACTGAAACCCCCCTCTCTGAATGAAACACCCCTCCCTGACTGAAATCCCCCCCTCTCTGACTGAAATCCTCCACTCTGACTGAAACCCCCTCTCACTGACTGAAGCTCCCCCACCCTGACGGAAATCCCCCTCTCTGACTGAAACCCCCTCTCCCGGACTGAAGCACCCCGTCCTGACAGAAATCCCCCACTCTGACTGAAACCCTCTTTCCCTGACTGAAATCTCCCCTCCCTGACTGAAACCCTCTCTCCCTGACTGAAATCACCACTCCCTGACTGAAATCACCACAACCTGACTGAAATCCCCTCTCCCTGACTGAGATCTACTCTCCCTGACTGAAATCATCACTCCCTGACTGAAATCCCCACTCCTTGACTGAAATCCCCACGCCCCCTGACTGTAATCCCCATTCTCCTAGTGAAATCCCCACTCCCTGACAGAAATCCCCACTCCCTGACTGAAGTCCCCACTCCCTGGCTGAAATCCCCACTCCCTGACTGAAATACTCGCTCCCTGACTGAAATCCCCAACTCCCTGACTGAAACCCCCACCTTCCTGACTGAAAACCCCACTCCCTGACTGAAATCCTCCCTCCCTGACTGAAATCCCCACTCTCTGATTGAAATTCCCACTCCCTGACTGAAATTCCCAGTCCCTGACTAAAATCCTCCCTCCCTGACTGAAATCCCCACTCCCTGACTGAAATCCCCACTCACTGTCTGAAATTCCAACTCACTGACTGAAATCCTCGCTCCCTGACTGAAATCCCCACTCCCTGACAGAAATCCACACTCCCTGACACAAATCCTCGCTGCCTGACTGAAATCCCCACTCCCTGACAGAAATCTCCACTCCCTGGCTGAAATCCCCTCTCCCTGACTGAAATCCTCGCTCCCTGACTGAAATCCCCACTCGCTGACTGAAATCCCCTCTCCCTGACTGAAATCCTCTGTCCTTGACTGAAATCCCCAACTCCCTGACTGAAACCCCCACCTTCCTGACTGAAAAACCCATTCCCTGACTGGATTCCTCGCTCCCTGACAGAAATCCCCACTCCCTGGCTGAAATCCCCTCTCCCTGACTGAAATCCTCTGACCCTGACTGAAATCCCCATTCCCTGACTGAAATCCCCCTCTCCCTGACTGAAACCCCCACCTTCCTGACTGAAAACACCAGTCCTTGATTGAAACCAACCCTCCCTGACTGAAATCACCACTCCCTGACTGAAACCCCCCCTCCCTGACTGAAACCCCACCTCCTTGACTGAAATACCCCCCTCGACTGAAACCCCACCTCCCTGACTGAAGTCCCTCCTCTCTGACTGAAACCCCCCCTCCCTGACTGAAATCCTCTCTCCCTGACTGAAACACCCCTCTCCCTGACTGAAACCCCCCCTCTCTGAATGAAACACCCCCTACCTGACTGAAACCCCCCCGACTGAAAGCCACCTCTCCCTGACTGAAACCCCCCTCTCTGAATGAAACACCCCTCCCTGACTGAAATCCCCCCCTCTCTGACTGAAATCCTCCACTCTGACTGAAACCCCCTCTCACTGACTGAAGCTCCCCCACCCTGACGGAAATGCCCTCTCTGACTGAAACCCCCTCACCCGGACTGAAGCACCCCGTCCTGACAGAAATCCCCCACTCTGACTGAAACCCTCTTTCCCTGACTGAAATCTCCCCTCCCTGACTGAAACCCTCTCTCCCTGACTGAAATCACCACTCCCTGACTGAAATCACCACTACCTGACTGAAATCACCACGACCTGACTGAAATCCCCTCTCCCTGACTGAGATCTACTCTCCCTGACTGAAATCACCACTCCCTGACTGAAATCCCCACTCCTTGACTGAAATCCCCACTCCCCCTGACTGTAATCCCCACTCTCCTAGTGAAATCCGCACACCCTGACAGAAATCCCCACTCCCTGACTGAAGTCCCCACTCCCTGACTGAAATCCACACTCCCTGACAGAAATCCTCTCTCCCTGACTGAAATCCCCACTCCCTGACTGAAATCCCCACTCACTGTCTGAAGTCCCAACTCACTGACTGAAATCCTCGCTCCCTGACTGAAATCCCCACTCCCTGACAGAAATCCCCACTCCCTGACACAAATCCTCGCTGCCTGACTGAAATCCCCACTCCCTGACTGAAATCCTCTCTCCCTGACTGAAATCCCCACTACCTGACTGAAATCCCCACTCCCTGACTGAAACCCTCTCTCCCTGACTGAAATCCCACCTCCCTGACTAAAATGCCCGCTCCCTGACTGATATCCACCCACCCTGACTAAAATCCCCACTCCCCGACTGAAATCCCCACTCCCTGACTGAAATCCACACTCCGTGACTAAAATCCTCCCTCCCTGACTGAAATCCCCACTCCCTGACTGTAATCCCCACTCACTGTCTGAAGTCCCAACTCACTGACTGAAATCCTCGCTCCCTGACTGAAATCCCCACTCCCTGACAGAAATCCCCACTCCCTGACACAAATCCTCGCTGCCTAACTGAAATCCCCACTCCCTGACAGAAATCTCCACTCCCTGGCTGAAATCCCCTCTCCCTGACTGAAATCCTCGCTCCCTGACTGAAATCCCCACTCCCTGACTGAAATCCCCTCTCCCTGACTGAAATCTTCTGTCCTTGACTGAAATCCCCAACACCCTGACTGAAACCCCACCTTCCTGACTGAAAAACCCATTCCCTGACTGGATTCGTCGCTCCCTGACAGAAATCCCCACTCCCTGGCTGAAATCCCCTCTCCCTGACTGAAATCCCCTCTCCCTGACCGAAATCCCCACCCCCTGGCTGAAATCCCCTCTCCCTGACTCAAATCCTCTGTCCCTGACTGAATTCCCCACTCCCTGACTGAAATCCACCTCTCCGTGACTGAAACCCCCACCTTCCTGACTGAAAACACCAGTCCCTGACTGAAAGCCCCCCTCCCTGACTGAAATCACCACTCCCTGACTGAAACCCCCTCTCCCTGACTGAAACCCCCCTCTCTGAATGAAACACCCCCTACCTGACTGAAACCCCCCCCGACCGAAAGCCACCCTTCCCTGACTGAAACCCCCCTCTCTGAATGAAACACCCCTCCCTGACTGAAATCCCCCCCTCTCTGACTGAAATCCTCCACTCTGACTGAAACCCCCTCTCACTGACTGAAGCCCCCCAACCCTGACGGAAATCCCCCTCTCTGACTGAAACCCCCTCTCCCGGACTGAAGCACCCCGTCCTGACAGAAATCCCCCACTCTGACTGAAACCCTCTTTCCCTGACTGAAATCTCCCCTCCCTGACTGAAACCCTCTCTCCCTGACTGAAATCACCACTCCCTGACTGAAATCACCACAACCTGACTGAAATCCCCTCTCCCTGACTGAGATCTACTCTCCCTGACTGAAATCACCACTCCCTGACTGAAATCCCCACTCCTTGACTGAAATCCCCACTCCCCCTGACTGTAATCCCCAACCTCCTAGTGAAATCCCCACTCCCTGACTGAAATACTCGCTCCCTGACTGAAATCCCCAACTCCCTGACTGAAACCCCCACCTTCCTGACTGAAAACCCCACTCCCTGACTGAAATCCTCCCTCCCTGACTGAAATCCCCACTCTCTGATTGAAATTCCCACTCCCTGACTGAAATTCCCAGTCCCTGACTAAAATCCTCCCTCCCTGACTGAAATCCCCACTCCCTGACTGAAATCCCCACTCACTGTCTGAAATTCCAACTCACTGACTGAAATCCCCACTCCCTGACAGAAATCCCCACTCCCTGACACAAATCCTCGCTGCCTGACTGAAATCCCCACTCCCTGACAGAAATCTCCACTCCCTGGCTGAAATCCCCTCTCCCTGACTGAAATCCTCGCTCCCTGACTGAAATCCCCACTCGCTGACTGAAATCCCCTCTCCCTGACTGAAATCCTCTGTCCTTGACTGAAATCCCCAACTCCCTGACTGAAACCCCCACCTTCCTGACTGAAAAACCCATTCCCTGACTGGATTCCTCGCTCCCTGACAGAAATCCCCACTCCCTGGCTGAAATCCCCTCTCCCTGACTGAAATCCTCTGTCCCTGACTGAAATCCCCATTCCCTGTCTGAAATCCCCCTCTCCCTGACTGAAACCCCCACCTTCCTGACTGAAAACACCAATCCTTGATTGAAACCACCCCTCCCTGACTGAAATCACCACTCCCTGACTGAAACCCCCCCTCCCTGACTGAAACCCCACCTCCTTGACTGAAATACCCCCCTCGACTGAAACCCCACCTCCCTGACTGAAGTCCCTCCTCTCTGACTGAAAGCCCCCCTCCCTGACTGAAATCCTCTCTCCCTGACTGAAACACCCCCTACCTGACTGAAACCCCCCCTCTCTGAATGAAACACCCCCTACCTGACTGAAACCCCCCCCGACTGAAAGCCACCCCTCCCTGACTGAAACCCCCCTCTCTGAATGAAACACCCCTCCCTGACTGAAATCCCCCCCTCTCTGACTGAAATCCTCCACTCTGACTGAAACCCCCTCTCACTGACTGAAGTCCCCCACCCTGACGGAAATCCCCCTCTCTGACTGAAACCCCCTCACCCGGACTGAAGCGCCCCGTCCTGACAGAAATCCCCCACTCTGACTGAAACCCTCTTTCCCTGACTGAAATCTCCCCTCCCTGACTGAAACCCTCTATCCCTGACTGAAATCATCACTCCCTGACTGAAATCACCACTACCTGACTGAAATCACCACTACCTGACTGAAATCCCTTCTCCCTGACTGAGATCTACTCTCCCTGACTGAAATCACCACTCCCTGACTGAAATCCCCACTCCTTGACTGAAATCCCCACTCCCCCTGACTGTAAACCCCACTCTCCTAGTGAAATCCCCACTCCCTGACAGAAATCCCCACTCCCTGATTGAAGTCCCCACTCCCTGGCTGAAATCCCCACTCCCTGACTGAAACCCTCTTTCCCTGACTGAAATCCCCCTCTCTGACTGAAACCCTCTTTCCCTGACTGAAATCTCCCCTCCCTGACTGAAACCCTCTCTCCCTGACTGAAATCCCCTCTCCCTGACTGAGATCCCCCCTCCCTGACAGAAATCTCCCTCTCTGACTGAAACCCTCTCTCCCTGACTGAAATCCCGCCTCCCTGACTAAAATGCTCACTCCCTGACAGAAATCCCCACTCCCTGACTGAAATCCTCCCTCCCTGACTGAAATTCTCACTCCCTAACTGAAATCCCCACTCCCTGACAGAAATCCCCACTCCCTGACGGAAATCCTCGCTCCCTGACTGAAATCCCCACTCCCTGACTGAAATCCCCACTCCCTGACTAAAATACCAAGTCCCTCTGACTGAAACCCCTCCTCCCTGACTGAAACCCCTCCTCTCTGACTGAAAAGCCCCCTCCCTGACTGAAACCCCCCTCTCCCTGACTGAAACCCCCCTCTCTGAATGAAACACCCCGCCCTGACTGAAATGCCCCCCTCTCTGACTGAAATCCTCCATTCTGACTGAAACCCCCTCACACTGACTGAAGCCCCCCCACCCTGACGGAAATCCCCCTCTCTGACTGAAACCCCCTCTCCCGGACTGAAGCACCCCGTCCTGACAGAAATCCCCCACTCTGGCTGAAATCCCCCTCTCTGATTGAAACCCTCTTTCTCTGACTGAAATCTCCCCTCCCTTACAGAAACCCTCTCTCCCTGACTGAAATCACCACTCCCTGACTGAAATCACCACTACCTGACTGAAATCCCCTCTCCCTGACTGAGATTTACTCTCCCTGACTGAAATCCCCACTCCTTGATTGAAATCCCCACTCCCCCTGACTGTAATCCCCACTCTCCTACTGAAATCCCCATTCCCTGTCAGAAATCCCCACTCCCTGACTGAAATCCCCACTCCCTGGCTGAAATCCCCACTCCCTGACTGAAATCCCCAACTCCCTGACTGAAACCCCCACCTTCCTGACTGAAAACCCCACTCCCTGACTGAGGTCCTCCCTCCCTGATTGAAATCCCCACTCTCTGGTTGAAATTCCCACTCCCTGACAGAAATCCCCACTCCCTGACACAAATCCTCGCTGCCTGACTGAAATCCCCACTCCCTGACAGAAATCTCCACTGAATGAAACCCCCTCTCCCGGACTAAAACACCCACTCTCTGACTGAAACCCCCCCTCCCTGACTGAAATCTCCACTCCCTGACTGAAATGCCCTCTCCCCGACTAAAATCCTCTCTGCCTGACTGAAATCCCCACTTCCTGACTGAAATCCTCTCTCGGTGACTGAAATGCCCTCTCCCTGACTGAAATCCTCTGTCCTTGACTGAAATCCCCAACTCCCTGACTGAAACCCCCACCTTCCTGACTGAAAGACCCATTCCCTGACTGGATTCCTCGCTCCCTGACAGAAAACCCCACTCCCTGGCTGAAATCCCCTCTCCCTGACTGAAATCCTCTGTCCCTGACTGAAATCCCCACTCCCTGACTGAAATCCCCCTCTCCCTGACTGAAACCCCCACCTTCCTGACTGAAAACACCAGTCCTTGATTGAAACCCCCCCTCCCTGACTGAAATCACCACTCCCTGACTGAAACCCCCCCTCACTGACTGAAACCCCACCTCCCTGACTGAAGTCCCTCCTCTCTGACTGAAACCCCCCTCCCTGACTGAAATCCTCTCTCCCTGACTGAAACACCCCTCTCCCTGACTGAAACCCCCCTCTCTGAATGAAACACCCCCTACCTGACTGAAACCCCCCCCGACCGAAAGCCACCCCTCCCTGACTGAAACCCCCCTCTCTGAATGAAACACCCCTCCCTGACTGAATTCCCCCCCTCTCTGACTGAAATCCTCCACTCTGACTGAAACCCCCTCTCACTGACTGAAGCCCCCCCACCCTGATGGAAATCCCCCTCTCTGACTGAAACCCCCTCTCCCGGACTGAAGCACCCCGTCCTGACAGAAATCCCCCACTCTGACTGATATCCCCCTCTCTGACCGAAACCCTCTTTCCCTGACTGAAATCTCCCCTCCCTGACTGAAACCCTCTCTCCCTGACTGAAATCACCACTCCCTGACTGAAATCACCACGACCTGACTGAAATCCCCTCTCCCTGACTGAGATCTACTCTCCCTGACTGAAATCACCACTCCCTGACTGAAATCCCCACTCCTTCACTGAAATCCCCACTCCCCCTGACTGTAATCCCCACTCCCTGACTGAAATCCTCCCTCCCTGACTGAAATCCCCTCTCCCTGACTGAAATCCTCTGTCCTTGACTGAAATCCCCAACTCCCTGACTGAAACCCCCATCTTCCTGACTGAAAAACCCATTCCCTGACTGGATTCCTCGCTCCCTGACAGAAATCCCCACTCCCTGGCTGAAATCCCATCTCCCTGACTGAAATCCCCTCTCCCTGAACGAAATCCCCACCCCCTGGCTGAAATCCCATCGCCCTGACTGAAATCCTCTGTCCCTGACTGAATTCCCCACTCCCTGACTGAAATCACCACTCCCTGACTGAAGCCCCCTCTCCCTGACTGAAACCCCCCTCTCTGAATGAAACACCCCCTACCTGACTGAAACCCCCCCCGACCGAAAGCCACCCTTCCCTGACCTAAACCCCCCTCTCTGAATGAAACACCCCTCCCTGACTGAAATCCCCCCCTCTCTGACTGAAATCCTCCACTCTGACTGAAACCCCCTCTCACTGACTGAAGCCCCCCCACCCTGACGGAAATCCCCCTCTCTGACTGAAACCCCCTCTCCCGGACTGAAGCACCCCGTCCTGACAGAAATCCCCCACTCTGACTGAAACCCTCTTTCCCTGACTGAAATCTCCCCTCCCTGACTGAAACCCTCTCTCCCTGACTGAAATCACCACTCCCTGGCTGAAATCCCCTGTCCCTGACTGAAATCCCCTCTCCCTGACCGAAATCCCCACCCCCTGGCTGAAATCCCCTCTCCCTGACTGAAATCCTCTGTCCCTGACTGAATTCCCCACTCCCTGACTGAAATCCACCTCTCCCTGACTGAAACCCCCACCTTCCTGACTGAAAACACCAGTCCCTGACTGAAACACCCCCTCCCTGACTGAAATCACCACTCCCTGACTGAAACCCCCTCTCCCTGACTGAAACCCCCCTCTCTGAATGAAACACTCCCTACCTGACTGAAACCACCCCCGACCGAAAGCCACCCCTCCCTGACTGAAAACCCCCTCTCTGAATGAAACACCCCTCCCTGACTGAATTCCCCCCCTCTCTGACTGAAATCCTCCACTCTGACTGAAACCCCCTCTCACTGACTGAAGCCCCCCCACCCTGACGGAAATCCCCCTCTCTGACTGAAACCCCCTCTCCCGGACTGAAGCACCCCGTCCTGACAGAAATCCCCCACTCTGACTGATATCCCCCTCTCTGACCGAAACCCTCTTTCCCTGACTGAAATCTCCCCTCCCTGACTGAAACCCTCTCTCCCTGACTGAAATCACCACTCCCTGACTGAAATCACCACGACCTGACTGAAATCCCCTCTCCCTGACTGAGATCTACTCTCCTTGACTGAAATCACCACTCCCTGACTGAAATCCCCACTCCTTCACTGAAATCCCCACTCCCCCTGACTGTAATCCCCACTCCCTGACTGAAATCCTCCCTCCCTGACTGAAATCCCCAACTCCCTGACTGAAACCCCCATCTTCCTGACTGAAAAACCCATTCCCTGACTGGATTCCTCGCTCCCTGACAGAAATCCCCACTCCCTGACTGAAATCCCCACTCACTGTCTGAAGTCCCAACTCACTGACTGAAATCCTCGCTCCCTGACTGAAATCCCCACTCCCTGACAGAAATCCCCACTCCCTGACACAAATCCTCGCTGCCTGACTGAAATCCCCACTCCCTGACTGAAATCCTCTCTCCCTGACTGAAATCCCCACCTTCCTGACTGAAAACACCAGTCCCTGACTGAAAGCCCCCCTCCCTGACTGAAATCACCACTCCCTGACTAAAATGCTCACTCCCTGACAGAAATCCCCACTCCCTGACTGAAATCCTCCCTCCCTGACTGAAATTCTCACTCCCTAACTGAAATCCCCACTCCCTGACAGAAATCCCCACTCCCTGACGGAAATCCTCGCTCCCTGACTGAAATCCCCACTCCCTGACTGAAATCCCCACTCCCTGACTAAAATACCAAGTCCCTCTGACTGAAACCCCTCCTCCCTGACTGAAACCCCTCCTCTCTGACTGAAAAGCCCCCTCCCTGACTGAAACCCCCCTCTCCCTGACTGAAACCCCCCTCTCTGAATGAAACACCCCGCCCTGACTGAAATGCCCCCCTCTCTGACTGAAATCCTCCATTCTGACTGAAACCCCCTCACACTGACTGAAGCCCCCCCACCCTGACGGAAATCCCCCTCTCTGACTGAAACCCCCTCTCCCGGACTGAAGCACCCCGTCCTGACAGAAATCCCCCACTCTGGCTGAAATCCCCCTCTCTGATTGAAACCCTCTTTCTCTGACTGAAATCTCCCCTCCCTTACAGAAACCCTCTCTCCCTGACTGAAATCACCACTCCCTGACTGAAATCACCACTACCTGACTGAAATCCCCTCTCCCTGACTGAGATTTACTCTCCCTGACTGAAATCCCCACTCCTTGATTGAAATCCCCACTCCCCCTGACTGTAATCCCCACTCTCCTACTGAAATCCCCATTCCCTGTCAGAAATCCCCACTCCCTGACTGAAATCCCCACTCCCTGGCTGAAATCCCCACTCCCTGACTGAAATCCCCAACTCCCTGACTGAAACCCCCACCTTCCTGACTGAAAACCCCACTCCCTGACTGAGGTCCTCCCTCCCTGATTGAAATCCCCACTCTCTGGTTGAAATTCCCACTCCCTGACAGAAATCCCCACTCCCTGACACAAATCCTCGCTGCCTGACTGAAATCCCCACTCCCTGACAGAAATCTCCACTGAATGAAACCCCCTCTCCCGGACTAAAACACCCACTCTCTGACTGAAACCCCCCCTCCCTGACTGTAATCCCCACTCCCTGACTGAAATCCTCCCTCCCTGACTGAAATCCCCAACTCCCTGACTGAAACCCCCATCTTCCTGACTGAAAAACCCATTCCCTGACTGGATTCCTCGCTCCCTGACAGAAATCCCCACTCCCTGACTGAAATCCCCACTCACTGTCTGAAGTCCCAACTCACTGACTGAAATCCTCGCTCCCTGACTGAAATCCCCACTCCCTGACAGAAATCCCCACTCCCTGACACAAATCCTCGCTGCCTGACTGAAATCCCCACTCCCTGACTGAAATCCTCTCTCCCTGACTGAAATCCCCACTACCTGACTGAAATCCCCACTCCCTGACTGAAACCCTCTCTCCCTGACTGAAATCCCACCTCCCTGACTAAAATGCCCGCTCCCTGACTGATATCCACCCACCCTGACTAAAATCCCCACTCCCCGACTGAAATCCCCACTCCCTGACTGAAATGCACACTCCGTGACTAAAATCCTCCCTCCCTGACTGAAATCCCCACTCCCTGACTGTAATCCCCACTCACTGTCTGAAGTCCCAACTCACTGACTGAAATCCTCGCTCCCTGACTGAAATCCCCACTCCCTGACAGAAATCCCCACTCCCTGACACAAATCCTCGCTGCCTAACTGAAATCCCCACTCCCTGACAGAAATCTCCACTCCCTGGCTGAAATCCCCTCTCCCTGACTGAAATCCTCGCTCCCTGACTGAAATCCCCACTCCCTGACTGAAATCCCCTCTCCCTCACTGAAATCTTCTGTCCTTGACTGAAATCCCCAACACCCTGACTGAAACCCCACCTTCCTGACTGAAAAACCCATTCCCTGACTGGATTCGTCGCTCCCTGACAGAAATCCCCACTCCCTGGCTGAAATCCCCTCTCCCTGACTGAAATCCCCTCTCCCTGACCGAAATCCCCACCCCCTGGCTGAAATCCCCTCTCCCTGACTCAAATCCTCTGTCCCTGACTGAATTCCCCACTCCCTGACTGAAATCCACCTCTCCGTGACTGAAACCCCCACCTTCCTGACTGAAAACACCAGTCCCTGACTGAAAGCCCCCCTCCCTGACTGAAATCACCACTCCCTGACTGAAACCCCCTCTCCCTGACTGAAACCCCCCTCTCTGAATGAAACACCCCCTACCTGACTGAAACCCCCCCCGACCGAAAGCCACCCTTCCCTGACTGAAACCCCCCTCTCTGAATGAAACACCCCTCCCTGACTGAAATCCCCCCCTCTCTGACTGAAATCCTCCACTCTGACTGAAACCCCCTCTCACTGACTGAAGCCCCCCAACCCTGACGGAAATCCCCCTCTCTGACTGAAACCCCCTCTCCCGGACTGAAGCACCCCGTCCTGACAGAAATCCCCCACTCTGACTGAAACCCTCTTTCCCTGACTGAAATCTCCCCTCCCTGACTGAAACCCTCTCTCCCTGACTGAAATCACCACTCCCTGACTGAAATCACCACAACCTGACTGAAATCCCCTCTCCCTGACTGAGATCTACTCTCCCTGACTGAAATCACCACTCCCTGACTGAAATCCCCACTCCTTGACTGAAATCCCCACTCCCCCTGACTGTAATCCCCAACCTCCTAGTGAAATCCCCACTCCCTGACTGAAATACTCGCTCCCTGACTGAAATCCCCAACTCCCTGACTGAAACCCCCACCTTCCTGACTGAAAACCCCACTCCCTGACTGAAATCCTCCCTCCCTGACTGAAATCCCCACTCTCTGATTGAAATTCCCACTCCCTGACTGAAATTCCCAGTCCCTGACTAAAATCCTCCCTCCCTGACTGAAATCCCCACTCCCTGACTGAAATCCCCACTCACTGTCTGAAATTCCAACTCACTGACTGAAATCCCCACTCCCTGACAGAAATCCCCACTCCCTGACACAAATCCTCGCTGCCTGACTGAAATCCCCACTCCCTGACAGAAATCTCCACTCCCTGGCTGAAATCCCCTCTCCCTGACTGAAATCCTCGCTCCCTGACTGAAATCCCCACTCGCTGACTGAAATCCCCTCTCCCTGACTGAAATCCTCTGTCCTTGACTGAAATCCCCAACTCCCTGACTGAAACCCCCACCTTCCTGACTGAAAAACCCATTCCCTGACTGGATTCCTCGCTCCCTGACAGAAATCCCCACTCCCTGGCTGAAATCCCCTCTCCCTGACTGAAATCCTCTGTCCCTGACTGAAATCCCCATTCCCTGTCTGAAATCCCCCTCTCCCTGACTGAAACCCCCACCTTCCTGACTGAAAACACCAATCCTTGATTGAAACCACCCCTCCCTGACTGAAATCACCACTCCCTGACTGAAACCCCCCCTCCCTGACTGAAACCCCACCTCCTTGACTGAAATACCCCCCTCGACTGAAACCCCACCTCCCTGACTGAAGTCCCTCCTCTCTGACTGAAAGCCCCCCTCCCTGACTGAAATCCTCTCTCCCTGACTGAAACACCCCCTACCTGACTGAAACCCCCCCTCTCTGAATGAAACACCCCCTACCTGACTGAAACCCCCCCCGACTGAAAGCCACCCCTCCCTGACTGAAACCCCCCTCTCTGAATGAAACACCCCTCCCTGACTGAAATCCCCCCCTCTCTGACTGAAATCCTCCACTCTGACTGAAACCCCCTCTCACTGACTGAAGTCCCCCACCCTGACGGAAATCCCCCTCTCTGACTGAAACCCCCTCACCCGGACTGAAGCGCCCCGTCCTGACAGAAATCCCCCACTCTGACTGAAACCCTCTTTCCCTGACTGAAATCTCCCCTCCCTGACTGAAACCCTCTATCCCTGACTGAAATCATCACTCCCTGACTGAAATCACCACTACCTGACTGAAATCACCACTACCTGACTGAAATCCCTTCTCCCTGACTGAGATCTACTCTCCCTGACTGAAATCACCACTCCCTGACTGAAATCCCCACTCCTTGACTGAAATCCCCACTCCCCCTGACTGTAAACCCCACTCTCCTAGTGAAATCCCCACTCCCTGACAGAAATCCCCACTCCCTGATTGAAGTCCCCACTCCCTGGCTGAAATCCCCACTCCCTGACTGAAACCCTCTTTCCCTGACTGAAATCCCCCTCTCTGACTGAAACCCTCTTTCCCTGACTGAAATCTCCCCTCCCTGACTGAAACCCTCTCTCCCTGACTGAAATCCCCTCTCCCTGACTGAGATCCCCCCTCCCTGACAGAAATCTCCCTCTCTGACTGAAACCCTCTCTCCCTGACTGAAATCCCGCCTCCCTGACTAAAATGCTCACTCCCTGACAGAAATCCCCACTCCCTGACTGAAATCCTCCCTCCCTGACTGAAATTCTCACTCCCTAACTGAAATCCCCACTCCCTGACAGAAATCCCCACTCCCTGACGGAAATCCTCGCTCCCTGACTGAAATCCCCACTCCCTGACTGAAATCCCCACTCCCTGACTAAAATACCAAGTCCCTCTGACTGAAACCCCTCCTCCCTGACTGAAACCCCTCCTCTCTGACTGAAAAGCCCCCTCCCTGACTGAAACCCCCCTCTCCCTGACTGAAACCCCCCTCTCTGAATGAAACACCCCGCCCTGACTGAAATGCCCCCCTCTCTGACTGAAATCCTCCATTCTGACTGAAACCCCCTCACACTGACTGAAGCCCCCCCACCCTGACGGAAATCCCCCTCTCTGACTGAAACCCCCTCTCCCGGACTGAAGCACCCCGTCCTGACAGAAATCCCCCACTCTGGCTGAAATCCCCCTCTCTGATTGAAACCCTCTTTCTCTGACTGAAATCTCCCCTCCCTTACAGAAACCCTCTCTCCCTGACTGAAATCACCACTCCCTGACTGAAATCACCACTACCTGACTGAAATCCCCTCTCCCTGACTGAGATTTACTCTCCCTGACTGAAATCCCCACTCCTTGATTGAAATCCCCACTCCCCCTGACTGTAATCCCCACTCTCCTACTGAAATCCCCATTCCCTGTCAGAAATCCCCACTCCCTGACTGAAATCCCCACTCCCTGGCTGAAATCCCCACTCCCTGACTGAAATCCCCAACTCCCTGACTGAAACCCCCACCTTCCTGACTGAAAACCCCACTCCCTGACTGAGGTCCTCCCTCCCTGATTGAAATCCCCACTCTCTGGTTGAAATTCCCACTCCCTGACAGAAATCCCCACTCCCTGACACAAATCCTCGCTGCCTGACTGAAATCCCCACTCCCTGACAGAAATCTCCACTGAATGAAACCCCCTCTCCCGGACTAAAACACCCACTCTCTGACTGAAACCCCCCCTCCCTGACTGAAATCTCCACTCCCTGACTGAAATGCCCTCTCCCCGACTAAAATCCTCTCTGCCTGACTGAAATCCCCACTTCCTGACTGAAATCCTCTCTCGGTGACTGAAATGCCCTCTCCCTGACTGAAATCCTCTGTCCTTGACTGAAATCCCCAACTCCCTGACTGAAACCCCCACCTTCCTGACTGAAAGACCCATTCCCTGACTGGATTCCTCGCTCCCTGACAGAAAACCCCACTCCCTGGCTGAAATCCCCTCTCCCTGACTGAAATCCTCTGTCCCTGACTGAAATCCCCACTCCCTGACTGAAATCCCCCTCTCCCTGACTGAAACCCCCACCTTCCTGACTGAAAACACCAGTCCTTGATTGAAACCCCCCCTCCCTGACTGAAATCACCACTCCCTGACTGAAACCCCCCCTCACTGACTGAAACCCCACCTCCCTGACTGAAGTCCCTCCTCTCTGACTGAAACCCCCCTCCCTGACTGAAATCCTCTCTCCCTGACTGAAACACCCCTCTCCCTGACTGAAACCCCCCTCTCTGAATGAAACACCCCCGACCTGACTGAAACCCCCCCCGACTGAAAGCCACCCCTCCCTGACTGAAACCCCCCTCTCTGAATGAAACACCCCTCCCTGACTGAATTCCCCCCCTCTCTGACTGAAATCCTCCACTCTGACTGAAACCCCCTCTCACTGACTGAAGCCCCCCCACCCTGATGGAAATCCCCCTCTCTGACTGAAACCCCCTCTCCCGGACTGAAGCACCCCGTCCTGACAGAAATCCCCCACTCTGACTGATATCCCCCTCTCTGACCGAAACCCTCTTTCCCTGACTGAAATCTCCCCTCCCTGACTGAAACCCTCTCTCCCTGACTGAAATCACCACTCCCTGACTGAAATCACCACGACCTGACTGAAATCCCCTCTCCCTGACTGAGATCTACTCTCCCTGACTGAAATCACCACTCCCTGACTGAAATCCCCACTCCTTCACTGAAATCCCCACTCCCCCTGACTGTAATCCCCACTCCCTGACTGAAATCCTCCCTCCCTGACTGAAATCCCCTCTCCCTGACTGAAATCCTCTGTCCTTGACTGAAATCCCCAACTCCCTGACTGAAACCCCCATCTTCCTGACTGAAAAACCCATTCCCTGACTGGATTCCTCGCTCCCTGACAGAAATCCCCACTCCCTGGCTGAAATCCCCTCTCCCTGACTGAAATCCCCTCTCCCTGAACGAAATCCCCACCCCCTGGCTGAAATCCCATCGCCCTGACTGAAATCCTCTGTCCCTGACTGAATTCCCCACTCCCTGACTGAAATCACCACTCCCTGACTGAAGCCCCCTCTCCCTGACTGAAACCCCCCTCTCTGAATGAAACACCCCCTACCTGACTGAAACCCCCCCCCGACCGAAAGCCACCCTTCCCTGACCTAAACCCCCCTCTCTGAATGAAACACCCCTCCCTGACTGAAATCCCCCCCTCTCTGACTGAAATCCTCCACTCTGACTGAAACCCCCTCTCACTGACTGAAGCCCCCCCACCCTGACGGAAATCCCCCTCTCTGACTGAAACCCCCTCTCCCGGACTGAAGCACCCCGTCCTGACAGAAATCCCCCACTCTGACTGAAACCCTCTTTCCCTGACTGAAATCTCCCCTCCCTGACTGAAACCCTCTCTCCCTGACTGAAATCACCACTCCCTGGCTGAAATCCCCTGTCCCTGACTGAAATCCCCTCTCCCTGACCGAAATCCCCACCCCCTGGCTGAAATCCCCTCTCCCTGACTGAAATCCTCTGTCCCTGACTGAATTCCCCACTCCCTGACTGAAATCCACCTCTCCCTGACTGAAACCCCCACCTTCCTGACTGAAAACACCAGTCCCTGACTGAAACACCCCCTCCCTGACTGAAATCACCACTCCCTGACTGAAACCCCCTCTCCCTGACTGAAACCCCCCTCTCTGAATGAAACACCCCCTACCTGACTGAAACCACCCCCGACCGAAAGCCACCCCTCCCTGACTGAAAACCCCCTCTCTGAATGAAACACCCCTCCCTGACTGAATTCCCCCCCTCTCTGACTGAAATCCTCCACTCTGACTGAAACCCCCTCTCACTGACTGAAGCCCCCCCACCCTGACGGAAATCCCCCTCTCTGACTGAAACCCCCTCTCCCGGACTGAAGCACCCCGTCCTGACAGAAATCCCCCACTCTGACTGATATCCCCCTCTCTGACCGAAACCCTCTTTCCCTGACTGAAATCTCCCCTCCCTGACTGAAACCCTCTCTCCCTGACTGAAATCACCACTCCCTGACTGAAATCACCACGACCTGACTGAAATCCCCTCTCCCTGACTGAGATCTACTCTCCTTGACTGAAATCACCACTCCCTGACTGAAATCCCCACTCCTTCACTGAAATCCCCACTCCCCCTGACTGTAATCCCCACTCCCTGACTGAAATCCTCCCTCCCTGACTGAAATCCCCAACTCCCTGACTGAAACCCCCATCTTCCTGACTGAAAAACCCATTCCCTGACTGGATTCCTCGCTCCCTGACAGAAATCCCCACTCCCTGGCTGAAATCCCCTCTCCCTGACTGAAATCCCCTCTCCCTGACCGAAATCCCCACCCCCTGGCTGAAATCCCCTCTCCCTGACTGAAATCCTCTGTCCCTGACTGAATTCCCCACTCCCTGACTGAAATCACCACTCCCTGACTGAAACCCCCTCTCCCTGACTGAAACCCCCCTCTCTGAATGAAACACCCCCTACCTGACTGAAACCCCCCCCGACCGAAAGCCACCCTTCCCTGACCTAAACCCCCCTCTCTGAATGAAACACCCCTCCCTGACTGAAATCCCCCCCTCTCTGACTGAAATCCTCCACTCTGACTGAAACCCCCTCTCACTGACTGAAGCCTCCCCACCCTGACGGAAATCCCCCTCTCTGACTGAAACCCCCTCTCCCGGACTGATGCACCCCGTCCTGACAGAAATCCCCCACTCTGACTGAAACCCTCTTTCCCTGACTGAAATCTCCCCTCCCTGACTGAAACCCTCTCTCCCTGACTGAAATCACCACTCCCTGGCTGAAATCCCCTCTCCCTGACTGAAATCCCCTCTCCCTGACCGAAATCCCCACCCCCTGGCTGAAATCCCCTCTCCCTGACTGAAATCCTCTGTCCCTGACTGAATTCCCCACTCCCTGACTGAAATCCACCTCTCCCTGACTGAAACCCCCACCTTCCTGACTAAAAACACCAGTCCCTGACTGAAACCCCCCTCCCTGACTGAAATCACCACTCCCTGACTGAAACCCCCTCTCCCTGACTGAAACCCCCCTCTCTGAATGAAACACCCCCTACCTGACTGAAACCCCCCCCGACCGAAAGCCACCCCTCCCTGACTGAAACCCCCTTCTCTGAATGAAACACCCCTCCCTGACTGAAATCCCCCCCTCTCTGACTGAAATCCTCCACTCTGACTGAAACCCCCTCTCACTGACTGAAGCCCCCCCACCCTGACGGAAATCCGCTCTCTGACTGAAACCCCCTCTCCCGGACTGAAGCACCCCGTCCTGACAGAAATCCCCCACTCTGACTGAAATCCCCCTCTCTGACCGAAACCCTCTTTCTCTGACTGAAACCTCCCCTCCCTGACTGAAACCCTCTCTCCCTGACTGAAATCACCACTACCTGACTGAAATCCTCTCTCCCTGACTGAGATCTACTCTCCCTGACTGAAATCCCCACTGCCTGACAGAAATCCCCACTCCCTGACTGAAATCCTCGCTCCCTGACAGAAATCCCCACTCACTGACTGAAATCCTCTCTCCCTGACTGAAATCCCCACTCTCTGACTGAAACCCCCCCTACCTTAATTAAACCCCTCCTCTCTGACTGAAATCCCCACTCCCTGACTGAAATCTCCACTCCCTGACTGAAATGCCCTCTCCCCGACTGAATTCCTCTCTGCGTGACTGAAATCCCCACTTCCTGACTGAAATCCTCTCACGGTGACTGAAAACCCCTCTCCCTGACTGAAATCCTCGCTCCCTGACTGAAATCCCCACTCCCTGACTGAAATCCCCACTCCCTGACTGAAATCCTCGCTCCCTGACTGAAAGCTCCACTCCCTGACAGAAATCCCCACTCCCTGACTGAAATCCCCACTCCCTGACTGAAATCCATTCTCCGACTGAAATCCCCACTCCCTGACTGAAATCCTTGCTCCCTGACTGAAATCCCGCTTCCCTGACAGAAATCCCCACTCCCTGACAGAAATCCCACTCCCTGACTGAAATCCCCACTCCCTGACTGAAATCCCCCACTCCCTGACTGAAATCCCCACTTCCCTGACTGAAAACCCCTCTCTCCCTGACTGAAATCCCCACTCCCTGACAGAAACCCCCCCTCCCTGACCGAAATCCCGAACCTCCCTGACTGAAACCCCCACTCCCTGACTGAAATCCCCACTCCCTGACTGAAACCCCCCTTCCCTGACTGAAATCCCTACTCTCTGACTGAAATCCCCACTCCCTGACAGAAATCCCCACTCCCTGACTGAAATCCCCACTCCCTGACTGAAATCCTCTCTCCCTGACTGAAATCCCCACTCCCTGACTGAAATACCCACTCCCTGACAGAAACCCTCTCTCCGTGACTGAAATCCCACCTCCCTGACTAAAATGCCCACTCCCAGACTGATATCCACCCTCCCTGACTTAAATCCCCACTCCCTGACTGAAATCCCCACTCCCTGATTAAAACACCCACTCTCTGACTGAAACCCCGCCTCCCTGACTGAAACCCCTCCTCTCTGACTGAAATCCCCACTCCCTGACTGAAATCTCCACTCCCTGACTGAAATGCCCTCTCCCCGACTGAAATCCTCTCTGCCTGACTGAAATCCCCCCTCCCTGACTGCAATCCTCTCTCCCTGACTGACATCCCCACTCCCTGACTGAAATCCACACTCCCTGACTGAAATCCTCTCTCCCTGACTGAAATCCCCACTTCCTGACTGAAATCCTCACTCGGTGAATGAAAACCCCTCTCCATGACTGAAATCCTCGCTCCCTGACTGAAATCCCCACTCCCTGACAGAAATCCCCACTCCCTGACTGAAATCCTCGCTCCCTGACTGAAAACCCCACTCCCTGACAGAAATCCCCACTCCCTGACAGAAATCCCCACTCCCTGACTGAAATCCTCTCTCCCTGACTGAAATCCCCACTCGATGACTGAAATCCCCACTCCCTGACTGAAACCCTCTCTCCCTGACTGAAATCCCGCTTCCCTGACTAAAATGCCCACTACCTGACTGAAATCCACCCTCCCTGACTTATATCCCCACTCCCTGACTGAAATCCCCACTCCCTGACTGAAATCCCCACTCCCTGACTGAAATCCCCACTCACTGTCTGAAATCCCCACTCCCTGACTAAAATCCTCACTCCCTGACTGAAATCCCCACTCCCAGACAGAAATCCCCACTCCCTGACACAAATCCTCGCTGCCTGACTGAAATCCCCACTCCCTGACAGAAATCTCCACTCCCTGACTGAAATGCCCTCTCCCGGACTAAAATCCTCTCTGCCAGACTGAAATCCCCACTTCCTGACTGAAATCCTCTCTCGGTGACTGAAATGCCCTCTCCCTGACTGAAATCCTCTGTCCCTGACTGAAATCCCCACTCCCTGACTGAAATCCCCCTCTCCCTGACTGAAACCCCCACCTTCCTGACTGAAAACACCAGTCCTTGATTGAAACCCCCCCTCCCTGACTGAAATCACCACTCCCTGACTGAAACCCCCCCTCCCTGACTGAAACCCCACCTCCCTGACTGAAGTCCCTCCTCTCTGACTGAAACCCCCCTCCCTGACTGAAATCCTCTCTCCCTGACTGAAACACCCCTCTCCCAGACTGAAACCCCCCTCTCTGAATGAAACACCCCTCCCTGACTGAAATCCCCCCCTCTCTGACTGAAATCCCCCTCTCTGACTGAAACCCTCTTTCCCTGACTGAAATCTCCCCTCCCTGACTGAAACCCTCTCTCCCTGATTGAAATCCCCTCTCCCTGACTGAGATCCCCCCTCCATGACAGAAATCCCCCACTCTGACTGAAACCCTCTCTCCCTGACTAAAATCCAGCCTCCCTGACTAAAATGCTCACTCCCTGACAGAAATCCCCACTCCCTGACTGAAATCCTCCCTCCCTGACTGAAATTCTCACTCCCTAAATGAAATCCCCACTCCCTGACAGAAATCCCCACTCCCTGACGGAAATCCTCGCTCCCTGACTGAAATCCCCACTCCCTGACTGAAATCCCCACTCCCTGACTAAAATACCCACTCTCTGACTGAAACCCCTCCTCCCTGACTGAAATTCTCACTCCCTAACAGAAATCCCCACTCCCTGACAGAAATCCCCACTCCCTGACGGAAATCCTCGCTCCCTGACTGAAATCCCCACTCCCTGACTAAAATACCCACTCTCTGACTGAAACCCCTCCTCCCTGACTGAAACCCCTCCTCTCTGACTGAAAAGCCCCCTCCCTGACTGAAACCTCCCTCTCCCTGACTGAAACCCCCCTCTGAATGAAACACCCCCTACCTGACTGAAATCCCCCACCGACTGAAACCCACCCCTCCCTGACTGAAACCCCCCTCTCTGAAAGAAACACCCCTCCCTGACTGAAATCCCCCCCTCTCTGACTGAAATCCTCCACTCTGACTGAAACCCCCTCACACTGACTGAAGCCCCCCCACCCTGACGGAAATCCCCCTCTCTGACTGAAACCCCCTCTCCCGGACTGAAGCACCCCGTCCTGACAGAAATCCCCCACTCTGGCTGAAATCCCCCTCTCTGATTGAAACCCTCTTTCTCTGACTGAAATCTCCCCTCCCTGACAGAAACCCTCTCTCCCTGACTGAAATCACCACTCCCTGACTGAAATCACCACTACCTGACTGAAATCCCCTCTCCTTGATTGAAATCCCCACTCCCCCTGACTGTAATCCCCACTCTCCTACTGAAATCCCCATTCCCTGTCAGAAATTCCCACTCCCTGACTGAAATCCCCACTCCCTGGCTGAAATCCCCACTCCCTGACTGAAATCCCCAACTCCCTGACTGAAACCCCCACCTTCCTGATTGAAAACCCCACTCCCTGACTGAAGTTCTCCCTCCCTGATTGAAATCCCCACTCTCTGGTTGAAATTCCCACTCCCTGACAGAAATCCCCACTCCCTGACACAAATCCTCGCTGCCTGACTGAAATCCCCACTCCCTGACAGAAATCTCCACTGAATGAAACCCCCTCTCCCGGACTAAAACACCCACTCTCTGACTGAAACCCCCCCTCCCTGACTGAAATCTCCACTCCCTGACTGAAATGCCCTCTCCCCGACTAAAATCCTCTCTGCCTGACTGAAATCCCCACTTCCTGACTGAAATCCTCTCTCGGTGACTGAAATGCCCTCTCCCTGACTGAAATCCTCTGTCCTTGACTGAAATCCCCAACTCCCTGACTGAAACCCCCACCTTCCTGACTGAAAAACCCATTCCCTGACTGGATTCGTCGCTCCCTGACAGAAATCCCCACTCCCTGGCTGAAATCCCCTCTCCCTGACTGAAATCCTCTGTCCCTGACTGAAATCCCCACTCCCTGACTGAAATCCCCCTCTCCCTGACTGAAACCCCCACCATCCTGACTGAAAACACCAGTCCTTGATTGAAACCCCCCCTCCCTGACTGAAACCCCCGCTCCCTGACTGAAACCCCACCTCCCTGACTGAAGTCCCTCCTCTCTGACTGAAACCCCCCCTCCCTGACTGAAATCCTCTCTCCCTGACTGAAACACCCCTCTCCCTGACTGAAACCCCCCTCTCTGAATGAAACACCCCCTACCTGACTGAAATCCCCCCCTCTCTGACTGAAATCCTCCACTCTGACTGAAACCCCCTCTCACTGACTGAAGCCCCCCCACCCTGACGGAAATCACCCTCTCTGACTGAAACCCCCTCTCCCTGACTGAAATCCTCTCTCCCCGACTGAAAGCCACCCCTCCCTGACTGAAACCCCCCTCTCTGAAGGAAACACCCTCCCTGACTGAAATCCCCCCCTCTCTAACTGAAATCCTCCACTCTGACTGAAACCCCCTCTCACTGACTGAAGCCCCCCCACCCTGACGGAAATCCCCCTCTCTGACTGAAACCCCCTCTCCCGGACTGAAGCACCCCGTCCTGACTGAAATCCCCCTCTCTGACCGAAACCCTCTTTCCCTGACTGAAATCTCCCCTCCCTGACTGAAACCCTCTCTCCCTGACTGAAATCACCACTCCCTGACTGAAATCACCACGACCTGACTGAAATCCCCTCTCCCTGACTGAGATCTACTCTCCCTGACTGAAATCCCCACTCCTTGACTGAAATCCCCACTCCCCCTGACTGTAATCCCCACTCTCCTCGTGAAATTCCCACTCCCTGACAGAAAACCCCACTCCCTGACTGAAACCCTCCCTCCCTGACTGAAATCCCCTCTCCCTGACTGAAATCCTCTGTCCTTGACTGAAATCCCCAACTCCCTGACTGAAACCCCCATCTTCCTGACTGAAAAACCCATTCCCTGACTGGATTCGTCGCTCCCTGACAGAAATCCCCACTCCCTGGCTGAAATCCCCTCTCCCTGACTGAAATCCCCTCTCCCTGACCGAAATCCCCACTCCCTGGCTGAAATCCCATCTCCCTGACTGAAATCCTCTGTCCCTGACTGAAATCCCCACTCCCTAACTGAAATCCACCTCTCCCTGACTGAAACCCCCACCTTCCTGACTGAAAACACCAGTCCCTGACTGAAACCCCCCCTCCCTGACTGAAATCACCACTCCCTGACTGAAACCCCCTCTCCCTGACTGAAACCCCCCTCTCTGAATGAAACACCCCCTACCTGACTGAAACTCCCCCCCTGACTGAAAGCCACCCTTCCCTGACTGAAACCCCCCTCTCTGAATGAAACACCCCTCCCTGACTGAAATCCCCCCCTCTCTGACTGAAATCCTCCACTCTGACTGAAACCCCCTCTCACTGACTGAAGCCCCCCCACCCTGACGGAGAACTCCCTCTCTGACTGAAACCCCCTCTCCCGGACTGAAGCACCCCGTCCTGACAGAAATCCCCCACTCTGACTGAAACCCTCTTTCCCTGACTGAAATCTCCCCTCCCTGACTGAAACCCTCTCTCCCTGACTGAAATCACCACTCCCTGACTGAAATCACCACAACCTGACTGAAATCCCCTCTCCCTGACTGAGATCTACTATCCCTGACTGAAATCACCACTCCCTGACTGGAATCCCCACTCCTTGACTGAAATCCCCACTCCCTGACTGAAGTCCCCACTCCCTGGCTGAAATCCCCACTCCCTGACTGAAATACTCGCTCCCTGACTGAAATCCCCAACACCCTGACTGAAACCCCCACCTTCCTGACTGAAAACCCCACTCCCTAACTGAAATCCTCCCTCCCTGACTGAAATCCCCACTCTCTGATTGAAATTCCCACTCCCTGACTGAAATTCCGAGTCCCTGACTAAAATCCTCCCTCCCTGACTGAAATCCCCACTCCCTGACTGAAATCCCCACTCACTGTCTGAAATTCCAACTCACTGACTGAAATCCTCGCTCCCTGACTGAAATCCCCACTCCCTGACAGAAATCCCCACTCCCTGACACAAATCCTCGCTGCCTGACTGAAATCCCCACTCCCTGACAGAAATCTCCACTCCCTGGCTGAAATCCCCTCTCCCTGACTGAAATCCTCGCTCCCTGACTGAAATCCTCTGTCCTTGACTGAAATCCCCAACTCCCTGACTGAAACCCCCACCTTCCTGACTGAAAAACCCATTCCCTGACTGGATTCCTCGCTCCCTGACAGAAATCCCCACTCCCTGGCTGAAATCCCCTCTCCCTGACTGAAATCCTCTGACCCTGACTGAAATCCCCATTCCCTGACTGAAATCCCCCTCTCCCTGACTGAAACCCCCACCTTCCTGACTGAAAACACCAGTCCTTGATTGAAACCTCCCCTCCCTGATTGAAATCACCACTCCCTGACTGAAACCCCCCCTCCCTGACTGAAACCCCACCTCCTTGACTGAAATACCCCCCTCGACTGAAACCCCACCTCCCTGACTGAAGTCCCTCCTCTCTGACTGAAACCCCCCCTCCCTGACTGAAATCCTTTCTCCCTGACTGAAACACCCCTCTCCCTGACTGAAACCCCCCTCTCTGAATGAAACACCCCCTACCTGACTGAAACCCCCCCCGACTGAAAGCCACCCCTCCCTGACTGAAACCCCCCTCTCTGAATGAAACACCCCTCCCTGACTGAAATCCCCCCCTCTCTGACTGAAATCCTCCACTCTGACTGAAACCCCCTCTCACTGACTGAAGCCCCCCCACCCTGACGGAAATCCCCTCTCTGACTGAAACCCCCTCACCCGGACTGAAGCACCCCGTCCTGACAGAAATCTCCCACTCTGACTGAAACCCTCTTTCCCTGACTGAAATCTCCCCTCCCTGACTGAAACCCTCTCTCCCTGACTAAAATCACCACTCCCTGACTGAAATCACCACTACCTGACTGAAAGCACCACTACCTGACTGAAATCCCCTCTCCCTGACTGAGATCTACTCTCCCTGACTGAAATCACCACTCCCTGACTGAAATCCCCACTCCTTGACTGAAATCCCCACTCCCCCTGACTGTAATCCCCACTCTCCTAGTGAAATCCCCACTCCCTGACAGAAATCCCCACTCCCTGACTGAAGTCCCCACTCCCTGGCTGAAATCCCCACTCCCTGACTGAAACCCTCTTTCCCTGACTGAAATCCCCCTCTCTGACTGAAACCCTCTTTCCCTGACTGAAATCTCCCCTCCCTGACTGAAACCCTCTCTCCTTAACTGAAATCCCCTCTCCCTGACTGAGATCCCCCCTCCCTGACAGAAATCCCCCACTCTGACTGAAACCCTCTTTCCCTGACTGAAATCTCCCCTCCCTGACTGAAACCCTCTCTCCTTAACTGAAATCCCCTCTCCCTGACTGAGATCCCCCCTCCCTGACAGAAATCCCCCACTCTGACTGAAACCCTCTCTCCCTGACTGAAATCCCACCTCCCTGACTAAAATGCTCACTCCCTGACAGAAATCCCCACTCCCTGACTGAAATCCTCCCTCCCTGACTGAAATTCTCACTCCCTAACTGAAATCCCCACTCCCTGACAGAAATCCCCACTCCCTGACGGAAATCCTCGCTCCCTGACTGAAATCCCCACTCCCTGACTGAAATCCCCACTCCCTGACTAAAATACCCACTCTCTGACTGAAACCCCTCCTCCCTGACTGAAACCCCTCCTCTCTGACTGAAAAGCCCCCTCCCTTACTGAAACCCCCCTCTGAATGAAACACCCCCTAACTGACTGAAATCCCCCACCGACTGAAACCCACCCCTCCCTGACTGAAACCCCCCTCTCTGAATGAAACACCCCTCCCTGACTGAAATCACCCCCTCTCTGACTGAGATCCTCCACTCTGACTGAAACCCCCTCACACTGACTGAAGCCCCCCCACCCTGACGGAAATCCCCCTCTCTGACTTAAACCCCCTCTCCCGGACTAAAGCACCCCGTCCTGACAGAAATCCCCCACTCTGGCTGAAATCCCCCTCTCTGATTGAAACCCTCTTTCCCTGACTGAAATCTCCCCTCCCTGACGGAAAACCCTCTCTCCCTGACTGAAATCACCACTCCCTGACTGAAATCACCACTACCTGACTGAAATCCCCTCTCCCTGACTGAGATCTACTCTCCCTGACTGAAATCCCCACTCCTTGATTGAAATCCCCACTCCCCCTGACTGTAATCCCAACTCTCCTCCTGAAATCCCCATTCCCTGTCAGAAATCCCCCTCCCTGACTGAAATCCCCACTCCCTGGCTGAAATCCCCACTCCCTGACTGAAATCCCCTACTCCCTGACTGAAAACCCACCTTCCTGACTGAAAACCCCACTCCCTGACTGAAGTCCTCCCTCCCTGATTGAAACCCCCACTCTCTGGTTGAAATTCCCACTCCCTGACTGAAATTCCCACTCCCTGACTAAAATCCTCCCTCCCTGACTGAAATCCCCACTCCCTGACTGAAATCCCCACTCACTGTCTGAAATCCCCACTTCCTGACTGAAATCCTCGCTCCCTGACTGAAATCCCCACTCCCTGACACAAATCCTCGCTGCCTGACTGAAATCCCCACTCCCTGACAGAAATCTCCACTGAATGAAACCCCCTCTCCCGGACTAAAACACCCACTCTCTGACTGAAACCCCCCCTCCCTGACTGAAATCTCCACTCCCTGACTGAAATGCCCTCTCCCCGACTAAAATCCTCTCTGCCTGACTGAAATCCCCACTTCCTGACTGAAATCCTCTCTCGTTGACTGAAATGCCCTCTCCCTGACTGAAATCCTCTGTCCATGACTGAAATCCCCAACTCCCTGACTGAAACCCCCACCTTCCTGACTGAAAAACCCATTCCCTGACTGGATTCCTCGCTCCCTGACAGAAATCCCCACTCCCTGGCTGAAATCCCCTCTCCCTGACTGAAATCCTCTGTCCCTGACTGAAATCCCCACTCCCTGACTGAAATCCCCCTCTCCCTGACTGAAACCCCCACCTTCCTGACTGAAAACACCAGTCCTTGATTGAAACCCCCCCTCCCTGACTGAAATCACCACTCCCTGACTGAAACCCCCCCTCCCTGACTGAAACCCCACCTCCCTGACTGAAGTCCCTCCTCTCTGACTGAAACCCCCCTCCCTGACTGAAATCCTCTCTCCCTGACTGAAACACCCCTCTCCCTGACTGAAACCCCCCTCTCTGAATGAAACACCCCCTACCTGACTGAAACCCCCCCCCCGACTGAAAGCCACCCCTCCCTGACTGAAATCCCCCCCTCTCTGACTGAAATCCTCCACTCTGACTGAAACCCCCTCTCACTGACTGAAACCCCCCCACCCTGACGGAAATCCCCCTCTCTGACTGAAACCCCCTCTCCCGGACTGAAGCACGCCGTCCTGACAGAAATCCCCCACTCTGACTGAAATCCCCCTCTCTGACCGAAACCCTCTTTCCCTGACTGAAATCTCCCCTCCCTGACTGAAACCCTCTCTCCCTGACTGAAATCACCACTCCCTGACTGAAATCACCACGACCTGACTGAAATCCCCTCTCCCTGACTGAGATCTACTCTCCCTGACTGAAATCCCCACTCCTTGACTGAAATCCCCACTCCCCCTGACTGTAATCCCCACTCTCCTAGTGAAATCCCCACTCCCTGACAGAAAACCCCACTCCCTGACTGAAATCCTCCCTCCCTGACTGAAATCCCCTCTCCCTGACTGAAATCCTCTGTCCTTGACTGAAATCCCCAACTCCCTGACTGAAACCCCCATCTTCCTGACTGAAAAACCCATTCCCTGACTGGATTCCTCGCTCCCTGACAGAAATCCCCACCCTCTGGCTGAAATCCCCTCTCCCTGACTGAAATCCCCTCTCCCTGACCGAAATCCCCACTCCCTGGCTGAAATCCCCTCTCCCTGACTGAAATCCTCTGTCCCTGACTGAAATCCCCACTCCCTGACTGAAAACCACCTCTCCCTGACTGAAACCCCACCTTCCTGACTGAAAACACCAGTCCCTGACTGAAACCCCCCCTCCCTGACTGAAATCACCACTCCCTGACTGAAACCCCCTCTCCCTGACTGAAACCCCCCTCTCTGAATGCAACACCCCCTACCTGACTGAAACCCCCCCCCGACTGAAAGCCACCCTTCCCTGACTGAAACCCCCCTCTCTGAATGAAACACCCCTCCCTGACTGAAATCCCCCCCTCTCTGACTGAAATCCTCCACTCTGACTGAAACCCCCTCTCACTGACTGAAGCCCCTCTACCCTGACGGAAGTCCCCCTCTCTGACTGAAACCCCCTCTCCCGGACTGAAGCACCCCGTCCTGACAGAAATCCCCCACTCTGACTGAAACCCTCTTTCCCTGACTGAAATCTCCCCTCCCTGACTGAAACCCTCTCTCCCTGACTGAAATCACCACTCCCTGACTGAAATCACCACAACCTGACTGAAATCCCCTCTCCCTGACTGAGATCTACTCTCCCTGACTGAAATCACCACTCCCTGACTGAAATCCCCACTCCTTGACTGAAATCCCCACTCCCCCTGACTGTAATCCCCACTCTCCTAGTGAAATCCCCACTCCCTGACAGAAATCCCCACTCCCTGACTGAAGTCCCCACTCCCTGGCTGAAATCCCCACTCCCTGACTGAAATACTCGCTCCCTGACTGAAATCCCCAACTCCCTGACAGAAACCCCCACCTTCCTGACTGAAAACCCCACACTGACTGAAATCCTTCCTCCCTGACTGAAATCCCCACTCCCTGACAGAAATCCCCACTCCCTGACACAAATCCTCGCTGCCTGACTGAAATCCCCACTCCCTGACAGAAATCTCCACTCCCTGGCTGAAATCCCCTCTCCCTGACTGAAATCCTCGCTCCCTGACTGAAATCCCCACTCGCTGACTGAAATCCCCTCTCCCTGACTGAAATCCTCTGTCCTTGACTGAAATCTTCAACTCCCTGACCGAAACCCCCACCTTCCTGACTGAAAAAACCATTCCCTGACTGGATTCCTCGCTCCCTGAAAGAAATCCCCACTCCCTGGCTGAAATCCCCTCTCCTTGACTGAAATCCTCTGTCCCTGACTGAAATCCCGACTCCCTGACTGAAATCCCCCTATCCCTGACTGAAACCCCCACCTTCCTGACTGAAAACACCAGTCCTTGATTGAAACCCCCCCTCCCTGACTGAAATCACCACTCCCTGACTGAAACCCCCCCTCCCTGACTGAAACCCCACCTCCTTGACTGAAATACCCCCCTCGACTGAAACCTCACCTCCCTGACTGAAGTCCCTCCTCTCTGACTGAAACCCCCCCTCCCTGACTGAAATCCTCTCTCCCTGACTGAAACACCCCTCTCCCTGACTGAAACCCCCCCTCTCTGAATGAAACACCCCCTACCTGACTGAAACCCCCCCCGACTGAAAGCCACCCCTCCCTGACTGAAACCCCCCTCTCTGAATGAAACACCCCTCCCTGACTGAAATCCCCCCCTCTCTGACTGAAATCCTCCACTCTGACTGAAACCCCCTCTCACTGACTGAAGCCCCCCCCACCCTGACGGAAATCCCCTCTCTGACTGAAACCCCCTCTCACTGACTGAAGCCCCCCCACCCTGACGGAAATCCCCTCTCTGACTGAAACCCCCTCTCCCGGACTGAAGCACCCCGTCCTGACAGAAATCCCCCACTCTGACTGAAACCCTCTTTCCCTGACTGAAATCTCCCCTCCCTGACTGAAACCCTCTCTCCCTGACTGAAATCAGCACTCCCTGACTGAAATCACCACGACCTGACTGAAATCCCCTCTCCCTGACTGAGATCTACTCTCCCTGACTGAAATCACCACTCCCTGACTGAAATCCCCACTCCTTGACTGAAATCCCCACTCCCCCTGACTGTAATCCCCACCCTCCTAGTGAAATCCCCACTCCCTGACAGAAATCCCCACTCCCTGACTGAAATTCCCACTCCCTGGCTGAAATCCCCACTCCCTGACTGAAACCCTCTTTCCCTGACTGAAACCCCACCTCCCTGACTGAAGTCCCTCCTCTCTGACTGAAACCCCCCTCCCTGACTGAAATCCTCTCTCCCTGACTGAAACACCCCTCTCCCTGACTGAAAACCCCCCTCTCTGAATGAAACACCCCCTACCTGACTGAAACCCCCCCCGACTGAAAGCCACCCCTCCCTGACTGAAACCCCCCTCTCTGAATGAAACACCCCTCCCTGACTGAAATCCCCCCCTCTCTGACTGAAATCCTCCACTCTGACTGAAATCCCCACTCCCTGACAGAAATCTCCACTCCCTGGCTGAAATCCCCTCTCCCTGACTGAAATCCTCGCTCCCTGACCGAAATCCCCACTCCCTGGCTGAAATCCCCTCTCCCTGACTGAAATCCTCTGTCCCTGACTGAAATCCTCTGTCCCTGACTGAAATCCCCCTCTCCCTGACTGAAACCCCCACCTTCCTGACTGAAAACACCAGTCCTTGATTGAAACCCCCCCTCCCTGACTGAAATCACCACTTCCTGACTAAAATCCCCCCCTCTCTGACTGAAACCCCACCTCCTTGACTGAAATACCCCCCTCGACTGAAACCCCACCTCCCTGACTGAAGTCCCTCCTCTCTGACTGAAACCCCTCCTCCCTGACTGAAATCCTCTCTCCCTGACTGAAACACCCCTCTCCCTGACTGAAACCCCACCTCTCTGAATGAAACACCCCCTACCTGACTGAAACCCCCCCCGACTGAAAGCCACCCCTCCCTGACTGAAACCCCCCTCTCTGAACGAAACACCCCTCCCTGACAGAAATCCCCCCCTCTCTGACTGAAATCCTCCACTCTGACTGAATACCCCCTCTCACTGACTGAAGCCCCCCCACCCTGACGGAAATCCCCTCTCTGACTGAAACCCCCTCTCCCGGACTGAAGCACCCCGTCCTGACAGAAATCCCCCACTCTGACTGAAACCCTCTTTCCCTGACTGAAATCTCCCCTCCCTGACTGAAACCCTCTCTCCTTGACTGAAATCACCACTCCCTGACTGAAATCACCACTACCTGACTGAAATCCCCTCTCCCTGACTGAGATCTACTCTCCCTGACTGAAATCACCACTCCCTGACTGAAATCCCCACTCCTTGACTGAAATCCCCACTCCCCCTGACTGTAATCCCCACTCTCCTCGTGAAATCCCCACTCCCTGACTGAAACCCTCTTTCCCTGACTGAAATCCCCCTCTTGACTGAAACCCTCTTTCCCTGACTGAAATCTCCCCTCCCTGACTGACACCCTCTCTCCCTGACTGAAATCCCCTCTCCCTGACTGAGATCCCCCCTCCCTGACAGAAATCCCCCACTCTGACTGAAACCCTCTCTCCCTGACTGAAATCCCGCCTCCCTGACTAAAATGCTCACTCCCTCACAGAAATCCCCACTCCCTGACTGAAATCCTCCCTCCCTGACTGAAATTCTCACTCCCTAACTGAAATCCCCACTCCCTGACAGAAATCCCCACTCCCTGACGGAAATCCTCGCTCCCTGACTGAAATCCCCACTCCCTGACTGAAATCCCCACTCCCTGACTAAAATACCCACTCACTGACTGAAACCCCTCCTCCCTGACTGAAACTCCTCCTCTCTGACTGAAAAGCCCCCTCCCTGACTGAAACACCCCTCTCCCTGACTGAAACCCCCCTCAGAATGAAACACCCCCTACCTGACTGAAATCCCCCACCGACTGAAACCCACCCCTCCCTGACTGAAACCCCCCTCTCTGAATGAAACACCCCTCCCTGACTGAAATCCCCCCCTCTCTGACTGAAATCCTCCAGTCTGACTGAAACCCCCTCACACTGACTGAAGCCCCCCCACCCTGACGGAAATCCCCCTCTCTGACTGAAACCCCCTCTCCCGGACTGAAGCACCCCGTCCTGACAGAAATCCCCCACTCTGGCTGAAATCCCCCTCTCTGATTGAAACCCTCTTTCCCTGACTGAAATCTCCCCTCCCTGACGGAAACCCTCTCTCCCTGACTGAAATCCCCACTCCCTGACAGAAATCTCCACTGAATGAAACCCCCTCTCCCGGACTAAAACACCCACTCTCTGACTGAAACCCCCCCCTCCCTGACTGAAATCTCCACTCCCTGACTGAAATGCCCTCTCCCGACTAAAATCCTCTCTGCCTGACTGAAATCCCCACTTCCTGACTGAAATCCTCTCTCGGTGACTGAAATGCCCTCTCCCTGACTGAAATCCTCTGTCCTTGACTGAAATCCCCAACTCCCTGACTGAAACCCCCACCTTCCTGACTGAAAAACCCATTCCCTGACTGGATTCCTCGCTCCCTGACAGAAATCCCCACTCCCTGGCTGAAAACCCCTCTCCCTGACTGAAATCCTCTGTCCTTGACTGAAATCCCCACTCCCTGACTGAAATCCCCACTCCCTGACTGAAATCCACCTCTCCCTGACTGAAACCCCCACCTTCCTGACTGAAATCACCAGTCCCTGACTGAAACCCCCCCTCCCTGACTGAAATCACCACTCCCTGACTGAAACCCCCTCTCCCTGACTGAAACCCCCCTCTCTGAATGCAACACCCCCTACCTGACTGAAACCCCCCCCCGACTGAAAGCCACCCTTCCCTGACTGAAACCCCCTTCTCTGAATGAAACACCCCTCCCTGACTGAAATCCCCCCCTCTCTGACTGAAATCCTCCACTCTGACTGAAACCCCCTCTCACTGACTGAAGCCCCCCTACCCTGACGGAAATCCCCCTCTCTGACTGAAACCCCCTCTCCCGGACTGAAGCACCCCGTCCTGACAGAAATCCCCCACTCTGACTGAAACCCTCTTTCCCTGACTGAAATCTCCCCTCCCTGACTGAAACCCTCTCTCCCTGACTGAAATCACCACTCCCTGACTGAAATCACCACAACCTGACTGAAATCCCCTCTCCCTGACTGAGATCTACTCTCCCTGACTGAAATCACCACTCCCTGACTGAAATCCCCACTCCTTGACTGAAATCCCCACTCCCCCTGACTGTAATCCCCACTCTCCTGGTGAAATCCCCACTCCCTGACAGAAATCCCCACTCCCTGACTGAAATCCCCAACTCCCTGACTGAAACCCCCACTTCCTGACTGAAAACCCCACTCACTGACTGAAATCCTTCCTCCCTGGCTGAAATCCCCACTCCCTGACAGAAATCCCCACTCCCTGACACAAATCCTCGCTGCCTGACTGAAATCCCCACTCCCTGACAGAAATCTCCACTCCCTGGCTGAAATCCCCTCTCCCTGACTGAAATCCTCGCTCCCTGACTGAAATCCCCACTCGCTGACTGAAATCCCCTCTCCCTGACTGAAATCCTCTGTCCTTGACTGAAATCCCCAACTCCCTGATCGAAACCCCCACCTTCCTGACTGAAAAACCCATTCCCTGACTGGATTCCTCGCTCCCTGAAAGAAATCCCCACTCCCTGGCTGAAATCCCCTCTCCCTGACTGAAATCCTCTGTCCCTGACTGAAATCCCCATTCCCTGACTGAAATCCCCCTCTCCCTGACTGAAACCCCCACCTTCCTGACTGAAAACACCAGTCCTTGATTGAAACCCCCCCTCCCTGACTGAAATCACCACTTCCTGACTAAAACCCCCCCCTCCCTGACTGAAACCCCACCTCCTTGACTGAAATACCCCCCTCGACTGAAACCCCACCTCCCTGACTGAAGTCCCTCCTCTCTGACTGAAACCCCCCCTCCCTGACTGAAATCCTCTCTCCCTGACTGAAACACCCCTCTCCCTGACTGAAACCCCACCTCTCTGAATGAAACACCCCCTACCTGACTGAAACCCCCCCCGACTGAAAGCCACCCCTCCCTGACTGAAACCCCCTCTCTGAACGAAACACCCCTCCCTGACAGAAATCCCCCCCTCTCTGACTGAAATCCTCCACTCTGACTGAAACCCCCTCTCACTGACTGAAGCCCCCCCACCCTGACGGAAATCCCCTCTCTGACTGAAACCCCCTCTCCCGGACTGAAGCACCCCGTCCTGACAGAAATCCCCCACTCTGACTGAAACCCTCTTTCCCTGACTGAAATCTCCCCTCCCTGACTGAAACCCTCTCTCCCTGACTGAAATCACCACTCCCTGACTGAAATCACCACTACCTGACTGAAATCACCACTACCTGACTGAAATCCCCCTCTTGACTGAAACCCTCTTTCCCTGACTGAAATCTCCCCTCCCTGACTGAAACCCTCTCTCCCTGACTGAAATCCCCTCTCCCTGACTGAGATCCCCCCTCCCTGACAGAAATCCCCCACTCTGACTGAAACCCTCTCTCCCTGACTGAAATCCCGCCTCCCTGACTAAAATGCTCACTCCCTCACAGAAATCCCCACTCCCTGACTGAAATCCTCCCTCCCTGACTGAAATTCTCACTCCCTAACTGAAATCCCCACTCCCTGACAGAAATCCCCACTCCCTGACGGAAATCCTCGCTCCTTGACTGAAATCCCCACTCCCTGACTGAAATCCCCACTCCCTGACTAAAATACCCACTCACTGACTGAAGCCCCTCCTCTCTGACTGAAACTCCTCCTCTCTGACTGAAAAGCCCCCTCCCTGACTGAAACACCCCTCTCCCTGACTGAAACCCCCCTCAGAATGAAACACCCCCTACCTGACTGAAATCCCCCACCGACTGAAACCCACCCCTCCCTGACTGAAACCCCCCTCTCTGAATGAAACACCCCTCCCTGACTGAAATCACCCCCTCTCTGACTGAAATCCTCCAGTCTGACTGAAACCCCCTCACACTGACTGAAGCCCCCCCACCCTGACGGAAATCCCCCTCTCTGACTGAAACCCCCTCTCCCGGACTGAAGCACCCCGTCCTGACAGAAATCCCCCACTCTGGCTGAAATCCCCCTCTCTGATTGAAACCCTCTTTCCCTGACTGAAATCTCCCCTCCCTGACGGAAACCCTCTCTCCCTGACTGAAATCACCACTCCCTGACTGAAATCACCACTACCTGACTGAAAACACCTCTCCCTGACTGAGATCTACTCTCCCTGATTGAAATCCCCACTCTCTGGTTGAAATTCCCACTCCCTGACAGAAATCCCCACTCCCTGACACAAATCCTCGCTGCCTGACTGAAATCCCCACTCCCTGACTGATATCCCCACTCACTGTCTGAAATCCCCACTCCCTGACTGAAATCCTCGCTCCCTGACTGAAATCCCCACTCCCTGACACAAATCCTCGCTGCCTTACTGAAATCCCCACTCCCTGACAGAAATCTCCACTGAATGAAACCCCCTCTCCCGGACTAAAACACCCACTCTCTGACTGAAACCCCCCCCTCCCTGACTGAAATCTCCACTCCCTGACTGAAATGCCCTCTCCCGACTAAAATCCTCTCTGCCTGACTGAAATCCCCACTTCCTGACTGAAATCCTCTCTCGGTGACTGAAATGCCCTCTCCCTGACTGAAATCCTCTGTCCTTGACTGAAATCCCCAACTCCCTGACTGAAACCCCCACCTTCCTGACTGAAAAACCCATTCCCTGACTGGATTCCTCGCTCCCTGACAGAAATCCCCACTCCCTGGCTGAAAACCCCTCTCCCTGACTGAAATCCTCTGTCCTTGACTGAAATCCCCACTCCCTGACTGAAATCCCCCTCTCCCTGACTGAAACCCCCACCTTCCTGACTGAAAACACCAGTCCTTGATTGAAACCCCCCCTCCCTGACTGAAATCACCACTCCCTGACTGAAACCCCCCCTCCCTGACTGAAACCCCACCTCCCTGACTGAAGTCCCTCCACTCTGACTGAAAACCCCCTCCCTGACTGAAATCCTCTCTCCCTGACTGAAACACCCCTCTCCCTGACTGAAACCCCCTTCTCTGAATGAAACACCCCCTACCTGACTGAAACCCCCCCCGACTGAAAGCCACCCCTCCCTGACTGAAACCCCCCTCTCTGAATGAAACACCCCTCCCTGACTGAAATCCCCCCCTCTCTGACTGAAATCCTCCACTCTGACTGAAACCCCCTCTCACTGACTGAAGTCCCCCCACCCTGACGGAAATCCCCCTCTCTGACTGAAACCCCCTCTCCCGGACTGAAGCACCCCGTCCTGACAGAAATCCCCCACTCTGACTGAAATCCCCCTCTCTGACCGAAACCCTCTTTCCCTGACTGAAATCACCACGACCTGACTGAAATCCCCTCTCCCTGACTGAGATCTACTCTCCCTGACTGAAAACCCCACTCCCTGACTGAAATCCTCCCTCCCTGACTGAAATCCCCTCTCCCTGACTGAAATCCTCTGTCCTTGACTGAAATCCCCAACTCCCTGACTGAAACCCCCATCTTCCTGACTGAAAAACCCATTCCCTGACTGGATTCCTCGCTCCCTGACAGAAATCCCCACTCCCTGGCTGAAATCCCCTCTCCCTGACTGAAATCCCCTCTCCCTGACCGAAATCCCCACTCCCTGGCTGAAATCCCCTCTCCCTGACTGAAATCCTCTGTCCCTGACTGAAATCCCCACTCCCTGACTGAAATCCACCTCTCCCTGACTGAAACCCCCACCTTCCTGACTGAAAACACCAGTCCCTGACTGAAACCCCCCCTCCCTGACTGAAATCACCACTCCCTGACTGAAACCCCCTCTCCCTGACTGAAACCCCCCTCTCTGAATGAAACACCCCCTACCTGGCTGAAACCCCCCCCGACTGAAAGCCACCCTTCCCTGACTGAAACCCCCCTCTCTGAATGAAACACCCCTCCCTGACTGAAATCCCCCCCTCTCTGACTGAAATCCTCCACTCTGACTGAAACCCCCTCTCACTGACTGAGGCCCCCCCACCCTGACGGAAATCCCCCACTCTGACTGAAACCCTCTTTCCCTGACTGAAATCTCCCCTCCCTGACTGAAACCCTCTCTCCCTGACTGAAATCACCACTCCCTGACTGAAATCACCACAACCTGACTGAAATCCCCTCTCCCTGACTGAGATCTACTCTCCCTGACTGAAATCACCACTCCCTGACTGAAATCCCCACTCCTTGACTGAAATCCCCACTCCCCCTGACTGTAATCCCCACTCTCCTAGTGAAATCCCCACTCCCTGACAGAAATCCCCACTCCCTGACTGAAGTCCCCACTCCCTGGCTGAAATCCCCACTCCCTGACTGAAATACTCGCTCCCTGACTGAAATCCCCAACTCCCTGACTGAAACCCCCACCTTCCTGACTGAAAACCCCACTCCCTGACTGAAATCCTCCCTCCCTGACTGAAATCCCCACTCTCTGATTGAAATTCCCACTCCCTGACTGAAATTCCCAGTCCCTGATAAAATCCTCCCTCCCTGACTGAAATCCCCACTCCCTGACTGAAATCCCCACTCACTGTCTGAAATTCCAACTCACTGACTGAAATCCTCGCTCCCTGACTGAAATCCCCACTCCCTGACAGAAATCCCCACTCCCTGACACAAATCCACGCTGCCTGACTGAAATCCCCACTCCCTGACAGAAATCTCCACTCCCTGGCTGAAATCCTCTCTCCCTGACTGAAATCCTCGCTCCCTGACTGAAATCCCCACTCCCTGACTGAAATCCCCTCTCCCTGACTGAAATCCTCTGTCCTTGACTGAAATCCCCAACTCCCTGACTGAAACCCCCTCTCCCTGACTGAAACCACACCTCCTTGACTGAAGGCCCTCCTCTCTGACTGAATCCCCACCTCTCTGACTGAAACCCCCCCTCCCTGACTGAATTCCTCTCTCCCTGACTGAAACCCCCCTCTCTGAATGAAACACCCCCTACCTGACTGAAACCCCCCCAGACTGAAAGCCACCCTTGCCTGACTGAAACCCCCCTCTCTGAATGAAACACCCCTCCCTGACTGAAATCCCCCCCTCTCTGACTGGAATCCTCCACTCTGACTGAAACCCCCTCTCACTGACTGAAGCCTCCCCACCCTGACGGAAATCCCCTCTCTGACTGAAACCCCCTCTCCCTGACTGAAATCCCACCTCCCTGACTAAAATGCCCGCTCCCTGACTGATATCCACCCACCCTGACTAAAATCCCCACTCCCCGACAGAAGTCCCCACTCCCTGACTGAAATCCACACTCCCTGACAGAAATCCTCTCTCCCTGACTGAAATCCCCACTCCCTGACTGAAATCCCCACTCACTGTCTGAAGTCCCAACTCACTGACTGAAATCCTCGCTCCCTGACTGAAATCCCCACTCCCTGACAGAAATCCCCACTCCCTGACACAAATCCTCGCTGCCTGACTGAAATCCCCACTCCCTGACTGAAATCCTCTCTCCCTGACTGAAATCCCCACTACCTGACTGAAATCCCCACTCCCTGACTGAAACCCTCTCTCCCTGACTGAAATCCCACCTCCCTGACTAAAATGCCCGCTCCCTGACTGATATCCACCCACCCTGACTAAAATCCCCACTCCCCGACTGAAATCCCCACTCCCTGACTGAAATCCACACTCCGTGACTAAAATCCTCCCTCCCTGACTGAAATCCCCACTCCCTGACTGTAATCCCCACTCACTGTCTGAAGTCCCAACTCACTGACTGAAATCCTCGCTCCCTGACTGAAATCCCCACTCCCTGACAGAAATCCCCACTCCCTGACACAAATCCTCGCTGCCTAACTGAAATCCCCACTCCCTGACAGAAATCTCCACTCCCTGGCTGAAATCCCCTCTCCCTGACTGAAATCCTCGCTCCCTGACTGAAATCCCCCCCTCTCTGACTGAAATCCTCCACTCTGACTGAAACCCCCTCTCACTGACTGAAGTCCCCCCACCCTGACGGAAATCCCCCTCTCTGACTGAAACCCCCTCTCCCGGACTGAAGCACCCCGTCCTGACAGAAATCCCCCACTCTGACTGAAATCCCCCTCTCTGACCGAAACCCTCTTTCCCTGACTGAAATCCCCTCTCCCTGACTGAGATCTACTCTCCCTGACTGAAAACCCCACTCCCTGACTGAAATCCTCCCTCACTGACAGAAATCCCCTCTCCCTGACTGAAATCCTCTGTCCTTGACTGAAATCCCCAACTCCCTGACTGAAACCCCCATCTTCCTGACTGAAAAACCCATTCCCTGACTGGATTCCTCGCTCCCTGACAGAAATCCCCACTCCCTGGCTGAAATCCCCTCTCCCTGACTGAAATCCCCTCTCCCTGACTGAAATCCCCACTCCCTGGCTGAAATCCCCTCTCCCTGACTGAAATCCTCTGTCCCTGACTGAAATCCCCACTCCCTGACTGAAATCCACCTCTCCCTGACTGAAACCCCCACCTTCCTGACTGAAAACACCAGTCCCTGACTGAAACCCCCCCTCCCTGACTGAAATCACCACTCCCTGACTGAAACCCCCTCTCCCTGACTGAAACCCCCCTCTCTGAATGAAACACCCACTACCTGACTGAAACCCCCCCCGACTGAAAGCCACCCTTCCCTGACTGAAACCCCCCTCTCTGAATGAAACACCCCTCCCTGACTGAAATCCCCCCCTCTCTGACTGAAATCCTCCATTCTGACTGAAACCCCCTCTCACTGACTGAGGCCCCCCCACCCTGACGGAAATCCCCCACTCTGACTGAAACCCTCTTTCCCTGACTGAAATCTCCCCTCCCTGACTGAAACCCTCTCTCCCTGACTGAAATCACCACTCCCTGACTGAAATCACCACAACCTGACTGAAATCCCCTCTCCCTGACTGAGATCTACTCTCCCTGACTGAAATCACCACTCCCTGACTGAAATCCCCACTCCTTGACTGAAATCCCCACTCCCCCTGACTGTAATCCCCACTCTCCTAGTGAAATCCCCACTCCCTGACAGAAATCCCCACTCCCTGACTGAAGTCCCCACTCCCTGGCTGAAATCCCCACTCCCTGACTGAAATACTCGCTCCCTGACTGAAATCCCCAACTCCCTGACTGAAACCCCCACCTTCCTGACTGAAAACCCCACTCCCTGACTGAAATCCTCCCTCCCTGACTGAAATCCCCACTCTCTGATTGAAATTCCCACTCCCTGACAGAAATTCCCAGTCCCTGATAAAATCCTCCCTCCCTGACTGAAATCCCCAATCCCTGACTGAAATCCCCACTCACTGTCTGAAATTCCAACTCACTGACTGAAATCCTCGCTCCCTGACTGAAATCCCCACTCCCTGACAGAAATCCCCACTCCCTGACACAAATCCACGCTGCCTGACTGAAATCCCCACTCCCTGACAGAAATCTCCACTCCCTGGCTGAAATCCTCTCTCCCTGACTGAAATCCTCGCTCCCTGACTGAAATCCCCACTCCCTGACTGAAATCCCCTCTCCCTGACTGAAATCCTCTGTCCTTGACTGAAATCCCCAACTCCCTGACTGAAACCCCCTCTCCCTGACTGAAACCACACCTCCTTGACTGAAGTCCCTCCTCTCTGACTGAATCCCCACCTCTCTGACTGAAACCCCCCCTCCCTGACTGAATTCCTCTCTCCCTGACTGAAACCCCCCTCTCTGAATGAAACACCCCCTACCTGACTGAAACCCCCCCAGACTGAAAGCCACCCTTGCCTGACTGAAACCCCCCTCTCTGAATGAAACACCCCTCCCTGACTGAAATCCCCCCCTCTCTGACTGGAATCCTCCACTCTGACTGAAACCCCCTCTCACTGACTGAAGACCCCCCACCCTGACGGAAATCCCCTCTCTGACTGAAACCCCCTCTCCCTGACTGAAATCCCACCTCCCTGACTAAAATGCCCGCTCCCTGACTGATATCCACCCACCCTGACTAAAATCCCCACTCCCCGACAGAAATCCCCACTCCCTGACTGAAATCCACACTCCCTGACAGAAATCCTCTCTCCCTGACTGAAATCCCCACTCCCTGACTGAAATCCCCACTCACTGTCTGAAGTCCCAACTCACTGACTGAAATCCTCGCTCCCTGACTGAAATCCCCACTCCCTGACAGAAATCCCCACTCCCTGACACAAATCCTCGCTGCCTGACTGAAATCCCCACTCCCTGACTGAAATCCTCTCTCCCTGACTGAAATCCCCACTACCTGACTGAAATCCCCACTCCCTGACTGAAACCCTCTCTCCCTGACTGAAATCCCACCTCCCTGACTAAAATGCCCGCTCCCTGACTGATATCCACCCACGCTGACTAAAATCCCCACTCCCCGACTGAAATCCCCACTCCCTGACTGAAATCCACACTCCCTGACTGAAATCCCCACTCACTGTCTGAAGTCCCAACTCACTGACTGAAATCCTCGCTCCCTGACTGAAATCCCCACTCCCTGACAGAAATCCCCACTCCCTGACACAAATCCTCGCTGCCTGACTGAAATCCCCACTCCCTGACAGAAATCTCCACTCCCTGGATGAAATCCCCTCTCCCTGACTGAAATCCTCGCTTCCTGACTGAAATCCCCACTCCCTGACTGAAATCCCCTCTCCCTGACTGAAATCTTCTGTCCTTGACTGAAATCCCCAACTCCCTGACTGAAACCCCCACCTTCCTGACTGAAAAACCCATTCCCTGACTGGATTCGTCGCTCCCTGACAGAAATCCCCACTCCCTGGCTGAAATCCCCTCTCCCTGACTGAAATCCTCTGTCCCTGACTGAAATCCCCCTCTCCCTGACTGAAACCCCCACCTTCCGGACTGAAAACACCAGTCCCTGACTGAAACCCCCCCCTCCCTGACTGAAATCACCACTCCCTGACTGAAACCCCCCTCCCTGACTGAAACCCCACCTCCTTGACTGAAATACGCCCCTCGACTGAAAGCCCACTTCCCTGACTGAAGTCCCGCCTCTCTGACTGAATCCCCTCCTCTCTGACTGAAATCCCCACTCCCTGACGGAAATCCACACTCCCTGACAGAAATCCTCTCTCCCTGACTGAAATCCCCACTCCCTGACTGATATTCCCTCTCCCAGACTGAAAAACTCACTCCCTGACTGAAATCCTCTCTTCCTGACTGAAATTCCCACTCACTGACTGAAATTGCCCTCTCCCTGACTGAAATCCCGCCTCCCTGACTGAAATCCCCACTCCCTGACTGAAAAACACACTCCCTGACTGATATTCCCACTCCCAGACTGAAAAACACACTCCCTGACTGAAACCCTCTCTCCCTGACTGAAATCACCACTCCCTGACTGAAATCACCACTACCTGACTGAAATCCCCTCTCCCTGACTGAGATCTACTCTCCCTGACTGAAATCACCAGTCCCTGACTGAAATCCCCACTCCTTGACTGAAATCCCCACTCCCCCTGACTGTAATCCCCACTCTCCTAGTGAAATCCCCACTCCCTGACAGAAATCCGCACTCCCTGACTGAAGTCCCCACTCACTGGCTGAAATCCCCACTCCCTGACTGAAATACTCGCTCCCTGACTGAAATCCCCAACTCCCTGACTGAAACCCCCACCTTCCTGACTGAAAACCCCACTCCCTGACTGAAATCCCCACTCACTGTCTGAAATCGCAACTCACTGACTGAAATCCTCGCTCCCTGACTGAAATCCCCACTCCCTGACAGAAATCCCCACTCCCTGACACAAATCCTCGCTGCCTGACTGAAATCCCCACTCCCTGACAGAAATCTCCACTCCCTGGCTGAAATCCCCTCTCCCTGACTGAAATCCTCTGTCCCTGACTGAAATCCCCACTCCCTGACTGAAATCCCCTCTCCCTGACTGAAATCTTCTGTCCTTGACTGAAATCCCCAACTCCCTGACTGAAACCCCCACCTTCCTGACTGAAAAACCCATTCCCTGACTGGATTCGTCGCTCCCTGACAGAAATCCCCACTCCCTGGCTGAAATCCCCACTCCCTGACTGAAATCCACACTCCCTGACAGAAATCCTCTCTCCCTGACAGAAATCCCCACTCCCTGGCTGAAATCCCCTCTCCCTGACTGAAATCCTCTGTCCCTGACTGAAATCCCCACTCCCTGACTGAAATCCCCCTCTCCCTGACTGAAACCCCCACCTTCCGGACTGAAAACACCAGTCCCTGACTGAAACCCCCCCTCCCTGACTGAAATCACCACTTCCTGACTGAAACCCCCCCTCCCTGACTGAAACCCCACCTCCTTGACTGAAATACCCCCCACGACTGAAAGCCCACCTCCCTGACTGAAGTCCCGCCTTTCTGACTGAATCCCCTCCTCTCTGACTGACACCCCCCCTCCCTGACTGAAATCCTCTCTCCCTGACTGAAACAACCCTCTCCCTGACTGAAACCCCCCTCTCTGAATGAAACATCCCCTACCTGACTGAAACCCACCCCCATCTGAAAGCCACCCCTCCCTGACTGAAAACCCCCCTCTCTGACAGAAAGACCGTCCCTGACTGAAATCCCCCCTCCCTGAGTGAAATCCCCCACTCTGACTGAAACCCCCTCTCACTGACAGAAACCCCCTCTCACTGACTGAAGCCCCCCTACCCTGACGGAAAACCCCCTCTCTGACTGAAATCCCCCTCTCCGTGACTGAAATCCCCACTCCCTGACTGAAATCCTCTCTCCCTGACTGAAATCCCCACTACCTGACTGAAATCCCCACTCCCTGACTGAAACCCTCTCTCCCTGACTGAAATCCCCACTCCTTGACTGATATTCCCACTCCCAGACTGAAAAACACACTCCCTGACTGAAATCCTCTCTTCCTGACTGAAATTCCCACTCACTGACTGAAATTGCCCTCTCCCTGACTGAAATCCCGCCTCCCTGACTGAAATCCCCACTCCCTGACTGAAAAACACACTCCCTGACTGATATTCCCACTCCCAGACTGAAAAACACACTCCCTGACTGAAACCCTCTCTCCCTGACTGAAATCACCACTCCCTGACTGAAATCACCACTACCTGACTGAAATCCCCTCTCCCTGACTGAGATCTACTCTCCCTGACTGAAATCACCACTCCCTGACTGAAATCCCCACTCCTTGACTGAAATCCCCACTCCCCCTAACTGTAATCCCCACTCTCCGAGTGAAATCCGCACTCCCTGACTGAAGTCCCCACTCACTGGCTGAAATCCCCACTCCCTGACTGAAATACTCGCTCCCTGACTGAAATCCCCAACTCCCTGACTGAAACCCCCACCTTCCTGACTGAAAACCCCACTCCCTGACTAAAATCCTCCCTCCCTGACAGAAATCCCCACTCCCTGGCTGAAATCCCCTCTCCCTGACTGAAATCCTCTGTCCCTGACTGAAATCCCCACTCCCTGACTGAAATCCCCCTCTCCCTGACTGAAACCCCCACCTTCCGGACTGAAAACACCAGTCCCTGACTGAAACCCCCCCCTCCCTGACTGAAATCACCACTCCCTGACTGAAACCCCCCTCCCTGACTGAAACCCCACCTCCTTGACTGAAATAACCCCCTCGACTGAAAGCCCACCTCCCTGACTGAAGTCCCGCCTCTCTGACTGAATCCCCTCCTCTCTGACTGAAACACCCCCTCCCTGACTGAAATCCTCTCTCCCTGACTGAAACAACCCTCTCCCTGACTGAAACCCCCCTCTCTGAATGAAACACCCCCTACCTGACTGAAACCCCCCCCGTCTGAAAGCCACCCCTCCCTGACTGAAAACCCCCCTCTCTGACAGAAAGCCCGTCCCTGACTGAAATCCCCCCTCCCTGAGTGAAATCCCCCACTCTGACTGAAACCCCCTCTCACTGACAGAAACCCCCTCTCACTGACTGAAGCCCCCCTACCCTGACGGAAAACCCCCTCTCTGACTGAAATCCACCTCTCCGTGACTGAAATCCCCACTCCCTGATTGAAATCCTCTCTCCCTGACTGAAATCCCCACTACCTGACTGAAATCCCCACTCCCTGACTGAAACCCTCTCTCCCTGACTGAAATCCCGCCTCCCTGACGAAAATGCCCGCTCCCTGAATGATATCCACCCTCCCTGACTAAAATCCCCACTCCCCGACTGAAATCCCCACTCCCTGACTGAAATCCACACTCCCTGACAGAAATCCTCTCTCCCTGACTGAAATCCCCACTCCCTGACTGATATTCCCACTCCCAGACTGAAAAACACACTCCCTGACTGAAATCCTCTCTTCCTGACTGAAATTCCCACTCACTGACTGAAATTGCCCTCTCCCTGACTGAAATCCCGCCTCCCTGACTGAAATCCCCACTCGCTGACTGAAAAACACACTCCCTGACTGATATTCCCACTCCCAGACTGAAAAACACACTCCCTGACTGAAACCCTCTCTCCCTGACTGAAATCACCACTCCCTGACTGAAATCACCACTACCTGACTGAAATCCCCTCTCCCTGACTGAGATCTACTCTCCCTGACTGAAATCACCACTCCCTGACTGAAATCCCCACTCTTTCACTGAAATCCCCACTCCCCCTGACTGTAATCCCCTCTCCCTGACTGAAATCCCCAACTCCCTGACTGAAACCCCCACCTTCCTGACTGAAAACCCCACTCCCTGACTAAAATCCTCCCTCCCTGACTGAAATCGCCACTCCCTGACTGAAACCCCACTCACTGTCTGAAATCCCAACTCACTGACTGAAATCCTCGCTCCCTGACTGAAATCCCCACTCCCTGACAGAAATCCCCACTCCCTGACACAAATCCTCGCTGCCTGACTGAAATCTCCACTCCCTGACAGAAATCTCCACTCCCTGGCTGAAATCTCCTCTCCCTGACTGAAATCCTCGCTCCCTGACTGAAATCCCCACTCCCTGACTGAAATCCCCTCTCCCTGACTGAAATCTTCTGTCCTTGACTGAAATCCCCCTCTCCCTGACTGAAACCCCCACCTTCCGGACTGAAAACACCAGTCCCTGACTGAAACCCCCCCTCCCTGACTGAAATCACCACTTCCTGACTGAAACCCCCCCTCCCTGACTGAAACCCCACCTCCTTGACTGAAATACCCCCCTCGACTGAAAGCCCACCTCCCTGACTGAAGTCCCGCCTCTCTGACTGAATCCCCTCCTCTCTGACTGAAACCCCCCCTCCCTGACTGAAATCCTCTCTCCCTGACTGAAACAACCCTCTCCCTGACTGAAACCCCCCTCTCTGCATGAAACACCCCCTACCTGACTGAAAGCCCCCCTCTCTGACAGAAAGACCGTCCCTGACTGAAATCCCCCCTCCCTGAGTGAAATCCCCCACTCTGACTGAAACCCCCTCTCACTGACAGAAACCCCCTCTCACTGACTGAAGCCCCCCCACCCTGACGGAAAACCCTCTCTCTGACTGAAATCCCCCTCTCCGTGACTGAAATCCCCACTCCCTGACTGAAATCCTCTCTCCCTGACTAAAATCCCCACGACCTGACTGAAATCCCCACTCCCTGACTGAAACCCTCTCTCCCTGACTGAAATCCCACCTCCCTGACTAAAATGCCCGCTCCCTGACTGATATCCATCCACTCTGACTAAAATCCCCACTCCCCGACTGAAATCCCCACTCGCTGACTGAAATCCACACTCCCTGACAGAAATCCTCTCTCCCTGACTGAAATCCACACTCCCTGACTGAAATCCCCACTCACTGTCTGAAGTCCCAACTCACTGACTGAAATCCTCGCTCCCTGACTGAAATCCCCACTCCCTGACTGAAATCCCCACTCCCTGACACAAATCCTCGCTGCCTGACTGAAATCCCCACTCCCTGACAGAAATCTCCACTCCCTGGCTGAAATCCCCTCTCCCTGACTGAAATCCTCGCTCCCTGACTGAAATCCCCTCTCCCTGACTGAAATCCCAACTCCCCGACTGAAATCCCCACTACCTGACTGAAATCCCCACTCCCTGACTGAAACCCTCTCTCCCTGACTGAAATCCCGCCTCCCTGACGAAAATGCCCGCTCCCTGACTGATATCCACCCTCCCTGACTAAAATCCCCACTCCCCGACTGAAATCCCCACTCCCTGACTGAAATCCCCACTCCCTGACTGAAATCCACACTCCCTGACAGAAATCCTCTCTCCCTGACTGAAATCCCCACTCCCTGACTGATATTCCCACTCCCTGACTGAAATCCCCTCTCCCTGACTGAAATCCCCACTCCCCGACTGAAATCCCCACTACTTGACTGAAATCCCCACTCCCTGACTGAAACCCTCTCTCCCTGACTGAAATCCCGCCTCCCTGACGAAAATGCCCGCTCCCTGACTGATATCCACCCTCCCTGACTAAAATCCCCCTCCCCGACTGAAATCCCCACTCCCTGACTGAAATCCCCACTCCCTGACTGAAATCCACACTCCCTGACAGAAATCCTCTCTCCCTGACTGAAATCCCCACTCCCTGACTGATATTCCCACTCCCAGACTGAAAAACACACTCCCTGACTGAAACCCTCTCTCCCTGACTGAAATCACCACTCCCTGACTGAAATCACCACTACCTGACTGAAATCCCCTCTCCCTGACTGAGATCTACTCTCCCTGACTGAAATCACCACTCCCTGACTGAAATCCCCACTCCTTGACTGAAATCCCCACTCCCCCTGACTGTAATCCCCACTCTCCTAGTGAAATCCCCACTCCCTGACAGAAATCCGCACTCCCTGACTGAAGTCCCCACTCACTGGCTGAAATCCCCACTCCCTGACTGAAATACTCGCTCCCTGACTGAAATCCCCAACTCCCTGACTGAAACCCCCACCTTCCTGACTGAAAACCCCACTCCCTGACTAAAATCCTCCCTCCCTGACTGAAATCCCCACTCCCTGACTGAAATCCCCACTCACTGTCTGAAATCACAACTCACTGACTGAAATCCTCGCTCCCTGACTGAAATCCCCACTCCCTGACAGAAATCCCCAATCCCTGACACAAATCCTCGCTGCCTGACTGAAATCCCCACTCCCTGACAGAAATCTCCACTCCCTGGTTGAAATCCCCTCTCCCTGACTGAAATCCTCTGTCCCTGACTGAAATCCCCACTCCCTGACTGAAATCCCCTCTCCCTGACTGAAATCTTCTGTCCTTGACTGAAATCCCAAACTCCCTGACTGAAACCCCCACCTTCCTGACTGAAAAACCCATTCCCTGACTGGATTCGTCGCTCCCTGACAGAAATCCCCACTCCCTGGCTGAAATCCCCTCTCCCTGACTGAAATCCTCTGTCCCTGACTGAAATCCCCACTCCCTGACTGAAATCCCCCTCTCCCTGACTGAAACCCCCACCTTCCGGACTGAAAACACCAGTCCCTGACTAAAATCCTCCCTCCCTGACTGAAATCCCCACTCCCTGACTGAAATCCCCACTCACTGTCTGAAATCACAACTCACTGACTGAAATCCTCGCTCCCTGACTGAAATCCCCACTTCCTGACAGAAATCCCCAATCCCTGACACAAATCCTCGCTGCCTGACTGAAATCCCCACTCCCTGACAGAAATCTCCACTCCCTGGCTGAAATCCCCTCTCCCTGACTGAAATCCCACCTCCCTGACTAAAATGCCCGCTCCCTGACTGATATCCACCCACCCTGACTAAAATCCCCACTCCCCGACTGAAATCCCCACTCCCTGACTGAAATCCACACTCCCTGACAGAAATCCTCTCTCCCTGACTGAAATCCCCACTCCCTGACTGAAATCCCCACTCACTGTCTGAAGTCCCAACTCACTGACTGAAATCCTCGCTCCCTGACTGAAATCCCCACTCCCTGACAGTAATCCCCACTCCCTGACACAAATCCTCGCTGCCTGACTGAAATCCCCACTCCCTGACTGAAATCCTCTCTCCCTGACTGAAATCCCCACTACCTGACTGAAATCCCCACTCCCTGACTGAAACCCTCTCTCCCTGACTGAAATCCCACCTCCCTGACTAAAATGCCCGCTCCCTGACTGATATCCACCCACCCTGACTAAAATCCCCACTCCCTGACTGAAATCCCCACTCACTGTCTGAAGTCCCAACTCACTGACTGAAATCCTCCCTCCCTGACTGAAATCCCCACTCCCTGACAGAAATCCCCACTCCCTGACACAAATCCTCGCTGCCTGACTGAAATCCCCACTCCCTGACAGAAATCTCCACTCCCTGGCTGAAATCCCCTCTCCCTAACTGAAATCCTCGCTCCCTGACTGAAATCCCCACTCCCTGACTGAAATCCCCTCTCCCTGACTGAAATCTTCTGTCCTTGACTGAAATCCCCAACTCCCTGACTGAAACCCCCACCTTCCTGACTGAAAAACCCATTCCCTGACTGGATTCGTCGCTCCCTGACAGAAATCCCCACTCCCTGGCTGAAATCCCCTCTCCCTGACTGAAATTCTCTGTCCCTGACTGAAATCCCCAACTCCCTGACTGAAACCCCCACCTTCCTGACTGAAAACCCCACTCCCTGACTAAAATCCTCCCTCCCTGACTGAAATCCCCACTCCCTGACTGAAATCCCCACTCACTGTCTGAAATCCCAACTCACTGACTGAAATCCTCGCTCCCTGACTGAGATCCCCACTCCCTGACAGAAATCCCCACTCCCTGACACAAATCCTCGCTGCCTGACTGAAATCCCCACTCCCTGACAGAAATCTCCACTCCCTGGCTGAATCTCCTCTCCCTGACTGAAATCCTCGCTCCCTGACTGAAATCCCCACTCCCTGACTGAAATCCCCTCTCCCTGACTGAAATCTTCTGTCCTTGACTGAAATCCCCCTCTCCCTGACTGAAACCCCCACCTTCCGGACTGAAAACACTAGTCCCTGACTGAAACCCCCCCTCCCTGACTGAAATCACCACTTCCTGACTGAAACCCCCCCTCCCTGACTGAAACCCCACCTCCTTGACTGAAATACCCCCCTCGACTGAAAGCCCACCTCCCTGACTGAAGTCCCGCCTCTCTGACTGAATCCCCTCCTCTCTGACTGAAACCCCCCCTCCCTGACTGAAATCCTCTCACCCTGACTGAAACAACCCTCTCCCTGACTGAAACCCCCCTCTCTGCATGAAACACCCCCTACCTGACTGAAACCCCCCCCATCTGAAAGCCACCCCTCCCTGACTGAAAACCCCCCTCTCTGACAGAAAGACCGTCCCTGACTGAAATCCCCCCTCCCTGAGTGAAATCCCCCACTCTGACTGAAACCCCCTCTCACTGACAGAAACCCCCTCTCACTGACTGAAGCCCCCCCACCCTGACGGAAAACCCTCTCTCTGACTGAAATCCCCCTCTCCGTGACTGAAATCCCCACTCCCTGACTGAAATCCTCTCTCCCTGACTAAAATCCCCACGACCTGACTGAAATCCCCACTCCCTGACTGAAACCCTCTCTCCCTGACTGAAATCCCACCTCCCTGACTAAAATGCCCGCTCCCTGACTGATATCCATCCACCCTGACTAAAATCCCCACTCCCCGACTGAAATCCCCACTCCCTGACTGAAATCCACACTCCCTGACAGAAATCCTCTCTCCCTGACTGAAATCCACACTCCCTGACTGAAATCCCCACTCACTGTCTGAAGTCCCAACTCACTGACTGAAATCCTCGCTCCCTGACTGAAATCCCCACTCCCTGACAGAAATCCCCACTCCCTGACACAAATCCTCGCTGCCTGACTGAAATCCCCACTCCCTGACAGAAATCTCCACTCCCTGGCTGAAATCCCCTCTCCCTGACTGAAATCCTCGCTCCCTGACTGAAATCCCCTCTCCCTGACTGAAATCCCCACTCCCCGACTGAAATCCCCACTACCTGACTGAAATCCCCACTCCCTGACTGAAACCCTCTCTCCCTGACTGAAATCCCGCCTCCCTGACTAAAATGCCCGCCACCTGACTGATATCCACCCTCCCTGACTAAAATCCCCACTCCCCGACTGAAATCCCCACTCCCTGACTGAAATCCCCACTCCCTGACTGAAATCCACACTCCCTGACAGAAATCCTCTCTCCCTGACTGAAATCCCCACTCCCTGACTGATATTCCCACTCCCAGACTGAAAAACACACTCCCTGACTGAAACCCTCTCCCCCTGACTGAAATCACCACTCCCTGACTGAAATCACCACTACCTGACTGAAATCCCCTCTCCCTGACTGAGATCTACTCTCCCTGACTGAAATCACCACTCCCTGACTGAAATCCCCACTCCTTGACTGAAATCCCCACTCCCCCTGACTGTAATCCCCACTCTCCTAGTGAAATCCCCACTCCCTGACAGAAATCCGCACTCCCTCACTGAAGTCCCCACTCACTGGCTGAAATCCCCACTCCCTGACTGAAATACTCGCTCCCTGACTGGAATCCCCAACTCCCTGACTGAAACCCCCACCTTCCTGACTGAAAACCCCACTCCCTGACTAAAATCCTCCCTCCCTGACTGAAATCCCCACTCCCTGACTGAAATCCCCACTCACTGTCTGAAATCACAACTCACTGACTGAAATCCTCGCTCCCTGACTGAAATCCCCACTTCCTGACAGAAATCCCCAATCCCTGACACAAATCCTCGCTGCCTGACTGAAATCCCCACTCCCTGACAGAAATCTCCACTCCCTGGCTGAAATCCCCTCTCCCTGACTGAAATCCCACCTCCCTGACTAAAATGCCCGCTCCCTGACTGATATCCACCCACCCTGACTAAAATCCCCACTCCCCGACTGAAATCCCCACTCCCTGACTGAAATCCACACTCCCTGACAGAAATCCTCTCTCCCTGACTGAAATCCCCACTCCCTGACTGAAATCCCCACTCACTGTCTGAAGTCCCAACTCACTGACTGAAATCCTCGCTCCCTGACTGAAATCCCCACTCCCTGACAGTAATCCCCACTCCCTGACACAAATCCTCGCTGCCTGACTGAAATCCCCACTCCCTGACTGAAATCCTCTCTCCCTGACTGAAATCCCCACTACCTGACTGAAATCCCCACTCCCTGACTGAAACCCTCTCTCCCTGACTGAAATCCCACCTCCCTGACTAAAATGCCCGCTCCCTGACTGATATCCACCCACCCTGACTAAAATCCCCACTCCCTGACTGAAATCCCCACTCACTGTCTGAAGTCCCAACTCACTGACTGAAATCCTCCCTCCCTGACTGAAATCCCCACTCCCTGACAGAAATCCCCACTCCCTGACACAAATCCTCGCTGCCTGACTGAAATCCCCACTCCCTGACAGAAATCTCCACTCCCTGGCTGAAATCCCCTCTCCCTAACTGAAATCCTCGCTCCCTGACTGAAATCCCCACTCCCTGACTGAAATCCCCTCTCCCTGACTGAAATCTTCTGTCCTTGACTGAAATCCCCAACTCCCTGACTGAAACCCCCACCTTCCTGACTGAAAAACCCATTCCCTGACTGGATTCGTCGCTCCCTGACAGAAATCCCCACTCCCTGGCTGAAATCCCCTCTCCCTGACTGAAATTCTCTGTCCCTGACTGAAATCCCCAACTCCCTGACTGAAACCCCCACCTTCCTGACTGAAAACCCCACTCCCTGACTAAAATCCTCCCTCCCTGACTGAAATCCCCACTCCCTGACTGAAATCCCCACTCACTGTCTGAAATCCCAACTCACTGACTGAAATCCTCGCTCCCTGACTGAGATCCCCACTCCCTGACAGAAATCCCCACTCCCTGACACAAATCCTCGCTGCCTGACTGAAATCCCCACTCCCTGACAGAAATCTCCACTCCCTGGCTGAATCTCCTCTCCCTGACTGAAATCCTCGCTCCCTGACTGAAATCCCCACTCCCTGACTGAAATCCCCTCTCCCTGACTGAAATCTTCTGTCCTTGACTGAAATCCCCCTCTCCCTGACTGAAACCCCCACCTTCCGGACTGAAAACACTAGTCCCTGACTGAAACCCCCCCTCCCTGACTGAAATCACCACTTCCTGACTGAAACCCCCCCTCCCTGACTGAAACCCCACCTCCTTGACTGAAATACCCCCCTCGACTGAAAGCCCACCTCCCTGACTGAAGTCCCGCCTCTCTGACTGAATCCCCTCCTCTCTGACTGAAACCCCCCCTCCCTGACTGAAATCCTCTCACCCTGACTGAAACAACCCTCTCCCTGACTGAAACCCCCCTCTCTGCATGAAACACCCCCTACCTGACTGAAACCCCCCCCATCTGAAAGCCACCCCTCCCTGACTGAAAACCCCCCTCTCTGACAGAAAGACCGTCCCTGACTGAAATCCCCCCTCCCTGAGTGAAATCCCCCACTCTGACTGAAACCCCCTCTCACTGACAGAAACCCCCTCTCACTGACTGAAGCCCCCCCACCCTGACGGAAAACCCTCTCTCTGACTGAAATCCCCCTCTCCGTGACTGAAATCCCCACTCCCTGACTGAAATCCTCTCTCCCTGACTAAAATCCCCACGACCTGACTGAAATCCCCACTCCCTGACTGAAACCCTCTCTCCCTGACTGAAATCCCACCTCCCTGACTAAAATGCCCGCTCCCTGACTGATATCCATCCACCCTGACTAAAATCCCCACTCCCCGACTGAAATCCCCACTCCCTGACTGAAATCCACACTCCCTGACAGAAATCCTCTCTCCCTGACTGAAATCCCCACTCACTGTCTGAAGTCCCAACTCACTGACTGAAATCCTCGCTCCCTGACTGAAATCCCCACTCACTGTCTGAAGTCCCAACTCACTGACTGAAATCCTCGCTCCCTGACTGAAATCCCCACTCCCTGACAGAAATCCCCACTCCCTGACACAAATCCTCGCTGCCTGACTGAAATCCCCACTCCCTGACAGAAATCTCCACTCCCTGGCTGAAATCCCCTCTCCCTGACTGAAATCCTCGCTCCCTGACTGAAATCCCCTCTCCCTGACTGAAATCCCCACTCCCCGACTGAAATCCCCACTACCTGACTGAAATCCCCACTCCCTGACTGAAACCCTCTCTCCCTGACTGAAATCCCGCCTCCCTGACTAAAATGCCCGCCACCTGACTGATATCCACCCTCCCTGACTAAAATCCCCACTCCCCGACTGAAATCCCCACTCCCTGACTGAAATCCCCACTCCCTGACTGAAATCCACACTCCCTGACAGAAATCCTCTCTCCCTGACTGAAATCCCCACTCCCTGACTGATATTCCCACTCCCAGACTGAAAAACACACTCCCTGACTGAAACCCTCTCCCCCTGACTGAAATCACCACTCCCTGACTGAAATCACCACTACCTGACTGAAATCCCCTCTCCCTGACTGAGATCTACTCTCCCTGACTGAAATCACCACTCCCTGACTGAAATCCCCACTCCTTGACTGAAATCCCCACTCCCCCTGACTGTAATCACCACTCTCCTAGTGAAATCCCCACTCCCTGACAGAAATCCGCACTCCCTCACTGAAGTCCCCACTCACTGGCTGAAATCCCCACTCCCTGACTGAAATACTCGCTCCCTGACTGGAATCCCCAACTCCCTGACTGAAACCCCCACCTTCCTGACTGAAAACCACACTCCCTGACTAAAATCCTCCCTCCCTGACTGAAATCCCCACTCCCTGACTGAAATCCCCACTCACTGTCTGAAATCACAACTCACTGACTGAAATCCTCGCTCCCTGACTGAAATCCCCACTTCCTGACAGAAATCCCCAATCCCTGACACAAATCCTCGCTGCCTGACTGAAATCCCCACTCCCTGACAGAAATCTCCACTCCCTGGCTGAAATCCCCTCTCCCTGACTGAAATCCTCTGTCCCTGACTGAAATCCCCACTCCCTGACTGAAATCCCCTCTCCCTGACTGAAATCTTCTGTCCTTGACTGAAATCCCCAACTCCCTGACTGAAACGGCCACCTTCCTGACTGAAAAACCCATTCCCTGACTGGATTCGTCGCTCCCTGACAGAAATCCCCACTCCATGGCTGAAATCCCCTCTCCCTGACTGAAATCGTCTGTCCCTGACTGAAATCCCCACTCCCTGACTGAAATCACCCTCTCCCTGACTGAAACCCCCACCTTCCGGACTGAAAACACCAGTCCCTGACTGAAACCCCCCCTCCCTGACTGAAATCACCACTTCCTGACTGAAACCCCCCCTCCCTGACTGAAACCCCACCTCCTTGACTGAAATACCCCCCACGACTGAAAGCCCACCTCCCTGACTGAAGTCCCGCCTTTCTGACTGAATCCCCTCCTCTCTGACTGAAACCCCCCCTCCCTGACTGAAATCCTCTCTCCCTGACTGAAACAGCCCTCTCCCTGACTGAAACCCCCCTCTCTGAATGAAACATCCCCTACCTGACTGAAACCCACCCCCATCTGAAAGCCACCCCTCCCTGACTGAAAACCCCCCTCTCTGACAGAAAGACCGTCCCTGACTGAAATCCCCCCTCCCTGAGTGAAATCCCCCACTCTGACTGAAACCCCCTCTCACTGACAGAAACCCCCTCTCACTGACTGAAACAGCCCCACCCTGACGGAAAACCCCCTCTCTGACTGAAATCCCCCTCTCCGTGACTGAAATCCACACTCCCTGACTGAATTCCTCTCTCCCTGACTGAAATCCCCACTACCTGACTGAAATCCCCACTCCCTGACTGAAACCCCCTCTCCCTGACTGAAATCCCACCTCCCTGACTAAAATGCCCGCTCCCTGACTGATATCCACCCACCCTGACTAAAATCCCCACTCCCCGACTGAAATCCCCACTCCCTGACTGAAATCCACACTCCCTGACAGAAATCCTCTCTCCCTGACTGAAATCCCCACTCCCTGACAGAAATCCCCACTCCCTGACACAAATCCTCGCTGCCTGACTGAAATCCCCACTCCCTGACTGAAATCCTCTCTCCCTGACTGAAATCCCCACGACCTGACTGAAATCCCCACTCCCTGACTGAAACCCTCTCTCCCTGACTGAAATCCACACTCCCTGACTGAAATCCCCACTCACTGTCTGAAGTCCCAACTCACTGACTGAAATCCTCGCTCCCTGACTGAAATCCCCACTCCCTGACAGAAATCCCCACTCCCTGACACAAATCCTCGCTGCCTGACTGAAATCCCCACTCCCTGACAGAAATCTCCACTCCCTGGCTGAAATCCCCTCTCCCTGACTGAAATCCTCGCTCCCTGACTGAAATCCCCTCTCCCTGACTGAAATCCCCACTCCCCGACTGAAATCCCCACTACCTGACTGAAATCCCCACTCCCTGACTGAAACCCTCTCTCCCTGACTGAAATCCCGCCTCCCTGACTAAAATGCCCGCCACCTGACTGATATCCACCCTCCCTGACTAAAATCCCCACTCCCCGACTGAAATCCCCACTCCCTGACTGAAATCCCCACTCCCTGACTGAAATCCACACTCCCTGACAGAAATCCTCTCTCCCTGACTGAAATCCCCACTCCCTGACTGATATTCCCACTCCCAGACTGAAAAACACACTCCCTGACTGAAACCCTCTCTCCCTGACTGAAATCACCACTCCCTGACTGAAATCACCACTACCTGACTGAAATCCCCTCTCCCTGACTGAGATCTACTCTCCCTGACTGAAATCACCACTCCCTGACTGAAATCCCCACTCCTTGACTGAAATCCCCACTCCCCCTGACTGTAATCCCCACTCTCCTAGTGAAATCCCCACTCCCTGACAGAAATCCGCACTCCCTGACTGAAGTCCCCACTCACTGGCTGAAATCCCCACTCCCTGACTGAAATACTCGCTCCCTGACTGAAATCCCCAACTCCCTGACTGAAACCCCCACCTTCCTGACTGAAAACCCCACTCCCTGACTGAAATCCCCACTCACTGTCTGAAATCCCAACTCACTGACTGAAATCCTCGCTCCCTGACTGAAATCCCCACTCCCTGACACAAATCCTCGCTGCCTGACTGAAATCCCCACTCCCTGACAGAAATCTCCACTCCCTGGCTGAAATCCCCTCTCCCTGACTGAAATCCTCTGTCCCTGACTGAAATCCCCACTCCCTGACTGAAATCCCCTCTCCCTGACTGAAATCCTCTGTCCCTGACTGAAATCACCACTTCCTGACTGAAACCCCCCCTCCCTGACTGAAACCCCACCTCCTTGACTGAAATACCCCCCACGACTGAAAGCCCACCTCCCTGACTGAAGTCCCGCCTTTCTGACTGAATCCCCTCCTCTCTGACTGACACCCCCCCTCCCTGACTGAAATCCTCTCTCCCTGACTGAAACAACCCTCTCCCTGACTGAAACCCCCCTCTCTGAATGAAACATCCCCTACCTGACTGAAACCCACCCCCATCTGAAAGCCACCCCTCCCTGACTGAAAACCCCCCTCTCTGACAGAAAGACCGTCCCTGACTGAAATCCCCCCTCCCTGAGTGAAATCCCCCACTCTGACTGAAACCCCCTCTCCCTGACTGAAACCCCCCCACCCTGACGGAAAACCCCCTCTCTGACTGAAATCCCCCTCTCCGTGACTGAAATCCGCACTCCCTGACTGAATTCCTCTCTCCCTGACTGAAATCCCCACTACCTGACTGAAATCCCCACTCCCTGACTGAAACCCCCTCTCCCTGACTGAAATCCCACCTCCCTGACTAAAATGCCTGCTCCCTGACTGATATCCACCCACCCTGACTAAAATCCCCACTCCCCGACTGAAATCCCCACTCCCTGACTGAAATCCACACTCCCTGACAGAAATCCTCTCTCCCTGACTGAAATCCCCACTCCCTGACTGAAATCCCCACTCACTGTCTGAAGTCCCAACTCACTGACTGAAATCCTCGCTCCCTGACTGAAATCCCCACTCCCTGACAGAAATCCCCACTCCCTGACACAAATCCTCGCTGCCTGACTGAAATCCCCACTCCCTGACTGAAATCCTCTCTCCCTGACTGAAATCCCCACTACCTGACTGAAGTCCCCACTCCCTGACTGAAACCCTCTCTCCCTGACTGAAATCCCACCTCCCTGACTAAAATGCCCGCTCCCTGACTGATATCCACCCACCCTGACTAAAATCCCCACTCCCCGACTGAAATCCCCACTCCCTGACTGAAATCCACACTCCCTGACTGAAATCCCCACTCACTGTCTGAAGTCCCAACTCACTGACTGAAATCCTCGCTCCCTGACTGAAATCCCCACTCCCTGACAGAAATCCCCACTCCCTGACACAAATCCTCGCTGCCTGACTGAAATCCCCACTCCCTGACAGAAATCTCCACTCCCTGGCTGAAATCCCCTCTCCCTGACTGAAATCCTCGCTTCCTGACTGAAATCCCCACTCCCTGACTGAAATCCCCTCTCCCTGACTGAAATCTTCTGTCCTTGACTGAAATCCCCAACTCCCTGACTGAAACCCCCACCTTCCTGACTGAAAAACCCATTCCCTGACTGGATTCGTCGCTCCCTGACAGAAATCCCCACTCCCTGACTGAAATCCCCTCTCCCTGACTGAAATCCTCTGTCCCTGACTGAAATCCCCACTCCCTGACTGAAATCCCCCTCTCCCTGACTGAAACCCCCACCTTCCGGACTGAAAACACCAGTCCCTGACTGAAACCCCCCCTCCCTGACTGAAATCACCACTCCCTGACTGAAACCCCCCTCCCTGACTGAAACCCCACCTCCTTGACTGAAATACCCCCCTCGACTGAAAGCCCACCTCCCTGACTGAAGTCCCGCCTCTCTGACTGAATCCCCTCCTCTCTGACTGAAACACCCCCTCCCTGACTGAAATCCTCTCTCCCTGACTGAAACAACCCTCTCCCTGACTGAAACCCCCCTCTCTGAATGAAACATCCCCTACCTGACTGAAACCCACCCCCATCTGAAAGCCACCCCTCCCTGACTGAAAACCCCCCTCTCTGACAGAAAGACCGTCCCTGACTGAAATCCCCCCTCCCTGAGTGAAATCCCCCACTCTGACTGAAACCCCCTCTCACTGACAGAAACCCCCTCTCACTGACTGAAACCCCCCCACCCTGACGGAAAACCCCCTCTCCGACTGAAATCCCCCTCTCCGTGACTGAAATCCGCACTCCCTGACTGAATTCCTCTCTCCATGACTGAAATCCCCACTACCTGACTGAAATCCCCACTCCCTGACTGAAACCCCCTCTCCCTGACTGAAATCCCACCTCCCTGACTAAAATGCCCGCTCCCTGACTGATATCCACCCACCCTGACTAAAATCCCCACTCCCCGACTGAAATCCCCACTCCCTGACTGAAATCCACACTCCCTGACAGAAATCCTCTCTCCCTGACTGAAATCCCCACTCCCTGACTGAAATCCCCACTCACTGTCTGAAGTCCCAACTCACTGACTGAAATCCTCGCTCCCTGACTGAAATCCCCACTCCCTGACAGAAATCCCCACTCCCTGACACAAATCCTCGCTGCCTGACTGAAATCCCCACTCCCTGACTGAAATCCTCCCTCCCTGACTGAAATCCCCACTACCTGACTGAAATCCCCACTCCCTGACTGAAACCCTCTCTCCCTGACTGAAATCCCACCTCCCTGACTAAAATGCCCGCTCCCTGACTGATATCCACCCACCCTGACTAAAATCCCCACTCCCCGACTGAAATCCCCACTCCCTGACTGAAATCCACACTCCCTGACTGAAATCCCCACTCACTGTCTGAAGTCCCAACTCACTGACTGAAATCCTCGCTCCCTGACTGAAATCCCCACTCCGACAGAAATCCCCACTCCCTGACACAAATCCTCGCTGCCTGACTGAAATCCCCACTCCCTGACAGAAATCTCCACTCCCTGGCTGAAATCCCCACTCCCTGACTGAAATCCTCGCTTCCTGACTGAAATCCCCACTCCCTGACTGAAATCCCCTCTCCCTGACTGAAATCTTCTGTCCTTGACTGAAATCCCCAACTCCCTGACTGAAACCCCCACCTTCCTGACTGAAAAACCCATTCCCTGACTGGATTCGTCGCTCCCTGACAGAAATCCCCACTCCCTGGCTGAAATCCCCTCTCCCTGACTGAAATCCTCAGTCCCTGACTGAAATCCCCACTCCCTGACTGAAATCCCCCTCTCCCGGACTGAAACCCCCACCTTCCGGACTGAAAACACCAGTCCCTGACTGAAACCCCCCCTCCCTGACTGAAATCACCACTCCCTGACTGAAACCCCCATCCCTGACTGAAACCCCACCACCTTGACTGAAATACCCCCCTCGACTGAAAGCCCACCTCCCTGACTGAAGTCCCGCCTCTCTGACTGAATCCCCTCCTCTCTGACTGAAACACCCCCTCCCTGACTGAAATCCTCTCTCCCTGACTGAAACAACCCTCTCCCTGACTGAAACCCCCCTCTCTGAATGAAACATCCCCTACCTGACTGAAACCCATCCCCATCTGAAAGCCACCCCTCCCTGACTGAAAACCCCCCTCTCTGACAGAAAGACCGTCCCTGACTGAAATCCCCCCTCCCTGAGTGAAATCCCCCACTCTGACTGAAACCCCCTCTCACTGACAGAAACCCCCTCTCACTGACTGAAACCCCCCCACCCTGACGGAAAACCCCCTCTCCGACTGAAATCCCCCTCTCCGTGACTGAAATCCGCACTCCCTGACTGAATTCCTCTCTCCATGACTGAAATCCCCACCACCTGACTGAAATCCCCACTCCCTGACTGAAACCCCCTCTCCCTGACTGAAATCCCACCTCCCTGACTAAAATGCCCGCTCCCTGACTGATATCCACCCACCCTGACTAAAATCCCCACTCCCCGACTGAAATCCCCACTCCCTGACTGAAATCCACACTCCCTGACAGAAATCCTCTCTCCCTGACTGAAATCCCCACTCCCTAACTGAAATCCCCACTCACTGTCTGAAGTCCCAACTCACTGACTGAAATCCGCGCTCCCTGACTGAAATCCCCACTCCCTGACAGAAATCCCCACTCCCTGACACAAATCCTCGCTGCCTGACTGAAATCCCCACTCCCTGACTGAAATCCTCTCTCCCTGACTGAAATCCCCACTACCTGACTGAAATCCCAACTCCCTGACTGAAACCCTCTCTCCCTGACTGAAATCCCACCTCCCTGACTAAAATGCCCGCTCCCTGACTGATATCCACCCACCCTGACTAAAATCCCCACTCCCCGACTGAAATCCCCACTCCCTGACTGAAATCCACACTCCCTGACTAAAATCCTCCCTCCCTGACTGAAATCCCCACTCCCTGACTGAAATCCCCACTCACTGTCTGAAGTCCCAACTCACTGACTGAAATCCTCGCTCCCTGACTGAAATCCCCACTCCCTGACAGAAATCCCCACTCCCTGACACAAATCCTCGCTGCCTGACTGAAATCCCCACTCCCTGACAGAAATCTCCACTCCCTGGCTGAAATCCCCTCTCCCTGACTGAAATCCTCGCTCCCTGACTGAAATCCCCACTCCCTGACTGAAATCCCCTCTCCCTGACTGAAATCTTCTGTCCATGACTGAAATCCCCAACTCCCTGACTGAAACCCCCACCTTCCTGACTGAAATCCCGCCTCCCTGACTAAAATGCCCGCTCCCTGACTGATATCCACCCTCCCTGACTAAAATCCCCACTCCCCGACTGAAATCCCCACTCCCTGACTGAAATCCACACTCCCTGACAGAAATCCTCTCTCCCTGACTGAAATCCCCACTCCCTGACTGATATTCCCTCTCCCAGACTGAAAAACTCACTCCCTGACTGAAATCCTCTCTTCCTGACTGAAATTCCCACTCACTGACTGAAATTGCCCTCTCCCTGACTGAAATCCCGCCTCCCTGACTGAAATCCCCACTCGCTGACTGAAAAACACACTCCCTGACTGATATTCCCACTCCCAGACTGAAAAACACACTCCCTGACTGAAACCCTCTCTCCCTGACTGAAATCACCACTCCCTGACTGAAATCACCACTACCTGACTGAAATCCCCTCTCCCTGACTGAGATCTACTCTCCCTGACTGAAATCACCACTCCCTGACTGAAATCCCCACTCCTTGACTGAAATCCCCACTCCCCCTGACTGTAATCCCCACTCTCCTAGTGAAATCCCCACTCCCTGACAGAAATCCGCACTCCCTGACTGAAGTCCCCACTCACTGGCTGAAATCCCCACTCCCTGACTGAAATACTCGCTCCCTGACTGAAATCCCCAACTCCCTGACTGAAACCCCCACCTTCCTGACTGAAAACCCCACTCCCTGACTGAAATCCCCACTCACTGTCTGAAATCCCAACTCACTGACTGAAATCCTCGCTCCCTGACTGAAATCCCCACTCCCTGACAGAAATCCACACTCCCTGACACAAATCCTCGCTGCCTGACTGAAATCCCCACTCCCTGACAGAAATCTCCACTCCCTGGCTGAAATCCCCTCTCCCTGACTGAAATCCTCTGTCCCTGACTGAAATCCCCACTCCCTGACTGAAATCCCCTCTCCCTGACTGAAATCTACTCTCCCTGACTGAAATCACCACTCCCTGACTGAAATCCCCACTCCTTGACTGAAATCCCCACTCCCCCTGACTGTAATCCCCACTCTCCTAGTGAAATCCCCACTCCCTGACAGAAATCCGCACTCCCTGACTGAAGTCCCCACTCACTGGCTGAAATCCCCACTCCCTGACTGAAATACTCGCTCCCTGACTGAAATCCCCAACTCCCTGACTGAAACCCCCACCTTCCTGACTGAAAACCCCACTCCCTGACTGAAATCCCCACTCACTGTCTGAAATCCCAACTCACTGACTGAAATCCTCGCTCCCTGACTGAAATCCCCACTCCCTGACAGAAATCCCCACTCCCTGACACAAATCCTCGCTGCCTGACTGAAATCCCCACTCCCTGATAGAAATCTCCACTCCCCGGCTGAAATCCCCTCTCCCTGACTGAAATCCTCTGTCCCTGACTGAAATCCCCACTCCCTGACTGAAATCCCCTCTCCCTGACTGAAATCTTCTGTCCTTGACTGAAATCCCCAACTCCCTGACTGAAACCCCCACCTTCCTGACTGAAAAACCCATTCCCTGACTGGATTCGTCGCTCCCTGACAGAAATCCCCACTCCCTGGCTGAAATCCCCTCTCCCTGACTGAAATCCTCTGTCCCTGACTGAAATCCCCACTCCCTGACTGAAATCCCCCTCTCCCTGACTGAAACCCCCACCTTCCGGACTGAAAACACCAGTCCCTGACTGAAACCCCCCCTCCCTGACTGAAATCACCACTTCCTGACTGAAACCCCCCCTCCCTGACTGAAACCCCACCTCCTTGACTGAAATAACCCCCACGACTGAAACCCCCCCTCCCTGACTGAAACCCCACCTCCTTGACTGAAATACCCCCCACGACTGAAAGCCCACCTCCCTGACTGAAGTCCCGCCTTTCTGACTGAATCCCCTCCTCTCTGACTGACACCCCCCCTCCCTGACTGAAATCCTCTCTCCCTGACTGAAACAACCCTCTCCCTGACTGAAACCCCCCTCTCTGAATGAAACATCCCCTACCTGACTGAAACCCACCCCCATCTGAAAGCCACCCCTCCCTGACTGAAAACCCCCCTCTCTGACAGAAAGACCGTCCCTGACTGAAATCCCCCCTCCCTGAGTGAAATCCCCCACTCTGACTGAAACCCCCTCTCACTGACAGAAACCCCCTCTCACTGACTGAAGTCCCCCTACCCTGACGGAAAACCCCCTCTCTGACTGAAATCCCCCTCTCCGTGACTGAAATCCCCACTCCCTGACTGAAACCCTCTCTCCCTGACTGAAATCCCTCCTCCCTGACTAAAATGCCCGCTCCCTGACTGATATCCACCCTCCCTGACTAAAATCCCCACTCCCCGACTGAAATCCCCACTCCCTGACTGAAATCCACACTCCCTGACAGAAATCCTCTCTCCCTGACTGAAATCCCCACTCCGACTGATATTCCCACTCCCAGACTGAAAAACACACTCCCTGACTGAAACCCTCTCTCCCTGACTGAAATCACCACTCCCTGACTGAAATCACCACTACCTGACTGAAATCCCCTCTCCCTGACTGAGATCTACTCTCCCTGACTGAAATCACCACTCCCTGACAGAAATCCGCACTCCCTGACTGAAGTCCCCACTCACTGGCTGAAATCCCCACTCCCTGACTGAAATACTCGCTCCCTGACTGAAATCCCCAACTCCCTGACTGAAACCCCCACCTTCCTGACTGAAAACCCCACTCCCTGACTGAAATCCCCACTCACTGTCTGAAATCCCAACTCACTGACTGAAATCCTCGCTCCCTGACTGAAATCCCCACTCCCTGACAGAAATCCCCACTCCCTGACACAAATCCTCGCTGCCTGACTGAAATCTCCACTCCCTGACAGAAATCTCCACTCCCTGGCTGAAATCCCCTCTCCCTAACTGAAATCCCCACTCCCTGACTGAAATCCCCTCTCCCTGACTGAAATCTTCTGTCCTTGACTGAAATCCCCAACTCCCTGACTGAAACCCCCACCTTCCTGACTGAAAAACCCATTCCCTGACTGGATTCGTCGCTCCCTGACAGAAATCCCCACTCCCTGGCTGAAATCCCCTCTCCCTGACTGAAATCCTCTGTCCCTGACTGAAATCCCCACTCCCTGACTGAAATCCCCCTCTCCCTGACTGAAACCCCCACCTTCCGGACTGAAAACACCAGTCCCTGACTGAACCCCCCCCCTCCCTGACTGAAATCACCACTTCCTGACTGAAACCCCGCCTCCCTGACTGAAACCCCACCTCCTTGACTGAAATACCCCCCACGACTGAAAGCCCACCTCCCTGACTGAAGTCCCGCCTCTCTGACTGAATCCCCTCCTCTCTGACTGAAACACCCCCTCCCTGACTGAAATCCTCTCTCCCTGACTGAAACAACCCTCTCCCTGACTGAAACCCCCCTCTCTGAATGAAACATCCCCTACCTGACTGAAACCCACCCCCATCTGAAAGCCACCCCTCCCTGACTGAAAACCCCCCTCTCTGACAGAAAGACAATCCCTGACTGAAATCCCCCCTCCCTGAGTGAAATCCCCCACTCTGACTGAAACCCCCTCTCACTGACAGAAACCCCCTCTCACTGACTGAAACCCCCCCACCCTGACGGAAAACCCCCTCTCCGACTGAAATCCCCCTCTCCGTGACTGAAATCCGCACTCCCTGACTGAATTCCACTCTCCATGACTGAAATCCCCACTACCTGACTGAAATCCCCACTCCCTGACTGAAACCCCCTCTCCCTGACTGAAATCCCACCTCCCTGACTAAAATGCCCGCTCCCTGACTGATATCCACCCACCCTGACTAAAATCCCCACTCCCCGACTGAAATCCCCACTCCCTGACTGAAATCCACACTCCCTGACAGAAATCCTCTCTCCCTGACTGAAATCCCCACTCCCTAACTGAAATCCCCACTCACTGTCTGAAGTCCCAACTCACTGACTGAAATCCGCGCTCCCTGACTGAAATCCCCACTCCCTGACAGAAATCCCCACTCCCTGACACAAATCCTCGCTGCCTGACTGAAATCCCCACTCCCTGACTGAAATCCTCTCTCCCTGACTGAAATCCCCACTACCTGACTGAAATCCCAACTCCCTGACTGAAACCCTCTCTCCCTGACTGAAATCCCACCTCCCTGACTAAAATGCCCGCTCCCTGACTGATATCCACCCACCCTGACTAAAATCCCCACTCCCCGACTGAAATCCCCACTCCCTGACTGAAATCCACACTCCCTGACTAAAATCCTCCCTCCCTGACTGAAATCCCCACTCCCTGACTGAAATCCCCACTCACTGTCTGAAGTCCCAACTCACTGACTGAAATCCTCGCTCCCTGACTGAAATCCCCACTCCCTGACAGAAATCCCCACTCCCTGACACAAATCCTCGCTGCCTGACTGAAATCCCCACTCCCTGACAGAAATCTCCACTCCCTGGCTGAAATCCCCTCTCCCTGACTGAAATCCTCGCTCCCTGACTGAAATCCCCACTCCCTGACTGAAATCCCCACTCCTTGACTGAAATCCCCACTCCCCCTGACTGTAATCCCCACTCTCCTAGTGAAATCCCCACTCCCTGACAGAAATCCGCACTCCCTGACTGAAGTCCCCACTCACTGGCTGAAATCCCCACTCCCTGACTGAAATACTCGCTCCCTGACTGGAATCCCCAACTCCCTGACTGAAACCCCCACCTTCCTGACTGAAAACCCCACTCCCTGACTAAAATCCTCCCTCCCTGACTGAAATCCCCACTCCCTGACTGAAATCCCCACTCACTGTCTGAAATCACAACTCACTGACTGAAATCCTCGCTCCCTGACTGAAATCCCCACTTCCTGACAGAAATCCCCAATCCCTGACACAAATCCTCGCTGCCTGACTGAAATCCCCACTCCCTGACAGAAATCTCCACTCCCTGGCTGAAATCCCCTCTCCCTGACTGAAATCCTCTGTCCCTGACTGAAATCCCCACTCCCTGACTGAAATCCCCTCTCCCTGACTGAAATCTTCTGTCCTTGACTGAAATCCCCAACTCCCTGACTGAAACGGCCACCTTCCTGACTGAAAAACCCATTCCCTGACTGGATTCGTCGCTCCCTGACAGAAATCCCCACTCCCTGGCTGAAATCCCCTCTCCCTGACTGAAATCGTCTGTCCCTGACTGAAATCCCCACTCCCTGACTGAAATCACCCTCTCCCTGACTGAAACCCCCACCTTCCGGACTGAAAACACCAGTCCCTGACTGAAACCCCCCCTCCCTGACTGAAATCACCACTTCCTGACTGAAACGCCCCCTCCCTGACTGAAACCCCACCTCCTTGACTGAAATACCCCCCACGACTGAAAGCCCACCTCCCTGACTGAAGTCCCGCCTTTCTGACTGAATCCCCTCCTCTCTGACTGAAACCCCCCCTCCCTGACTGAAATCCTCTCTCCCTGACTGAAACAGCCCTCTCCCTGACTGAAACCCCCCTCTCTGAATGAAACATCCCCTACCTGACTGAAACCCACCCCCATCTGAAAGCCACCCCTCCCTGACTGAAAACCCCCCTCTCTGACAGAAAGACCGTCCCTGACTGAAATCCCCCCTCCCTGAGTGAAATCCCCCACTCTGACTGAAACCCCCTCTCACTGACAGAAACCCCCTCTCACTGACTGAAACACCCCCACCCTGACGGAAAACCCCCTCTCTGACTGAAATCCCCCTCTCCGTGACTGAAATCCACACTCCCTGACTGAATTCCTCTCTCCCTGACTGAAATCCCCACTACCTGACTGAAATCCCCACTCCCTGACTGAAACCCCCTCTCCCTGACTGAAATCCCACCTCCCTGACTAAAATGCCCGCTCCCTGACTGATATCCACCCACCCTGACTAAAATCCCCACTCCCCGACTGAAATCCCCACTCCCTGACTGAAATCCACACTCCCTGACAGAAATCCTCTCTCCCTGACTGAAATCCCCACTCCCTGACAGAAACCCCCACTCCCTGACACAAATCCTCGCTGCCTGACTGAAATCCCCACTCCCTGACTGAAATCCTCTCTCCCTGACTGAAATCCCCACGACCTGACTGAAATCCCCACTCCCTGACTGAAACCCTCTCTCCCTGACTGAAATCCACACTCCCTGACTGAAATCCCCACTCACTGTCTGAAGTCCCAACTCACTGACTGAAATCCTCGCTCCCTGACTGAAATCCCCACTCCCTGACAGAAATCCCCACTCCCTGACACAAATCCTCGCTGCCTGACTGAAATCCCCACTCCCTGACAGAAATCTCCACTCCCTGGCTGAAATCCCCTCTCCCTGACTGAAATCCTCGCTCCCTGACTGAAATCCCCTCTCCCTGACTGAAATCCCCACTCCCCGACTGAAATCCCCACTACCTGACTGAAATCCCCACTCCCTGACTGAAACCCTCTCTCCCTGACTGAAATCCCGCCTCCCTGACTAAAATGCCCGCCACCTGACTGATATCCACCCTCCCTGACTAAAATCCCCACTCCCCGACTGAAATCCCCACTCCCTGACTGAAATCCCCACTCCCTGACTGATATTCCCACTCCCAGACTGAAAAACACACTCCCTGACTGAAACCCTCTCTCCCTGACTGAAATCACCACTCCCTGACTGAAATCACCACTACCTGACTGAAATCCCCTCTCCCTGACTGAGATCTACTCTCCCTGACTGAAATCACCACTCCCTGACTGAAATCCCCACTCCTTGACTGAAATCCCCACTCCCCCTGACTGTAATCCCCACTCTCCTAGTGAAATCCCCACTCCCTGACAGAAATCCGCACTCCCTGACTGAAGTCCCCACTCACTGGCTGAAATCCCCACTCCCTGACTGAAATACTCGCTCCCTGACTGAAATCCCCAACTCCCTGACTGAAACCCCCACCTTCCTGACTGAAAACCCCACTCCCTGACTGAAATCCCCACTCACTGTCTGAAATCCCAACTCACTGACTGAAATCCTCGCTCCCTGACTGAAATCCCCACTCCCTGACACAAATCCTCGCTGCCTGACTGAAATCCCCACTCCCTGACAGAAATCTCCACTCCCTGGCTGAAATCCCCTCTCCCTGACTGAAATCCTCTGTCCCTGACTGAAATCCCCACTCCCTGACTGAAATCCCCTCTCCCTGACTGAAATCCTCTGTCCCTGACTGAAATCACCACTTCCTGACTGAAACCCCCCCTCCCTGACTGAAACCCCACCTCCTTGACTGAAATACCTCCCTGACTGAAGTCCCGCCTTTCTGACTGAATCCCCTCCTCTCTGACTGACACCCCCCCTCCCTGACTGAAATCCTCTCTCCCTGACTGAAACAACCCTCTCCCTGACTGAAACCCCCCTCTCTGAATGAAACATCCCCTACCTGACTGAAACCCACCCCCATCTGAAAGCCACCCCTCCCTGACTGAAAACCCCCCTCTCTGACAGAAAGACCGTCCCTGACTGAAATCCCCCCTCCCTGAGTGAAATCCCCCACTCTGACTGAAACCCCCTCTCCCTGACTGAAACCCCCCCACCCTGACGGAAAACCCCCTCTCTGACTGAAATCCCCCTCTCCGTGACTGAAATCCGCACTCCCTGACTGAATTCCTCTCTCCCTGACTGAAATCCCCACTACCTGACTGAAATCCCCACTCCCTGACTGAAACCCCCTCTCCCTGACTGAAATCCCACCTCCCTGACTAAAATGCCCGCTCCCTGACTGATATCCACCCACCCTGACTAAAATCCCCACTCCCCGACTGAAATCCCCACTCCCTGACTGAAATCCACACTCCCTGACAGAAATCCTCTCTCCCTGACTGAAATCCCCACTCCCTGACTGAAATCCCCACTCACTGTCTGAAGTCCCAACTCACTGACTGAAATCCTCGCTCCCTGACTGAAATCCCCACTCCCTGACAGAAATCCCCACTCCCTGACACAAATCCTCGCTGCCTGACTGAAATCCCCACTCCCTGACTGAAATCCTCTCTCCCTGACTGAAATCCCCACTACCTGACTGAAATCCCCACTCCCTGACTGAAACCCTCTCTCCCTGACTGAAATCCCACCTCCCTGACTAAAATGCCCGCTCCCTGACTGATATCCACCCACCCTGACTAAAATCCCCACTCCCCGACTGAAATCCCCACTCCCTGACTGAAATCCACACTCCCTGACTGAAATCCCCACTCACTGTCTGAAGTCCCAACTCACTGACTGAAATCCTCGCTCCCTGACTGAAATCCCCACTCCCTGACAGAAATCCCCACTCCCTGACACAAATCCTCGCTGCCTGACTGAAATCCCCACTCCCTGACAGAAATCTCCACTCCCTGGCTGAAATCCCCTCTCCCTGACTGAAATCCTCGCTTCCTGACTGAAATCCCCACTCCCTGACTGAAATCCCCTCTCCCTGACTGAAATCTTCTGTCCTTGACTGAAATCCCCAACTCCCTGACTGAAACCCCCACCTTCCTGACTGAAAAACCCATTCCCTGACTGGATTCGTCGCTCCCTGACAGAAATCCCCACTCCCTGGCTGAAATCCCCTCTCCCTGACTGAAATCCCCCTCTCCCTGACTGAAACCCCCACCTTCCGGACTGAAAACACCAGTCCCTGACTGAAACCCCCCCTCCCTGACTGAAATCACCACTCCCTGACTGAAACCCCCCTCCCTGACTGAAACCCCACCTCCTTGACTGAAATACCCACCTCGACTGAAAGCCCACCTCCCTGACTGAAGTCCCGCCTCTCTGACTGAATCCCCTCCTCTCTGACTGAAACACCCCCTCCCTGACTGAAATCCTCTCTCCCTGACTGAAACAACCCTCTCCCTGACTGAAACCCCCCTCTCTGAATGAAACATCCCCTACCTGACTGAAACCCACCCCCATCTGAAAGCCACCCCTCCCTGACTGAAAACCCCCCTCTCTGACAGAAAGACCGTCCCTGACTGAAATCCCCCCTCCCTGAGTGAAATCCCCCACTCTGACTGAAACCCCCTCTCACTGACAGAAACCCCCTCTCACTGACTGAAACCCCCCCACCCTGACGGAAAACCCCCTCTCCGACTGAAATCCCCCTCTCCGTGACTGAAATCCGCACTCCCTGACTGAATTCCTCTCTCCATGACTGAAATCCCCACTACCTGACTGAAATCCCCACTCCCTGACTGAAACCCCCTCTCCCTGACTGAAATCCCACCTCCCTGACTAAAATGCCCGCTCCCTGACTGATATCCACCCACCCTGACTAAAATCCCCACTCCCCGACTGAAATCCCCACTCCCTGACTGAAATCCACACTCCCTGACAGAAATCCTCTCTCCCTGACTGAAATCCCCACTCCCTGACTGAAATCCCCACTCACTGTCTGAAGTCCCAACTCACTGACTGAAATCCTCGCTCCCTGACTGAAATCCCCACTCCCTGACAGAAATCCCCACTCCCTGACACAAATCCTCGCTGCCTGACTGAAATCCCCACTCCCTGACTGAAATCCTCCCTCCCTGACTGAAATCCCCACTACCTGACTGAAATCCCCACTCCCTGACTGAAACCCTCTCTCCCTGACTGAAATCCCACCTCCCTGACTAAAATGCCCGCTCCCTGACTGATATCCACCCACCCTGACTAAAATCCCCACTCCCCGACTGAAATCCCCACTCCCTGACTGAAATCCACACTCCCTGACTGAAATCCCCACTCACTGTCTGAAGTCCCAACTCACTGACTGAAATCCTCGCTCCCTGACTGAAATCCCCACTCCCTGACAGAAATCCCCACTCCCTGACACAAATCCTCGCTGCCTGACTGAAATCCCCACTCCCTGACAGAAATCTCCACTCCCTGGCTGAAATCCCCACTCCCTGACTGAAATCCTCGCTTCCTGACTGAAATCCCCACTCCCTGACTGAAATCCCCTCTCCCTGACTGAAATCTTCTGTCCTTGACTGAAATCCCCAACTCCCTGACTGAAACCCCCACCTTCCTGACTGAAAAACCCATTCCCTGACTGGATTCGTCGCTCCCTGACAGAAATCCCCACTCCCTGGCTGAAATCCCCTCTCCCTGACTGAAATCCTCTGTCCCTGACTGAAATCCCCACTCCCTGACTGAAATCCCCCTCTCCCGGACTGAAACCCCCACCTTCCGGACTGAAAACACCAGTCCCTGACTGAAACCCCCCCCTCCCTGACTGAAATCACCACTCCCTGACTGAAACCCCCCTCCCTGACTGAAACCCCACCACCTTGACTGAAATACCCCCCTCGACTGAAAGCCCACCTCCCTGACTGAAGTCCCGCCTCTCTGACTGAATCCCCTCCTCTCTGACTGAAACACCCCCTCCCTGACTGAAATCCTCTCTCCCTGACTGAAACAACCCTCTCCCTGACTGAAACCCCCCTCTCTGAATGAAACATCCCCTACCTGACTGAAACCCACCCCCATCTGAAAGCCACCCCTCCCTGACTGAAAACCCCCCTCTCTGACAGAAAGACCGTCCCTGACTGAAATCCCCCCTCCCTGAGTGAAATCCCCCACTCTGACTGAAACCCCCTCTCACTGACAGAAACCCCCTCTCACTGACTGAAACCCCCCCACCCTGACGGAAAACCCCCTCTCCGACTGAAATCCCCCTCTCCGTGACTGAAATCCGCACTCCCTGACTGAAACCCCCTCTCCCTGACTGAAATCCCACCTCCCTGACTAAAATGCCCGCTCCCTGACTGATATCCACCCACCCTGACTAAAATCCCCACTCCCCGACTGAAATCCCCACTCCCTGACTGAAATCCACACTCCCTGACAGAAATCCTCTCTCCCTGACTGAAATCCCCACTCCCTAACTGAAATCCCCACTCACTGTCTGAAGTCCCAACTCACTGACTGAAATCCGCGCTCCCTGACTGAAATCCCCACTCCCTGACAGAAATCCCCACTCCCTGACACAAATCCTCGCTGCCTGACTGAAATCCCCACTCCCTGACTGAAATCCTCTCTCCCTGACTGAAATCCCCACTACCTGACTGAAATCCCAACTCCCTGACTGAAACCCTCTCTCCCTGACTGAAATCCCACCTCCCTGACTAAAATGCCCGCTCCCTGACTGATATCCACCCACCCTGACTAAAATCCCCACTCCCCGACTGAAATCCCCACTCCCTGACTGAAAACCACACTCCCTGACTAAAATCCTCCCTCCCTGACTGAAATCCCCACTCCCTGACTGAAATCCCCACTCACTGTCTGAAGTCCCAACTCACTGACTGAAATCCTCGCTCCCTGACTGAAATCCCCACTCCCTGACAGAAATCCCCACTCCCTGACACAAATCCTCGCTGCCTGACTGAAATCCCCACTCCCTGACAGAAATCTCCACTCCCTGGCTGAAATCCCCTCTCCCTGACTGAAATCCTCGCTCCCTGACTGAAATCCCCACTCCATGACTGAAATCCCCACTCCCTGACTGAAATCTTCTGTCCATGACTGAAATCCCCAACTCCCTGACTGAAACCCCCACCTTCCTGACTGAAATCCCCACTCCCTGACTGAAACCCTCTCTCCCTGACTGAAATCCCGCCTCCCTGACTAAAATGCCCGCTCCCTGACTGATATCCACCCTCCCTGACTAAAATCCCCACTCCCCGACTGAAATCCCCACTCCCTGACTGAAATCCACACTCCCTGACAGAAATCCTCTCTCCCTGACTGAAATCCCCACTCCCTGACTGATATTCCCTCTCCCAGACTGAAAAACTCACTCCCTGACTGAAATCCTCTCTTCCTGACTGAAATTCCCACTCACTGACTGAAATCCCCACTCCCTGACTGAAATCCCGCCTCCCTGACTGAAATCCCCACTCGCTGACTGAAAAACACACTCCCTGACTGATATTCCCACTCCCAGACTGAAAAACACACTCCCTGACTGAAACCCTCTCTCCCTGACTGAAATCACCACTCCCTGACTGAAATCACCACTACCTGACTGAAATCCCCTCTCCCTGACTGAGATCTACTCTCCCTGACTGAAATCACCACTCCCTGACTGAAATCCCCACTCCTTGACTGAAATCCCCACTCCCCCTGACTGTAATCCCCACTCTCCTAGTGAAATCCCCACTCCCTGACAGAAATCCGCACTCCCTGACTGAAGTCCCCACTCACTGGCTGAAATCCCCACTCCCTGACTGAAATACTCGCTCCCTGACTGAAATCCCCAACTCCCTGACTGAAACCCCCACCTTCCTGACTGAAAACCCCACTCCCTGACTGAAATCCCCACTCACTGTCTGAAATCCCAACTCACTGACTGAAATCCTCGCTCCCTGACTGAAATCCCCACTCCCTGACAGAAATCCACACTCCCTGACACAAATCCTCGCTGCCTGACTGAAATCCCCACTCCCTGACAGAAATCTCCACTCCCTGGCTGAAATCCCCTCTCCCTGACTGAAATCCTCTGTCCCTGACTGAAATCCCCACTCCCTGACTGAAATCCCCTCTCCCTGACTGAAATCTACTCTCCCTGACTGAAATCACCACTCCCTGACTGAAATCCCCACTCCTTGACTGAAATCCCCACTCCCCCTGACTGTAATCCCCACTCTCCTAGTGAAATCCCCACTCCCTGACAGAAATCCGCACTCCCTGACTGAAGTCCCCACTCACTGGCTGAAATCCCCACTCCCTGACTGAAATACTCGCTCCCTGACTGAAATCCCCAACTCCCTGACTGAAACCCCCACCTTCCTGACTGAAAACCCCACTCCCTGACTGAAATCCCCACTCACTGTCTGAAATCCCAACTCACTGACTGAAATCCTCGCTCCCTGACTGAAATCCCCACTCCCTGACAGAAATCCCCACTCCCTGACACAAATCCTCGCTGCCTGACTGAAATCCCCACTCCCTGACAGAAATCTCCACTCCCCGGCTGAAATCCCCTCTCCCTGACTGAAATCCTCTGTCCCTGACTGAAATCCCCACTCCCTGACTGAAATCCCCTCTCCCTGACTGAAATCTTCTGTCCTTGACTGAAATCCCCAACTCCCTGACTGAAACCCCCACCTTCCTGACTGAAAAACCCATTCCCTGACTGGATTCGTCGCTCCCTGACAGAAATCCCCACTCCCTGGCTGAAATCCCCTCTCCCTGACTGAAATCCTCTGTCCCTGACTGAAATCCCCACTCCCTGACTGAAATCCCCCTCTCCCTGACTGAAACCCCCACCTTCCGGACTGAAAACACCAGTCCCTGACTGAAACCCCCCCTCCCTGACTGAAATCACCACTTCCTGACTGAAACCCCCCCTCCCTGACTGAAACCCCACCTCCTTGACTGAAATAACCCCCACGACTGAAACCCCCCCTCCCTGACTGAAACCCCACCTCCTTGACTGAAATACCCCCCACGACTGAAAGCCCACCTCCCTGACTGAAGTCCCGCCTTTCTGACTGAATCCCCTCCTCTCTGACTGACACCCCCCCTCCCTGACTGAAATCCTCTCTCCCTGACTGAAACAACCCTCTCCCTGACTGAAACCCCCCTCTCTGAATGAAACATCCCCTACCTGACTGAAACCCACCCCCATCTGAAAGCCACCCCTCCCTGACTGAAAACCCCCCTCTCTGACAGAAAGACCGTCCCTGACTGAAATCCCCCCTCCCTGAGTGAAATCCCCCACTCTGACTGAAACCCCCTCTCACTGACAGAAACCCCCTCTCACTGACTGAAGTCCCCCTACCCTGACGGAAAACCCCCTCTCTGACTGAAATCCCCCTCTCCGTGACTGAAATCCCCACTCCCTGACTGAAACCCTCTCTCCCTGACTGAAATCCCTCCTCCCTGACTAAAATGCCCGCTCCCTGACTGATATCCACCCTCCCTGACTAAAATCCCCACTCCCCGACTGAAATCCCCACTCCCTGACTGAAATCCACACTCCCTGACAGAAATCCTCTCTCCCTGACTGAAATCCCCACTCCGACTGATATTCCCACTCCCAGACTGAAAAACACACTCCCTGACTGAAACCCTCTCTCCCTGACTGAAATCACCACTCCCTGACTGAAATCACCACTACCTGACTGAAATCCCCTCTCCCTGACTGAGATCTACTCTCCCTGACTGAAATCACCACTCCCTGACTGAAATCACCACTCCTTGACTGAAATCCCCACTCCCCCTGACTGTAATCCCCACTCTCCTAGTGAAATCCCCACTCCCTGACAGAAATCCGCACTCCCTGACTGAAGTCCCCACTCAGTGGCTGAAATCCCCACTCCCTGACTGAAATACTCGCTCCCTGACTGAAATCCCCAACTCCCTGACTGAAACCCCCACCTTCCTGACTGAAAACCCCACTCCCTGACTGAAATCCCCACTCACTGTCTGAAATCCCAACTCACTGACTGAAGTCCTCGCTCCCTGACTGAAATCCCCACTCCCTGACAGAAATCCCCACTCCCTGACACAAATCCTCGCTGCCTGACTGAAATCTCCACTCCCTGACAGAAATCTCCACTCCCTGGCTGAAATCCCCTCTCCCTAACTGAAATCCCCACTCCCTGACTGAAATCCCCTCTCCCTGACTGAAATCTTCTGTCCTTGACTGAAATCCCCAACTCCCTGACTGAAACCCCCACCTTCCTGACTGAAAAACCCATTCCCTGACTGGATTCGTCGCTCCCTGACAGAAATCCCCACTCCCTGGCTGAAATCCCCTCTCCCTGACTGAAATCCTCTGTCCCTGACTGAAATCCCCACTCCCTGACTGAAATCCCCCTCTCCCTGACTGAAACCCCCACCTTCCGGACTGAAAACACCAGTCCCTGACTGAAACCCCCCCTCCCTGACTGAAATCACCACTTCCTGACTGAAACCCCGCCTCCCTGACTGAAACCCCACCTCCTTGACTGAAATACCCCCCACGACTGAAAGCCCACCTCCCTGACTGAAGTCCCGCCTTTCTGACTGAATCCCCTCCTCTCTGACTGAAACCCCCCCTCCCTGACTGAAATCCTCTCTCCCTGACTGAAACAACCCTCTCCCTGACTGAAACCCCCCTCTCTGAATGAAACATCCCCTACCTGACTGAAACCCACCCCCATCTGAAAGCCACCCCTCCCTGACTGAAAACCCCCCTCTCTGACAGAAAGACCGTCCCTGACTGAAATCCCCCCTCCCTGAGTGAAATCCCCCACTCTGACTGAAACCCCCTCTCACTGACAGAAACCCCCTCTCACTGACTGAAACCCCCCCACCCTGACGGAAAACCCCCTCTCCGACTGAAATCCCCCTCTCCGTGACTGAAATCCGCACTCCCTGACTGAATTCCTCTCTCCATGACTGAAATCCCCACTACCTGACTGAAATCCCCACTCCCTGACTGAAACCCCCTCTCCCTGACTGAAATCCCCACTCACTGTCTGAAGTCCCAACTCACTGACTGAAGTCCTCGCTCCCTGACTGAAATCCCCACTCCCTGACAGAAATCCCCACTCCCTGACACAAATCCTCGCTGCCTGACTGAAATCTCCACTCCCTGACAGAAATCTCCACTCCCTGGCTGAAATCCCCTCTCCCTAACTGAAATCCCCACTCCCTGACTGAAATCCCCTCTCCCTGACTGAAATCTTCTGTCCTTGACTGAAATCCCCAACTCCCTGACTGAAACCCCCACCTTCCTGACTGAAAAACCCATTCCCTGACTGGATTCGTCGCTCCCTGACAGAAATCCCCACTCCCTGGCTGAAATCCCCTCTCCCTGACTGAAATCCTCTGTCCCTGACTGAAATCCCCACTCCCTGACTGAAATCCCCCTCTCCCTGACTGAAACCCCCACCTTCCGGACTGAAAACACCAGTCCCTGACTGAAACCCCCCCTCCCTGACTGAAATCACCACTTCCTGACTGAAACCCCGCCTCCCTGACTGAAACCCCACCTCCTTGACTGAAATACCCCCCACGACTGAAAGCCCACCTCCCTGACTGAAGTCCCGCCTTTCTGACTGAATCCCCTCCTCTCTGACTGAAACCCCCCCTCCCTGACTGAAATCCTCTCTCCCTGACTGAAACAACCCTCTCCCTGACTGAAACCCCCCTCTCTGAATGAAACATCCCCTACCTGACTGAAACCCACCCCCATCTGAAAGCCACCCCTCCCTGACTGAAAACCCCCCTCTCTGACAGAAAGACCGTCCCTGACTGAAATCCCCCCTCCCTGAGTGAAATCCCCCACTCTGACTGAAACCCCCTCTCACTGACAGAAACCCCCTCTCACTGACTGAAACCCCCCCACCCTGACGGAAAACCCCCTCTCCGACTGAAATCCCCCTCTCCGTGACTGAAATCCGCACTCCCTGACTGAATTCCTCTCTCCATGACTGAAATCCCCACTACCTGACTGAAATCCCCACTCCCTGACTGAAACCCCCTCTCCCTGACTGAAATCCCACCTCCCTGACTAAAATGCCCGCTCCCTGACTGATATCCACCCACCCTGACTAAAATCCCCACTCCCCGACTGAAATCCCCACTCCCTGACTGAAATCCACACTCCCTGACAGAAATCCTCTCTCCCTGACTGAAATCCCCACTCCCTAACTGAAATCCCCACTCACTGTCTGAAGTCCCAACTCACTGACTGAAATCCGCGCTCCCTGACTGAAATCCCCACTCCCTGACAGAAATCCCCACTCCCTGACACAAATCCTCGCTGCCTGACTGAAATCCCCACTCCCTGACTGAAATCCTCTCTCCCTGACTGAAATCCCCACTACCTGACTGAAATCCCAACTCCCTGACTGAAACCCTCTCTCCCTGACTGAAATCCCACCTCCCTGACTAAAATGCCCGCTCCCTGACTGATATCCACCCACCCTGACTAAAATCCCCACTCCCCGACTGAAATCCCCACTCCCTGACTAAAATCCTCCCTCCCTGACTGAAATCCCCACTCCCTGACTGAAATCCCCACTCACTGTCTGAAGTCCCAACTCACTGACTGAAATCCTCGCTCCCTGACTGAAATCCCCACTCCCTGACAGAAATCCCCACTCCCTGACACAAATCCTCGCTGCCTGACTGAAATCCCCACTCCCTGACAGAAATCTCCACTCCCTGGCTGAAATCCCCTCTCCCTGACTGAAATCCTCGCTCCCTGACTGAAATCCCCACTCCCTGACTGAAATCCCCTCTCCCTGACTGAAATCTTCTGTCCTTGACTGAAATCCCCAACTCCCTGACTGAAACCCCCACCTTCCTGACTGAAATCCTCTCTCCCTGACTGAAATCCCGCCTCCCTGACTAAAATGCCCGCTCCCTGACTGATATCCACCCTCCCTGACTAAAATCCCCACTCCCCGACTGAAATCCCCACTCCCTGACTGAAATCCACACTCCCTGACAGAAATCCTCTCTCCCTGACTGAAATCCCCACTCCCTGACTGATATTCCCTCTCCCAGACTGAAAAACTCACTCCCTGACTGAAATCCTCTCTTCCTGACTGAAATTCCCACTCACTGACTGAAATTGCCCTCTCCCTGACTGAAATCCCGCCTCCCTGACTGAAATCCCCACTCCCTGACTGAAAAACACACTCCCTGACTGATATTCCCACTCCCAGACTGAAAAACACACTCCCTGACTGAAACCCTCTCTCCCTGACTGAAATCACCACTCCCTGACTGAAATCACCACTACCTGACTGAAATCCCCTCTCCCTGACTGAGATCTACTCTCCCTGACTGAAATCACCACTCCCTGACTGAAATCCCCACTCCTTGACTGAAATCCCCACTCCCCCTGACTGTAATCCCCACTCTCCTAGTGAAATCCCCACTCCCTGACAGAAATCCGCACTCCCTGACTGAAGTCCCCACTCACTGGCTGAAATCCCCACTCCCTGACTGAAAGACTCGCTCCCTGACTGAAATCCCCAACTCCCTGACTGAAACCCCCACCTTCCTGACTGAAAACCCCACTCCCTGACTGAAATCCCCACTCACTGTCTGAAATCCCAACTCACTGACTGAAATCCTCGCTCCCTGACTGAAATCCCCACTCCCTGACAGAAATCCCCACTCCCTGACACAAATCCTCGCTGCCTGACTGAAATCCCCACTCCCTGACAGAAATCTGCACTCCCTGGCTGAAATCCCCTCTCCCTGACTGAAATCCTCTGTCCCTGACTGAAATCCCCACTCCCTGACTGAAATCCCCTCTCCCTGACTGAAATCTACTCTCCCTGACTGAAATCCCCAACTCCCTGACTGAAACCCCCACCTTCCTGACTGAAAAACCCATTCCCTGACTGGATTCGTCGCTCCCTGACAGAAATCCCCACTCCCTGGCTGAAATCCCCTCTCCCTGACTGAAATCCTCTGTCCCTGACTGAAATCCCCACTCCCTGACTGAAATCCCCCTCTCCCTGACTGAAACCCCCACCTTCCGGACTGAAAACACCAGTCCCTGACTGAAACCCCCCCTCCCTGACTGAAATCACCACTTCCTGACTGAAACCCCCCCTCCCTGACTGAAACCCCACCTCCTTGACTGAAATACCCCCCACGACTGAAAGCCCACCTCCCTGACTGAAGTCCCGCCTTTCTGACTGAATCCCCTCCTCTCTGACTGAAACCCCCCCTCCCTGACTGAAATCCTCTCTCCCTGACTGAAACAACCCACTCCCTGACTGAAACCCCCCTCTCTGAATGAAACATCCCCTACCTGACTGAAACCCACCCCCATCTGAAAGCCACCCCTCCCTGACTGAAAACCCCCCTCTCTGACAGAAAGACCGTCCCTGACTGAAATCCCCCCTCCCTGAGTGAAATCCCCCACTCTGACTGAAACCCCCTCTCCCTGACTGAAACCCCCCCCACCCTGACGGAAAACCCCCTCTCTGACTGAAATCCCCCTCTCCGTGACTGAAATCCGCACTCCCTGACTGAATTCCTCTCTCCCTGACTGAAATCCCCACTACCTGACTGAAATCCCCACTCCCTGACTGAAACCCCCTCTCCCTGACTGAAATCCCACCTCCCTGACTAAAATGCCCGCTCCCTGACTGATATCCACCCACCCTGACTAAAATCCCCACTCCCCGACTGAAATCCCCACTCCCTGACTGAAATCCACACTCCCTGACAGAAATCCTCTCTCCCTGACTGAAATCCCCACTCCCTGACTGAAATCCCCACTCACTGTCTGAAGTCCCAACTCACTGACTGAAATCCTCGCTCCCTGACTGAAATCCCCACTCCCTGACAGAAATCCCCACTCCCTGACACAAATCCTCGCTGCCTGACTGAAATCCCCACTCCCTGACTGAAATCCCCACTCCCTGACACAAATCCTCGCTGCCTGACTGAAATCCCCACTCCCTGACAGAAATCCCCACTCCCTGACACAAATCCTCGCTGCCTGACTGAAATCCCCACTCCCTGACAGAAATCTGCACTCCCTGGCTGAAATCCCCTCTCCCTGACTGAAATCCTCTGTCCCTGACTGAAATCCCCACTCCCTGACTGAAATCCCCTCTCCCTGACTGAAATCTACTCTCCCTGACTGAAATCCCCAACTCCCTGACTGAAACCCCCACCTTCCTGACTGAAAAACCCATTCCCTGACTGGATTCGTCGCTCCCTGACAGAAATCCCCACTCCCTGGCTGAAATCCCCTCTCCCTGACTGAAATCCTCTGTCCCTGACTGAAATCCCCACTCCCTGACTGAAATCCCCCTCTCCCTGACTGAAACCCCCACCTTCCGGACTGAAAACACCAGTCCCTGACTGAAACCCCCCCTCCCTGACTGAAATCACCACTTCCTGACTGAAACCCCCCCTCCCTGACTGAAACCCCACCTCCTTGACTGAAATACCCCCCACGACTGAAAGCCCACCTCCCTGACTGAAGTCCCGCCTTTCTGACTGAATCCCCTCCTCTCTGACTGAAACCCCCCCTCCCTGACTGAAATCCTCTCTCCCTGACTGAAACAACCCACTCCCTGACTGAAACCCCCCTCTCTGAATGAAACATCCCCTACCTGACTGAAACCCACCCCCATCTGAAAGCCACCCCTCCCTGACTGAAAACCCCCCTCTCTGACAGAAAGACCGTCCCTGACTGAAATCCCCCCTCCCTGAGTGAAATCCCCCACTCTGACTGAAACCCCCTCTCCCTGACTGAAACCCCCCCCACCCTGACGGAAAACCCCCTCTCTGACTGAAATCCCCCTCTCCGTGACTGAAATCCGCACTCCCTGACTGAATTCCTCTCTCCCTGACTGAAATCCCCACTACCTGACTGAAATCCCCACTCCCTGACTGAAACCCCCTCTCCCTGACTGAAATCCCACCTCCCTGACTAAAATGCCCGCTCCCTGACTGATATCCACCCACCCTGACTAAAATCCCCACTCCCCGACTGAAATCCCCACTCCCTGACTGAAATCCACACTCCCTGACAGAAATCCTCTCTCCCTGACTGAAATCCCCACTCCCTGACTGAAATCCCCACTCACTGTCTGAAGTCCCAACTCACTGACTGAAATCCTCGCTCCCTGACTGAAATCCCCACTCCCTGACAGAAATCCCCACTCCCTGACACAAATCCTCGCTGCCTGACTGAAATCCCCACTCCCTGACTGAAATCCCCACTCCCTGACACAAATCCTCGCTGCCTGACTGAAATCCCCACTCCCTGACAGAAATCCCCACTCCCTGACACAAATCCTCGCTGCCTGACTGAAATCCCCACTCCCTGACTGAAATCCTCTCTCCCTGACTGAAATCCCCACTACCTGACTGAAATCCCCACTCCCTGACTGAAACCCTCTCTCCCTGACTGAAATCCCACCTCCCTGACTAAAATGCCCGCTCCCTGACTGATATCCACCCACCCTGACTAAAATCCCCACTCCCCGACTGAAATCCCCACTCCCTGACTGAAATCCACACTCCCTGACTGAAATCCCCACTCACTGTCTGAAGTCCCAACTCACTGACTGAAATCCTCGCTCCCTGACTGAAATCCCCACTCCCTGACAGAAATCCCCACTCCCTGGCTGAAATCCCCTCTCCCTGACTGAAATCCTCGCTTCCTGACTGAAATCCCCACTCCCTGACTGAAATCCCCTCTCCCTGACTGAAATCTTCTGTCCTTGACTGAAATCCCCAACTCCCTGACTGAAACCCCCACCTTCCTGACTGAAAAACCCATTCCCTGACTGGATTCGTCGCTCCCTGACAGAAATCCCCACTCCCTGACTGAAACCCCCACCTTCCGGACTGAAAACACCAGTCCCTGACTGAAACCCCCCCTCCCTGACTGAAATCACCACTTCCTGACTGAAACCCCCCCTCCCTGACTGAAACCCCACCTCCTTGACTGAAATACCCCCCACGACTGAAAGCCCACCTCCCTGACTGAAGTCCCGCCTTTCTGACTGAATCCCCTCCTCTCTGACTGACACCCCCCCTCCCTGACTGAAATCCTCTCTCCCTGACTGAAACAACCCTCTCCCTGACTGAAACCCCCCTCTCTGAATGAAACATCCCCTACCTGACTGAAACCCACCCCCATCTGAAAGCCACCCCTCCCTGACTGAAAACCCCCCTCTCTGACAGAAAGACCGTCCCTGACTGAAATCCCCCCTCCCTGAGTGAAATCCCCCACTCTGACTGAAACCCCCTCTCACTGACAGAAACCCCCTCTCACTGACTGAAACACCCCTACCCTGACGGAAAACCCCCTCTCCGACTGAAATCCCCCTCTCCGTGACTGAAATCCGCACTCCCTGACTGAATTCCTCTCTCCATGACTGAAATCCCCACTACCTGACTGAAATCCCCACTCCCTGACTGAAACCCCCTCTCCCTGACTGAAATCCCACCTCCCTGACTAAAATGCCCGCTCCCTGACTGATATCCACCCACCCTGACTAAAATCCCCACTCCCCGACTGAAATCCCCACTCCCTGACTGAAATCCTCTCTCCCTGACTGAAATCCCCACTCCCTGACTGAAATCCCCACTCCCTGACAGAAATCCTCTCTCCCTGACTGAAAGCCCCACTCCCTGAATGAAATGCCCTCTCCCCGACTGAAATCCTCTCTCCCTGACTGAAATCCTCACTTCCTGTCTGAAATCCTCTCTCGGTGACTGAAAACCCCTCTCCATGACTGAAATCCCTGCTCCCTGACTGAAATTCCCACTCCCTGACAGAAATCCCCACTCCCTGACTGAAATCCTCTCTCCCTGACTGAAATCACCACTCCCTGACTGAAATCCCCACTCCCTGACTGAAACCCTCTCTCCGTGACTGAAATCCCACCTCCCTGACTAAAATGCCCACTCCCTGACTGATATCCACCCTCCCTGATTTAAATCCCCACTCCCGGACTGAAATCTCCGCTCCCTGACAGAAATCCCCACTCCCTGACACAAATCCTCGCTGCCTGACTGAAATCCCCACTCCCTGACAGAAATCCCCACTCCCTGACACAAATCCTCGCTGCCTGACTGAAATCCCCACTCCCTGACTGAAATCCTCTCTCCCTGACTGAAATCCCCACTACCTGACTGAAATCCCAACTCCCTGACTGAAACCCTCTCTCCCTGACTGAAATCCCACCTCCCTGACTAAAATGCCCGCTCCCTGACTGATATCCACCCACCCTGACTAAAATCCCCACTCCCCGACTGAAATCCCCACTCCCTGACTAAAATCCTCCCTCCCTGACTGAAATCCCCACTCCCTGACTGAAATCCCCACTCACTGTCTGAAGTCCCAACTCACTGACTGAAATCCTCGCTCCCTGACTGAAATCCCCACTCCCTGACAGAAATCCCCACTCCCTGACACAAATCCTCGCTGCCTGACTGAAATCCCCACTCCCTGACAGAAATCTCCACTCCCTGGCTGAAATCCCCTCTCCCTGACTGAAATCCTCGCTCCCTGACTGAAATCCCCACTCCCTGACTGAAATCCCCTCTCCCTGACTGAAATCTTCTGTCCTTGACTGAAATCCCCAACTCCCTGACTGAAACCCCCACCTTCCTGACTGAAATCCTCTCTCCCTGACTGAAATCCCGCCTCCCTGACTAAAATGCCCGCTCCCTGACTGATATCCACCCTCCCTGACTAAAATCCCCACTCCCCGACTGAAATCCCCACTCCCTGACTGAAATCCACACTCCCTGACAGAAATCCTCTCTCCCTGACTGAAATCCCCACTCCCTGACTGATATTCCCTCTCCCAGACTGAAAAACTCACTCCCTGACTGAAATCCTCTCTTCCTGACTGAAATTCCCACTCACTGACTGAAATTGCCCTCTCCCTGACTGAAATCCCGCCTCCCTGACTGAAATCCCCACTCCCTGACTGAAAAACACACTCCCTGACTGATATTCCCACTCCCAGACTGAAAAACACACTCCCTGACTGAAACCCTCTCTCCCTGACTGAAATCACCACTCCCTGACTGAAATCACCACTACCTGACTGAAATCCCCTCTCCCTGACTGAGATCTACTCTCCCTGACTGAAATCACCACTCCCTGACTGAAATCCCCACTCCTTGACTGAAATCCCCACTCCCCCTGACTGTAATCCCCACTCTCCTAGTGAAATCCCCACTCCCTGACAGAAATCCGCACTCCCTGACTGAAGTCCCCACTCACTGGCTGAAATCCCCACTCCCTGACTGAAAGACTCGCTCCCTGACTGAAATCCCCAACTCCCTGACTGAAACCCCCACCTTCCTGACTGAAAACCCCACTCCCTGACTGAAATCCCCACTCACTGTCTGAAATCCCAACTCACTGACTGAAATCCTCGCTCCCTGACTGAAATCCCCACTCCCTGACAGAAATCCCCACTCCCTGACACAAATCCTCGCTGCCTGACTGAAATCCCCACTCCCTGACAGAAATCTGCACTCCCTGGCTGAAATCCCCTCTCCCTGACTGAAATCCTCTGTCCCTGACTGAAATCCCCACTCCCTGACTGAAATCCCCTCTCCCTGACTGAAATCTACTCTCCCTGACTGAAATCCCCAACTCCCTGACTGAAACCCCCACCTTCCTGACTGAAAAACCCATTCCCTGACTGGATTCGTCGCTCCCTGACAGAAATCCCCACTCCCTGGCTGAAATCCCCTCTCCCTGACTGAAATCCTCTGTCCCTGACTGAAATCCCCACTCCCTGACTGAAATCCCCCTCTCCCTGACTGAAACCCCCACCTTCCGGACTGAAAACACCAGTCCCTGACTGAAACCCCCCCTCCCTGACTGAAATCACCACTTCCTGACTGAAACCCCCCCTCCCTGACTGAAACCCCACCTCCTTGACTGAAATACCCCCCACGACTGAAAGCCCACCTCCCTGACTGAAGTCCCGCCTTTCTGACTGAATCCCCTCCTCTCTGACTGAAACCCCCCCTCCCTGACTGAAATCCTCTCTCCCTGACTGAAACAACCCACTCCCTGACTGAAACCCCCCTCTCTGAATGAAACATCCCCTACCTGACTGAAACCCACCCCCATCTGAAAGCCACCCCTCCCTGACTGAAAACCCCCCTCTCTGACAGAAAGACCGTCCCTGACTGAAATCCCCCCTCCCTGAGTGAAATCCCCCACTCTGACTGAAACCCCCTCTCCCTGACTGAAACCCCCCCCACCCTGACGGAAAACCCCCTCTCTGACTGAAATCCCCCTCTCCGTGACTGAAATCCGCACTCCCTGACTGAATTCCTCTCTCCCTGACTGAAATCCCCACTACCTGACTGAAATCCCCACTCCCTGACTGAAACCCCCTCTCCCTGACTGAAATCCCACCTCCCTGACTAAAATGCCCGCTCCCTGACTGATATCCACCCACCCTGACTAAAATCCCCACTCCCCGACTGAAATCCCCACTCCCTGACTGAAATCCACACTCCCTGACAGAAATCCTCTCTCCCTGACTGAAATCCCCACTCCCTGACTGAAATCCCCACTCACTGTCTGAAGTCCCAACTCACTGACTGAAATCCTCGCTCCCTGACTGAAATCCCCACTCCCTGACACAAATCCCCACTCCCTGACACAAATCCTCGCTGCCTGACTGAAATCCCCACTCCCTGACTGAAATCCCCACTCCCTGACACAAATCCTCGCTGCCTGACTGAAATCCCCACTCCCTGACAGAAATCCCCACTCCCTGACACAAATCCTCGCTGCCTGACTGAAATCCCCACTCCCTGACTGAAATCCTCTCTCCCTGACTGAAATCCCCACTACCTGACTGAAATCCCCACTCCCTGACTGAAACCCTCTCTCCCTGACTGAAATCCCACCTCCCTGACTAAAATGCCCGCTCCCTGACTGATATCCACCCACCCTGACTAAAATCCCCACTCCCCGACTGAAATCCCCACTCCCTGACTGAAATCCACACTCCCTGACTGAAATCCCCACTCACTGTCTGAAGTCCCAACTCACTGACTGAAATCCTCGCTCCCTGACTGAAATCCCCACTCCCTGACAGAAATCCCCACTCCCTGGCTGAAATCCCCTCTCCCTGACTGAAATCCTCGCTTCCTGACTGAAATCCCCACTCCCTGACTGAAATCCCCTCTCCCTGACTGAAATCTTCTGTCCTTGACTGAAATCCCCAACTCCCTGACTGAAACCCCCACCTTCCTGACTGAAAAACCCATTCCCTGACTGGATTCGTCGCTCCCTGACAGAAATCCCCACTCCCTGACTGAAACCCCCACCTTCCGGACTGAAAACACCAGTCCCTGACTGAAACCCCCCCTCCCTGACTGAAATCACCACTTCCTGACTGAAACCCCCCCTCCCTGACTGAAACCCCACCTCCTTGACTGAAATACCCCCCACGACTGAAAGCCCACCTCCCTGACTGAAGTCCCGCCTTTCTGACTGAATCCCCTCCTCTCTGACTGACACCCCCCCTCCCTGACTGAAATCCTCTCTCCCTGACTGAAACAACCCTCTCCCTGACTGAAACCCCCCTCTCTGAATGAAACATCCCCTACCTGACTGAAACCCACCCCCATCTGAAAGCCACCCCTCCCTGACTGAAAACCCCCCTCTCTGACAGAAAGACCGTCCCTGACTGAAATCCCCCCTCCCTGAGTGAAATCCCCCACTCTGACTGAAACCCCCTCTCACTGACAGAAACCCCCTCTCACTGACTGAAACACCCCTACCCTGACGGAAAACCCCCTCTCCGACTGAAATCCCCCTCTCCGTGACTGAAATCCGCACTCCCTGACTGAATTCCTCTCTCCATGACTGAAATCCCCACTACCTGACTGAAATCCCCACTCCCTGACTGAAACCCCCTCTCCCTGACTGAAATCCCACCTCCCTGACTAAAATGCCCGCTCCCTGACTGATATCCACCCACCCTGACTAAAATCCCCACTCCCCGACTGAAATCCCCACTCCCTGACTGAAATCCTCTCTCCCTGACTGAAATCCCCACTCCCTGACTGAAATCCCCACTCCCTGACAGAAATCCTCTCTCCCTGACTGAAAGCCCCACTCCCTGAATGAAATGCCCTCTCCCCGACTGAAATCCTCTCTCCCTGACTGAAATCCTCACTTCCTGTCTGAAATCCTCTCTCGGTGACTGAAAACCCCTCTCCATGACTGAAATCCCTGCTCCCTGACTGAAATTCCCACTCCCTGACAGAAATCCCCACTCCCTGACTGAAATCCTCTCTCCCTGACTGAAATCACCACTCCCTGACTGAAATCCCCACTCCCTGACTGAAACCCTCTCTCCGTGACTGAAATCCCACCTCCCTGACTAAAATGCCCACTCCCTGACTGATATCCACCCTCCCTGATTTAAATCCCCACTCCCGGACTGAAATCTCCGCTCCCTGACAGAAATCCCCACTCCCTGACACAAATCCTCGCTGCCTGACTGAAATCCCCACTCCCTGACAGAAATCCCCACTCCCTGACACAAATCCTCGCTGCCTGACTGAAATCCCCACTCCCTGACTGAAATCCTCTCTCCCTGACTGAAATCCCCACTACCTGACTGAAATCCCCACTCCCTGACTGAAACCCTCTCTCCCTGACTGAAATCCCACCTCCCTGACTAAAATGCCCGCTCCCTGACTGAAATCCACACTCCCTGACTGAAATCCCCACTCACTGTCTGAAGTCCCAACTCACTGACTGAAATCCTCGCTCCCTGACTGAAATCCCCACTCCCTGACAGAAATCCCCACTCCCTGGCTGAAATCCCCTCTCCCTGACTGAAATCCTCGCTTCCTGACTGAAATCCCCACTCCCTGACTGAAATCCCCTCTCCCTGACTGAAATCTTCTGTCCTTGACTGAAATCCCCAACTCCCTGACTGAAACCCCCACCTTCCTGACTGAAAAACCCATTCCCTGACTGGATTCGTCGCTCCCTGACAGAAATCCCCACTCCCTGACTGAAACCCCCACCTTCCGGACTGAAAACACCAGTCCCTGACTGAAACCCCCCCTCCCTGACTGAAATCACCACTTCCTGACTGAAACCCCCCCTCCCTGACTGAAACCCCACCTCCTTGACTGAAATACCCCCCACGACTGAAAGCCCACCTCCCTGACTGAAGTCCCGCCTTTCTGACTGAATCCCCTCCTCTCTGACTGACACCCCCCCTCCCTGACTGAAATCCTCTCTCCCTGACTGAAACAACCCTCTCCCTGACTGAAACCCCCCTCTCTGAATGAAACATCCCCTACCTGACTGAAACCCACCCCCATCTGAAAGCCACCCCTCCCTGACTGAAAACCCCCCTCTCTGACAGAAAGACCGTCCCTGACTGAAATCCCCCCTCCCTGAGTGAAATCCCCCACTCTGACTGAAACCCCCTCTCACTGACAGAAACCCCCTCTCACTGACTGAAACACCCCTACCCTGACGGAAAACCCCCTCTCCGACTGAAATCCCCCTCTCCGTGACTGAAATCCGCACTCCCTGACTGAATTCCTCTCTCCATGACTGAAATCCCCACTACCTGACTGAAATCCCCACTCCCTGACTGAAAACCCCTCTCCCTGACTGAAATCCCACCTCCCTGACTAAAATGCCCGCTCCCTGACTGATATCCACCCACCCTGACTAAAATCCCCACTCCCTGACTGAAATCCCCACTCCCTGACTGAAATCCCCACTCCCTGACAGAAATCCTCTCTCCCTGACTGAAAGCCCCACTCCCTGAATGAAATGCCCTCTCCCCGACTGAAATCCTCTCTCCCTGACTGAAATTCCCACTCCCTGACAGAAATCCCCACTCCCTGACTGAAATCCTCTCTCCCTGACTGAAATCACCACTCCCTGACTGAAATCCCCACTCCCTGACTGAAACCCTCTCTCCGTGACTGAAATCCCACCTCCCTGACTAAAATGCCCACTCCCTGACTGATATCCACCCTCCCTGATTTAAATCCCCACTCCCGGACTGAAATCTCCACTCCCTGACAGAAATCCCCACTCCCTGACACAAATCCTCGCTGCCTGACTGAAATCCCCACTCCCTGACAGAAATCCCCACTCCCTGACACAAATCCTCGCTGCCTGACTGAAATCCCCACTCCCTGACTGAAATCCTCTCTCCCTGACTGAAATCCCCACTACCTGACTGAAATCCCCACTCCCTGACTGAAACCCTCTCTCCCTGACTGAAATCCCACCTCCCTGACTAAAATGCCCGCTCCCTGACTGAAATCCACACTCCCTGACTGAAATCCCCACTCACTGTCTGAAGTCCCAACTCACTGACTGAAATCCTCGCTCCCTGACTGAAATCCCCACTCCCTGACAGAAATCCCCACTCCCTGGCTGAAATCCCCTCTCCCTGACTGAAATCCTCGCTTCCTGACTGAAATCCCCACTCCCTGACTGAAATCCCCTCTCCCTGACTGAAATCTTCTGTCCTTGACTGAAATCCCCAACTCCCTGACTGAAACCCCCACCTTCCTGACTGAAAAACCCATTCCCTGACTGGATTCGTCGCTCCCTGACAGAAATCCCCACTCCCTGACTGAAACCCCCACCTTCCGGACTGAAAACACCAGTCCCTGACTGAAACCCCCCCTCCCTGACTGAAATCACCACTTCCTGACTGAAACCCCCCCTCCCTGACTGAAACCCCACCTCCTTGACTGAAATACCCCCCACGACTGAAAGCCCACCTCCCTGACTGAAGTCCCGCCTTTCTGACTGAATCCCCTCCTCTCTGACTGACACCCCCCCTCCCTGACTGAAATCCTCTCTCCCTGACTGAAACAACCCTCTCCCTGACTGAAACCCCCCTCTCTGAATGAAACATCCCCTACCTGACTGAAACCCACCCCCATCTGAAAGCCACCCCTCCCTGACTGAAAACCCCCCTCTCTGACAGAAAGACCGTCCCTGACTGAAATCCCCCCTCCCTGAGTGAAATCCCCCACTCTGACTGAAACCCCCTCTCACTGACAGAAACCCCCTCTCACTGACTGAAACACCCCTACCCTGACGGAAAACCCCCTCTCCGACTGAAATCCCCCTCTCCGTGACTGAAATCCGCACTCCCTGACTGAATTCCTCTCTCCATGACTGAAATCCCCACTACCTGACTGAAATCCCCACTCCCTGACTGAAACCCCCTCTCCCTGACTGAAATCCCACCTCCCTGACTAAAATGCCCGCTCCCTGACTGATATCCACCCACCCTGACTAAAATCCCCACTCCCCGACTGAAATCCCCACTCCCTGACTGAAATCCTCTCTCCCTGACTGAAATCCCCACTCCCTGACTGAAATCCCCACTCCCTGACAGAAATCCTCTCTCCCTGACTGAAAGCCCCACTCCCTGAATGAAATGCCCTCTCCCCGACTGAAATCCTCTCTCCCTGACTGAAATCCTCACTTCCTGTCTGAAATCCTCTCTCGGTGACTGAAAACCCCTCTCCATGACTGAAATCCCTGCTCCCTGACTGAAATTCCCACTCCCTGACAGAAATCCCCACTCCCTGACTGAAATCCTCTCTCCCTGACTGAAATCACCACTCCCTGACTGAAATCCCCACTCCCTGACTGAAACCCTCTCTCCGTGACTGAAATCCCACCTCCCTGACTAAAATGCCCACTCCCTGACTGATATCCACCCTCCCTGATTTAAATCCCCACTCCCGGACTGAAATCTCCGCTCCCTGACTAAAACACCCACTCTCTGACTGAAACGCCCCTTCCCTGACTGAAACCCCTCCTCTCTGACTGAAATCCCCACTCCCTGACAGAAATCTCCACTCCCTGACTGAAATGCCCTCTCCCCGACTGAAATCCTCTCTCCCTGACTGAAATCCCCACTCCCTGACAGAAATCCTCTCTCCCTGACTGAAACCCCCACTCCCTGACTGAAATCCCCACTCCCTGAATGAAACCCTCTCTCCCTGATTGAAATCCCACCTCCCTGACTAAAATGCCCACTCCCTGACTGATATCCACCCTCCATGATTTAAATCCCCACTCCCTGACTGAAATCCCCACTCCCTGACTAAAACACCCACTCTTTGACTGAAACGCCCCCTCCCTGACTGAAACCCCTTCTCTCTGACTGAAATCCCACCTCCCTGACTGAAATCCCCACTCCCTGACTGAAATCCTCTCTCCCTGACTGAAATCCCCACTCCCTGACTGAACTCCACACTCCCTGACAGAAATCCTCTCTCCGACTGAAATCCCCACTCCCTGACTGAAATGCCCTCTCCCCGACTGAAATCCTCTCTCCCTGACTGAAATCCCTACTCCCTGACTGAAATCCCCACTCCCTGACAGAAATCCTCTCTCCCTGACTGAAATCCCAACTCCCTGACTGAAATCCACACTCCCTGACAGAAATCCTCTCTTCCTGACTGAAATTCCCACTCCCTGACTGAAATCCCCACACCCTGACAGAAATCCCCACTCCCTGACTGAAATCCCCACTCCCTGACTGAAATCCTCTCTCCCTGACTGAAATCCCCACTCCCTGACTGAAATCCCCACTCCCTGACAGAAATCCTCTCTCCCTGACTGAAAGCCCCACTCCCTGACTGAAATCCTCTCTCCCTGACTGAAATCCTCTCTCCCTGACTGAAATCCCCACTCCCTGACTGAAACCCCCACTCCCTGACTAAAACACCCACTCTTTGACTGAAACCCCCACTCCCTGACTGAAACCCCTCCTCTCTGACTGAAATCCCCACTCCCTGACTGAAATCCTCTCTCCCTGACTGAAATCCCCACTCCCTGACTGAAATCCCCACTCCCTGACAGAAATCCTCTCTCCCTGACTGAAAGCCCCACTCCCTGAATGAAATGCCCTCTCCCCGACTGAAATCCTCTCTCCCTGACTGAAATCCTCACTTCCTGTCTGAAATCCTCTCTCGGTGACTGAAAACCCCTCTCCATGACTGAAATCCCTGCTCCCTGACTGAAATTCCCACTCCCTGACAGAAATCCCCACTCCCTGACTGAAATCCTCTCTCCCTGACTGAAATCACCACTCCCTGACTGAAATCCCCACTCCCTGACTGAAACCCTCTCTCCGTGACTGAAATCCCACCTCCCTGACTAAAATGCCCACTCCCTGACTGATATCCACCCTCCCTGATTTAAATCCCCACTCCCGGACTGAAATCTCCGCTCCCTGACAGAAATCCCCACTCCCTGACACAAATCCTCGCTGCCTGACTGAAATCCCCACTCCCTGACAGAAATCCCCACTCCCTGACACAAATCCTCGCTGCCTGACTGAAATCCCCACTCCCTGACTGAAATCCTCTCTCCCTGACTGAAATCCCCACTACCTGACTGAAATCCCCACTCCCTGACTGAAACCCTCTCTCCCTGACTGAAATCCCACCTCCCTGACTAAAATGCCCGCTCCCTGACTGAAATCCACACTCCCTGACTGAAATCCCCACTCACTGTCTGAAGTCCCAACTCACTGACTGAAATCCTCGCTCCCTGACTGAAATCCCCACTCCCTGACAGAAATCCCCACTCCCTGGCTGAAATCCCCTCTCCCTGACTGAAATCCTCGCTTCCTGACTGAAATCCCCACTCCCTGACTGAAATCCCCTCTCCCTGACTGAAATCTTCTGTCCTTGACTGAAATCCCCAACTCCCTGACTGAAACCCCCACCTTCCTGACTGAAAAACCCATTCCCTGACTGGATTCGTCGCTCCCTGACAGAAATCCCCACTCCCTGACTGAAACCCCCACCTTCCGGACTGAAAACACCAGTCCCTGACTGAAACCCCCCCTCCTTGACTGAAATCACCACTTCCTGACTGAAACCCCCCCTCCCTGACTGAAACCCCACCTCCTTGACTGAAATACCCCCCACGACTGAAAGCCCACCTCCCTGACTGAAGTCCCGCCTTTCTGACTGAATCCCCTCCTCTCTGACTGACACCCCCCCTCCCTGACTGAAATCCTCTCTCCCTGACTGAAACAACCCTCTCCCTGACTGAAACCCCCCTCTCTGAATGAAACATCCCCTACCTGACTGAAACCCACCCCCATCTGAAAGCCACCCCTCCCTGACTGAAAACCCCCCTCTCTGACAGAAAGACCGTCCCTGACTGAAATCCCCCCTCCCTGAGTGAAATCCCCCACTCTGACTGAAACCCCCTCTCACTGACAGAAACCCCCTCTCACTGACTGAAACACCCCTACCCTGACGGAAAACCCCCTCTCCGACTGAAATCCCCCTCTCCGTGACTGAAATCCGCACTCCCTGACTGAATTCCTCTCTCCATGACTGAAATCCCCACTACCTGACTGAAATCCCCACTCCCTGACTGAAACCCCCTCTCCCTGACTGAAATCCCACCTCCCTGACTAAAATGCCCGCTCCCTGACTGATATCCACCCACCCTGACTAAAATCCCCACTCCCCGACTGAAATCCCCACTCCCTGACTGAAATCCTCTCTCCCTGACTGAAATCCCCACTCCCTGACTGAAATCCCCACTCCCTGACAGAAATCCTCTCTCCCTGACTGAAAGCCCCACTCCCTGAATGAAATGCCCTCTCCCCGACTGAAATCCTCTCTCCCTGACTGAAATCCTCACTTCCTGTCTGAAATCCTCTCTCGGTGACTGAAAACCCCTCTCCATGACTGAAATCCCTGCTCCCTGACTGAAATTCCCACTCCCTGACAGAAATCCCCACTCCCTGACTGAAATCCTCTCTCCCTGACTGAAATCACCACTCCCTGACTGAAATCCCCACTCCCTGACTGAAACCCTCTCTCCGTGACTGAAATCCCACCTCCCTGACTAAAATGCCCACTCCCTGACTGATATCCACCCTCCCTGATTTAAATCCCCACTCCCGGACTGAAATCTCCGCTCCCTGACTAAAACACACACTCTCTGACTGAAACGCCCCTTCCCTGACTGAAACCCCTCCTCTCTGACTGAAATCCCCACTCCCTGACAGAAATCTCCACTCCCTGACTGAAATGCCCTCTCCCCGACTGAAATCCTCTCTCCCTGACTGAAATCCCCACTCCCTGACAGAAATCCTCTCTCCCTGACTGAAACCCCCACTCCCTGACTGAAATCCCCACTCCCTGAATGAAACCCTCTCTCCCTGATTGAAATCCCACCTCCCTGACTAAAATGCCCACTCCCTGACTGATATCCACCCTCCATGATTTAAATCCCCACTCCCTGACTGAAATCCCCACTCCCTGACTAAAACACCCACTCTTTGACTGAAACGCCCCCTCCCTGACTGAAACCCCTTCTCTCTGACTGAAATGCCACCTCCCTGACTGAAATCCCCACTCCCTGACTGAAATCCTCTCTCCCTGACTGAAATCCCCACTCCCTGACTGAACTCCACACTCCCTGACAGAAATCCTCTCTCCGACTGAAATCCCCACTCCCTGACTGAAATGCCCTCTCCCCGACTGAAATCCTCTCTCCCTGACTGAAATCCCTACTCCCTGACTGAAATCCCCACTCCCTGACAGAAATCCTCTCTCCCTGACTGAAATCCCAACTCCCTGACTGAAATCCACACTCCCTGACAGAAATCCTCTCTTCCTGACTGAAATTCCCACTCCCTGACTGAAATCCCCACTCCCTGACAGAAATCCCCACTCCCGGACTGAAATCCCCACTCCCTGACTGAAATCCTCTCTCCCTGACTGAAATCCCCACTCCCTGACTGAAATCCCCACTCCCTGACAGAAATCCTCTCTCCCTGACTGAAAGCCCCACTCCCTGAATGAAATGCCCTCTCCCCGACTGAAATCCTCTCTCCCTGACTGAAATCCTCACTTCCTGTCTGAAATCCTCTCTCGGTGACTGAAAACCCCTCTCCATGACTGAAATCCCCGCTCCCTGACTGATATCCCCACTCCCTGACAGAAATCCCCACTCCCTGACTGAAATCCTCTCTCCCTGACTGAAATCACCACTCCCTGACTGAAATCCCCACTCCCTGACTGAAACCCTCCCTCCGTGACTGAAATCCCACCTCCCTGACTAAAATGCCCACTCCCTGACTGATATCCACCCTCCCTGATTTAAATCCCCACTCCCTGACTGAAATCTCCGCTCCCTGACTAAAACACCAACTCTCTGACAGAAACGCCCCTTCCCTGACTGAAACCCCTCCTCTCTGACTGAAATCCCCACTCCCTGACTGAAATCTCCACTCCCTGACTGAAATGCCCTCTCCCCGACTGAAATCCCCACTCCCTGACTGAACTCCACACTCCCTGACTGAAATCCTCGCTCCCTGACTGAAATGCCCTCTCCCCGATTGAAATCGTCTCGCCCTGACTGAAATCCCTACTCCCTGACTGAAATCCCCACTCCCTGACAGAAATCCTCTCTCCCTGACTGAAATCCCAACTCCCTGACTGAAATCCACACTCCCTGACAGAAATCCTCTCTTCCTGACTGAAATTCCCACTCCCTGACTGAAATCCCCACTCCCTGACAGAAATCCCCACTCTCTGACTGAAACGCCCCTTCCCTGACTGAAACCCCTCCTCTCTGACTGAAATCCCCACTCCCTGACTGAAATCTCCACTCCCTGACTGAAATGCCCTCTCCCTGACTGAAATCCTCTCTCCCTGACTAAAATGCCCACTCCCTGACTGATATCCACCCTCCATGATTTAAATCCACACTCCCTGACTGAAATCCCCACTCCCAGACTAAAACACCCACTCTTTGACTGAAACGCCCCCTCCCTGACTGAAACCCCTCCTCTCTGACTGAAATCCCACCTCCCTGACTGAAATCCCCACTCCCTGACTGAAATCCTCTCTCCCTGACTGAAATCCCCACTCCCTGACTGAACTCCACACTCCCTGACAGAAATCCTCTCTCCCTGACTGAAACCCCCACTCCCTGAATGAAATGCCCTCTCCCCGACTGAAATCCTCTCTCCCTGACTGAAATCCCCACTTCCTGACTGAAATACTCTCTCGGTGACTGAAAACCCCTCTCCATGACTGAAATCCTCGCTCCCTGACTGAAATCCCCACTCCCTGACAGAAATCCCCACTCCCTGACTGAAATCCTCGCGCCCTGACTGAAATCCCCACTCCCTGACAGAAATCCCCACTCCCTGACTGAAATCCTCTCTCCCTGACTGAAATCCCCACTCCCTGACTGAAATCCCCACTCCCTGACTGAAACCCCCACTCCCTGACTGAAATCCCACCTCCCTGACTAAAAAAACCACTCCCTGACAGATATCCACCCTCCCTGATTTAAATCCCCACTCCCTGACTGAAATCCCCACTCCCTGACTAAAACACCCACTCTCTGACTGAAACGCCCCCTCCCTGACTGAAACCCCTCCTCTCTGACTGAAATCCCCACTCCTTGACAGAAATCTCCACTCCCTGAATGAAATGCCCTCTCCCCGACTGAAATCCTCTCTCCCTGACTGAAATCCCCACTTCCTGACTGAAATCCTCTCTCGGTGACTGAAAACCCCTCTCCATGACTGAAATCCTCGCTCCCTGACTGAAATCCCCACTCCCTGACAGAAATCCCCACCTTCCTGATTGAAACCCCCACCTTCCTGACTGAAATCCCCACTACATGACTGAAATCCCCACTCCCTGACTGAAATCTTCTCTCCCTGACTGAAATCCCCACTCCCTGACTGAAATCTCCACTCCCTGACTGAAACCCTCTCTCCCTGACTGAAATCCCACCTCCCTGACTGAAATTCCCAATCCCTGACTGAAACCCTCTCTCCCTGACTAAAATCCCACCTCCCTGACTAAAATGCCCCCTCGCTGACTGATATCCACCCTCCCTGACTTAAATCCCCACTCCTTGACTGAAATCCCCACTCCCAGACTGAAATCCCCACTCCCTGACTGAAATGCCCTCTCCCCGAATGAAATCCCCTCTGCCTGACTGAAATCCACACTTCCTGACTGAAATCCTCTCTCGGTGACTGAAATGCCCTCTCCCTGACTGAAATCCTCGCTCCCTGCCTGAAATCCCCACTCCCTGACTGAAATCCCCACTCCCTGACTGAAATGCTCGCTCCCTGACTGAAATCCCCACTCCCTGACAGAAATCCCCACTCTCTGACTGAAATCCCCACTCCCTGACTGAAATCCTCTCTCCGACTGAAATCCCCACTCCCAGACTGAAATCCCCACTCCCTGACAGAAATCCCCACTTCCTGGCAGAAATCCCCACTCCCTGACTGAAATCCTCGCTCCCTGACTGAAATCCCCACTCCCTGACAGAAATCCTTGCTCCCTGACTGAAATCCCCACTCCCTGACTGAAATCTCCGTCTCCCTGACTGAAATCCCCACCTTCCTGACTGAAATCCCCACTACCTGACTGAAATCCCCCTCTCCCTGACTGAAATCCCCACCTCCCTGACTGAAACCCCCACTCCCTGACTGAAATCCCCACTCCCTGACTGAAACCCCCTCTCCCTGACTGAAATCCCGAACCTACTGACTGAAACCCCCACTCCCTGACTGAAATCCCCACTCCCTGACTGAAACCCCCCTCTCTGACTGAAATCCCCACTCTCTGACTGAAATCCCCCTCTCTGACTGAAATCTTCTTTCCCTGACTGAAATCTCCCCTCCCTGACTGAAACCCTCTCTCCTTGACTGAGATCCTCTCTCCCTGACTGAAATCCCCCATCCCTGACTGAAATCCCCACTCCCTGACTGAAATCCTCTCTCCGACTGAAATCCCCACTCCCTGACTGAAATCCCCTCTCCCTGACTGAAATCCTCTCTCCCTGACTGAAATCCCCCATCCCTGACTGAAATCCCCACTCCCTGACTGAAATCCTCTCTCCGACTGAAATCCCCACTCCCTGACTGAAATCCCCTCTCCCTGACTGAAATCCTCGCTCCCTGACTGAAAACCCCACTCCCTGGCAGAAATCTCCACTCCCTGACTGAAATCCTCGCTCCCTGACTGAAATCCCGACTCCCTGACAGAAATCCCCACTCCCTGACCGAAATCCCCACTCCCTGATTGAAATCCTCTCTCCCTGACTGAGATCCTCTCTCCTTGACTGAGATCCTCTCTCCCTGACTGAAATCCCCCATCCCTGACTGAAATCCCCACTCCCTGACTGAAATCCTCTCTCCGACTGAAATCCCCACTCCCTGACTGAAATCCCCTCTCCCTGACTGAAATCCCCACTCCCTGACTGAACTCCACACTCCCTGACAGAAATCCTCTCTCCGACTGAAATCCCCACTCCCTGACTGAAATGCCCTCTCCCCGACTGAAATCCTCTCTCCCTGACTGAAATCCCTACTCCCTGACTGAAATCCCCACTCCCTGACAGAAATCCTCTCTCCCTGACTGAAATCCCAACTCCCTGACTGAAATCCACACTCCCTGACAGAAATCCTCTCTTCCTGACTGAAATTCCCACTCCCTGACTGAAATCCCCACTCCCTGACAGAAATCCCACTCCCTGACTGAAATCCCCACTCCCTGACTGAAATCCTCTCTCCCTGACTGAAATCCCCACTCCCTGACTGAAATCCCCACTCCCTGACAGAAATCCTCTCTCCCTGACTGAAAGCCCCACTCCCTGAATGAAATGCCCACTCCCTGACTGAAATCTCCATCTCCCTGACTGAAATCCCCACCTTCCTGATTGAAACCCCCACCTTCCTGACTGAAATCCCCACTACCTGACTGAAATCCCCCTCTCCCTGACTGAAATCCCCACCTCCCTGACTGAAACCCCCACTCCCTGACTGAAATCCCCACTCCCTGACTGAAACCCCCTCTCCCTGACTGAAATCCCGAACCTCCTGACTGAAACCCCCACTCCCTGACTGAAATCCCCACTCCCTGACTGAAACCCCCCTCTCTGACTGAAATCCCCACTCTCTGACTGAAATCCCCCTCTCTGACTGAAATCTTCTTTCCCTGACTGAAATCTCCCCTCCCTGACTGAAACCCTCTCTCCTTGACTGAGATCCTCTCTCCCTGACTGAAATCCCCCATCCCTGACTGAAATCCCCACTCCCTGACTGAAATCCTCTCTCCGACTGAAATCCCCACTCCCTGACTGAAATCCCCTCTCCCTGACTGAAATCCTCTCTCCCTGACTGAAATCCCCCATCCCTGACTGAAATCCCCACTCCCTGACTGACATCCTCTCTCCGACTGAAATCCCCACTCCCTGACTGAAATCCCCTCTCCCTGACTGAAATCCTCGCTCCCTGACTGAAAACCCCACTCCCTGGCAGAAATCTCCACTCCCTGACTGAAATCCTCGCTCCCTGACTGAAATCCCGACTCCCTGACAGAAATCCCCACTCCCTGACCGAAATCCCCACTCCCTGATTGAAATCCTCTCTCCCTGACTGAGATCCTCTCTCCTTGACTGAGATCCTCTCTCCCTGACTGAAATCCCCCATCCCTGACTGAAATCCCCACTCCCTGACTGAAATCCTCTCTCCGACTGAAATCCCCACTCCCTGACTGAAATCCCCTCTCCCTGACTGAAATCCCCACTCCCTGACTGAACTCCACACTCCCTGACAGAAATCCTCTCTCCGACTGAAATCCCCACTCCCTGACTGAAATGCCCTCTCCCCGACTGAAATCCTCTCTCCCTGACTGAAATCCCTACTCCCTGACTGAAATCCCCACTCCCTGACAGAAATCCTCTCTCCCTGACTGAAATCCCAACTCCCTGACTGAAATCCACACTCCCTGACAGAAATCCTCTCTTCCTGACTGAAATTCCCACTCCCTGACTGAAATCCCCACTCCCTGACAGAAATCCCACTCCCTGACTGAAATCCCCACTCCCTGACTGAAATCCTCTCTCCCTGACTGAAATCCCCACTCCCTGACTGAAATCCCCACTCCCTGACAGAAATCCTCTCTCCCTGACTGAAAGCCCCACTCCCTGAATGAAATGCCCTCTCCCCGACTGAAATCCTCTCTCCCTGACTGAAATCCTCACTTCCTGTCTGAAATCCTCTCTCGGTGACTGAAAACCCCTCTCCATGACTGAAATCCCCGCTCCCTGACTGATATCCCCACTCCCTGACAGAAATCCCCACTCCCTGACTGAAATCCTCTCTCCCTGACTGAAATCACCACTCCCTGACTGAAATCCCCACTCCCTGACTGAAACCCTCTCTCCGTGACTGAAATCCCACCTCCCTGACTAAAATGCCCACTCCCTGACTGATATCCACCCTCCCTGATTTAAATCCCCACTCCCTGACTGAAATCTCCGCTCCCTGACTAAAACACCCACTCTCTGACAGAAACGCCCCTTCCCTGACTGAAACCCCTTCTCTCTGACTGAAATTCCCACTCCCTGACTGAAATTCCCACTCCCTCACAGAAATCGCCACTCCGAGTGAAATCCCCCCGCTCTGACTGATATCCCCACTCCCTGACAGAAATCCCCACTCCCTGACTGAAATGCCCTCTCCCCGACTGAAATCCTCTCTCCCTGACTGAAATCCCCACTCCCTGACAGAAATCCTCTCTCCCTGACTGAAACCCCCACTCCCTGACTGAAATCCCCACTCCCTGACTGAAACCCTCTCTCTCTGATTGAAATCCCACTCCCTGACTAAAATGCCCACTCACTGACTGATATCCACCCTCCATGATTTAAATCCCCACTCCCTGACTGAAATCCCCACTCCCTGACTAAAACACCCACTCTTTGACTGAAACGCCCCCTCCCTGACTGAAACCCCTCCTCTCTGACTGAAATCCCACCTCCCTGACTGAAATCCCCACTCCCTGACTGAAATCCTCTCTCCCTGACTGAAATCCCCACTCCCTGACTGAAATTCCCACTCCCTGACTGAAATTCCCACTCCCTCACAGAAATCGCCACTCCGAGTGAAATCCCCCCGCTCTGACTGAAATATCCCCCTCTGACTGAAATCACCTCTCCCTGACTGAAATCCACTCTCCCTGACTGAAATCCCCCATCCCTGACTGAAATCCCCACTCCCTGACTGAAATCCTCTCTCCGACTGAAATCCCCACTCCCTGACTGAAATTCCCTCTCCCTGACTGAAATCCTCTCTCCCTGACTGAAATCCCCCATCCCTGACTGAAATCCCCACTCCCTGACTGAAATCCTCTCTCCGACTGAAATCCCCACTCCCTGACTGAAATCCCCTCTCCCTGACTGAAATCCTCGCTCCCTGACTGAAAACCCCACTCCCTGGCAGAAATCTCCACTCCCTGACTGAAATCCTCGCTCCCTGACTGAAATCCCGACTCCCTGACAGAAATCCCCACTCCCTGACCGAAATCCCCACTCCCTGATTGAAATCCTCTCTCCCTGACTGAGATCCTCTCTCCTTGACTGAGATCCTCTCTCCCTGACTGAAATCCCCCATCCCTGACTGAAATCCCCACTCCCTGACTGAAATCCTCTCTCCGACTGAAATCCCCACTCCCTGACTGAAATCCCCTCTCCCTGACTGAAATCCCCACTCCCTGACTGAACTCCACACTCCCTGACAGAAATCCTCTCTCCGACTGAAATCCCCACTCCCTGACTGAAATGCCCTCTCCCCGACTGAAATCCTCTCTCCCTGACTGAAATCCCTACTCCCTGACTGAAATCCCCACTCCCTGACAGAAATCCTCTCTCCCTGACTGAAATCCCAACTCCCTGACTGAAATCCACACTCCCTGACAGAAATCCTCTCTTCCTGACTGAAATTCCCACTCCCTGACTGAAATCCCCACTCCATGACAGAAATCCCACTCCCTGACTGAAATCCCCACTCCCTGACTGAAATCCTCTCTCCCTGACTGAAATCCCCACTCCCTGACTGAAATCCCCACTCCCTGACAGAAATCCTCTCTCCCTGACTGAAAGCCCCACTCCCTGAATGAAATGCCCTCTCCCCGACTGAAATCCTCTCTCCCTGACTGAAATCCTCACTTCCTGTCTGAAATCCTCTCTCGGTGACTGAAAACCCCTCTCCATGACTGAAATCCCCGCTCCCTGACTGATATCCCCACTCCCTGACAGAAATCCCCACTCCCTGACTGAAATCCCGAACCTCCTGACTGAAACCCCAATTCCCTGACTGAAATCCCCACTCCCTGACTGAAACCCCCCTCTCTGACTGAAATCCCCACTCTCTGACTGAAATCCCCCTCTCTGACTGAAATCTTCTTTCCCTGACTGAAATCTCCCCTCCCTGACTGAAACCCTCTCTCCTTGACTGAGATCCTCTCTCCCTGACTGAAATCCCCCATCCCTGACTGAAATCCCCACTCCCTGACTGAAATCCTCTCTCCGACTGAAATCCCCACTCCCTGACTGAAATCCCCTCTCCCTGACTGAAATCCTCTCTCCCTGACTGAAATCCCCCATCCCTGACTGAAATCCCCACTCCCTGACTGAAATCCTCTCTCCGACTGAAATCCCCACTCCCTGACTGAAATCCCCTCTCCCTGACTGAAATCCTCGCTCCCTGACTGAAAACCCCACTCCCTGGCAGAAATCTCCACTCCCTGACTGAAATCCTCGCTCCCTGACTGAAATCCCGACTCCCTGACAGAAATCCCCACTCCCTGACCGAAATCCCCACTCCCTGATTGAAATCCTCTCTCCCTGACTGAGATCCTCTCTCCTTGACTGAGATCCTCTCTCCCTGACTGAAATCCCCCATCCCTGACTGAAATCCCCACTCCCTGACTGAAATCCTCTCTCCGACTGAAATCCCCACTCCCTGACTGAAATCCCCTCTCCCTGACTGAAATCCCCACTCCCTGACTGAACTCCACACTCCCTGACAGAAATCCTCTCTCCGACTGAAATCCCCACTCCCTGACTGAAATGCCCTCTCCCCGACTGAAATCCTCTCTCCCTGACTGAAATCCCTACTCCCTGACTGAAATCCCCACTCCCTGACAGAAATCCTCTCTCCCTGACTGAAATCCCAACTCCCTGACTGAAATCCACACTCCCTGACAGAAATCCTCTCTTCCTGACTGAAATTCCCACTCCCTGACTGAAATCCCCACTCCCTGACAGAAATCCCACTCCCTGACTGAAATCCCCACTCCCTGACTGAAATCCTCTCTCCCTGACTGAAATCCCCACTCCCTGACAGAAATCCTCTCTCCCTGACTGAAAGCCCCACTCCCTGAATGAAATGCCCTCTCCCCGACTGAAATCCTCTCTCCCTGACTGAAATCCTCACTTCCTGTCTGAAATCCTCTCTCGGTGACTGAAAACCCCTCTCCATGACTGAAATCCCCGCTCCCTGACTGATATCCCCATTCCCTGACAGAAATCCCCACTCCCTGACTGAAATCCTCTCTCCCTGACTGAAATCACCACTCCCTGACTGAAATTCCCACTCCCTGACTGAAACCCTCTCTCCGTGACTGAAATCCCACCTCCCTGACTAAAATGCCCACTCCCTGACTGATATCCACCCTCCCTGATTTAAATCCCCACTCCCTGACTGAAATCTCCGCTCCCTGACTAAAACACCCACTCTCTGACAGAAACGCCCCTTCCCTGACTGAAACCCCTCCTCTCTGACTGAAATCCCCACTCCCTGACTGAAATCTCCACTCCCTGACTGAAATGCCCTCTCCCCGACTGAAATCCTCTCTCCCTGACTGAAATCCCCACTCCCTGACAGAAATCCTCTCTCCCTGACTGAAACCCCCACTCCCTGACTGAAATCCCCACTCCCTGACTGAAACCCTCTCTCCCTGATTGAAATCCCACCTCCCTGACTAAAATGCCCACTCACTGACTGATATCCACCCTCCATGATTTAAATCCCCACTCCCTGACTGAAATCCCCACTCCCTGACTAAAACACCCACTCTTTGACTGAAACGCCCCCTCCCTGACTGAAACCCCTCCTCTCTGACTGAAATCCCACCTCCCTGACTGAAATCCCCACTCCCTGACTGAAATCCTCTCTCCCTGACTGAAATCCCCACTCCCTGACTGAAATTCCCACTCCCTGACTGAAATTCCCACTCCCTCACAGAAATCGCCACTCCGAGTGAAATCCCCCCGCTCTGACTGAAATACACCCCTCTGACTGAAATCACCTCTCCCTGACTGAAATCCACTCTCCCTGACTGAAATCCCCCATCCCTGACTGAAATCCCCACTCCCTGACTGAAATCCTCTCTCCGACTGAAATCCCCACTCCCTGACTGAAATCCACTCTCCCTGACTGAAATCCTCTCTCCCTGACTGAAATCCCCCATCCCTGACTGAAATCCCCACTCCCTGACTGAAATCCTCTCTCCGACTGAAATCCCCACTCCCTGACTGAAATCCCCTCTCCCTGACTGAAATCCTCGCTCCCTGACTGAAAACCCCACTCCCTGGCAGAAATCTCCACTCCCTGACTGAAATCCTCGCTCCCTGACTGAAATCCCGACTCCCTGACAGAAATCCCCACTCCCTGACCGAAATCCCCACTCCCTGATTGAAATCCTCTCTCCCTGACTGAGATCCTCTCTCCTTGACTGAGATCCTCTCTCCCTGACTGAAATCCCCCATCCCTGACTGAAATCCCCACTCCCTGACTGAAATCCTCTCTCCGACTGAAATCCCCACTCCCTGACTGAAATCCCCTCTCCCTGACTGAAATCCCCACTCCCTGACTGAACTCCACACTCCCTGACAGAAATCCTCTCTCCGACTGAAATCCCCACTCCCTGACTGAAATGCCCTCTCCCCGACTGAAATCCTCTCTCCCTGACTGAAATCCCTACTCCCTGACTGAAATCCCCACTCCCTGACAGAAATCCTCTCTCCCTGACTGAAATCCCAACTCCCTGACTGAAATCCACACTCCCTGACAGAAATCCTCTCTTCCTGACTGAAATTCCCACTCCCTGACTGAAATCCCCACTCCCTGACAGAAATCCCACTCCCTGACTGAAATCCCCACTCCCTGACTGAAATCCTCTCTCCCTGACTGAAATCCCCACTCCCTGACTGAAATCCCCACTCCCTGACAGAAATCCTCTCTCCCTGACTGAAAGCCCCACTCCCTGAATGAAATGCCCTCTCCCCGACTGAAATCCTCTCTCCCTGACTGAAATCCTCACTTCCTGTCTGAAATCCTCTCTCGGTGACTGAAAACCCCTCTCCATGACTGAAATCCCCGCTCCCTGACTGATATCCCCACTCCCTGACAGAAATCCCCACTCCCTGACTGAAATCCCGAACCTCCTGACTGAAACCCCCACTCCCTGACTGAAATCCCCACTCCCTGACTGAAACCCCCCTCTCTGACTGAAATCCCCACTCTCTGACTGAAATCCCCCTCTCTGACTGAAATCTTCTTTCCCTGACTGAAATCTCCCCTCCCTGACTGAAACCCTCTCTCCTTGACTGAGATCCTCTCTCCCTGACTGAAATCCCCCATCCCTGACTGAAATCCCCACTCCCTGACTGAAATCCTCTCTCCGACTGAAATCCCCACTCCCTGACTGAAATCCCCTCTCCCTGACTGAAATCCTCTCTCCCTGACTGAAATCCCCCATCCCTGACTGAAATCCCCACTCCCTGACTGAAATCCTCTCTCCGACTGAAATCCCCACTCCCTGACTGAAATCCCCTCTCCCTGACTGAAATCCTCGCTCCCTGACTGAAAACCCCACTCCCTGGCAGAAATCTCCACTCCCTGACTGAAATCCTCGCTCCCTGACTGAAATCCCGACTCCCTGACAGAAATCCCCACTCCCTGACCGAAATCCCCACTCCCTGATTGAAATCCTCTCTCCCTGACTGAGATCCTCTCTCCTTGACTGAGATCCTCTCTCCCTGACTGAAATCCCCCATCCCTGACTGAAATCCCCACTCCCTGACTGAAATCCTCTCTCCGACTGAAATCCCCACTCCCTGACTGAAATCCCCTCTCCCTGACTGAAATCCCGACTCCCTGACAGAAATCCCCACTCCCTGACCGAAATCCCCACTCCCTGATTGAAATCCTCTCTCCCTGACTGAGATCCTCTCTCCTTGACTGAGATCCTCTCTCCCTGACTGAAATCCCCCATCCCTGACTGAAATCCCCACTCCCTGACTGAAATCCTCTCTCCGACTGAAATCCCCACTCCCTGACTGAAATCCCCTCTCCCTGACTGAAATCCCCACTCCCTGACTGAACTCCACACTCCCTGACAGAAATCCTCTCTCCGACTGAAATCCCCACTCCCTGACTGAAATGCCCTCTCCCCGACTGAAATCCTCTCTCCCTGACTGAAATCCCTACTCCCTGACTGAAATCCCCACTCCCTGACAGAAATCCTCTCTCCCTGACTGAAATCCCAACTCCCTGACTGAAATCCACACTCCCTGACAGAAATCCTCTCTTCCTGACTGAAATTCCCACTCCCTGACTGAAATCCCCACTCCCTGACAGAAATCCCACTCCCTGACTGAAATCCCCACTCCCTGACTGAAATCCTCTCTCCCTGACTGAAATCCCCACTCCCTGACTGAAATCCCCACTCCCTGACAGAAATCCTCTCTCCCTGACTGAAAGCCCCACTCCCTGAATGAAATGCCCACTCCCTGACTGAAATCTCCGTCTCCCTGACTGAAATCCCCACCTTCCTGATTGAAACCCCCACCTTCCTGACTGAAATCCCCACTACCTGACTGAAATCCCCCTCTCCCTGACTGAAATCCCCACCTCCCTGACTGAAACCCCCACTCCCTGACTGAAATCCCCACTCCCTGACTGAAACCCCCTCTCCCTGACTGAAATCCCGAACCTCCTGACTGAAACCCCCACTCCCTGACTGAAATACCCACTCCCTGACTGAAACCCCCCTCTCTGACTGAAATCCCCACTCTCTGACTGAAATCCCCCTCTCTGACTGAAATCTTCTTTCCCTGACTGAAATCTCCCCTCCCTGACTGAAACCCTCTCTCCTTGACTGAGATCCTCTCTCCCTGACTGAAATCCCCCATCCCTGACTGAAATCCCCACTCCCTGACTGAAATCCTCTCTCCGACTGAAATCCCCACTCCCTGACTGAAATCCCCTCTCCCTGACTGAAATCCTCTCTCCCTGACTGAAATTGCCCCATCCCTGACTGAAATCCCCACTCCCTGACTGAAATCCTCTCTCCGACTGAAATCCCCACTCCCTGACTGAAATCCCCTCTCCCTGACTGAAATCCTCGCTCCCTGACTGAAAACCCCACTCCCTGGCAGAAATCTCCACTCCCTGACTGAAATCCTCGCTCCCTGACTGAAATCCCGACTCCCTGACAGAAATCCCCACTCCCTGACCGAAATCCCCACTCCCTGATTGAAATCCTCTCTCCCTGACTGAGATCCTCTCTCCTTGACTGAGATCCTCTCTCCCTGACTGAAATCCCCCATCCCTGACTGAAATCCCCACTCCCTGACTGAAATCCTCTCTCCGACTGAAATCCCCACTCCCTGACTGAAATCCCCTCTCCCTGACTGAAATCCCCACTCCCTGACTGAACTCCACACTCCCTGACAGAAATCCTCTCTCCGACTGAAATCCCCACTCCCTGACTGAAATGCCCTCTCCCCGACTGAAATCCTCTCTCCCTGACTGAAATCCCTACTCCCTGACTGAAATCCCCACTCCCTGACAGAAATCCTCTCTCCCTGACTGAAATCCCAACTCCCTGACTGAAATCCACACTCCCTGACAGAAATCCTCTCTTCCTGACTGAAATTCCCACTCCCTGACTGAAATCCCCACTCCCTGACAGAAATCCCACTCCCTGACTGAAATCCCCACTCCCTGACTGAAATCCTCTCTCCCTGACTGAAATCCCCACTCCCTGACTGAAATCCCCACTCCCTGACAGAAATCCTCTCTCCCTGACTGAAAGCCCCACTCCCTGAATGAAATGCCCTCTCCCCGACTGAAATCCTCTCTCCCTGACTGAAATCCTCACTTCCTGTCTGAAATCCTCTCTCGGTGACTGAAAACCCCTCTCCATGACTGAAATCCCCGCTCCCTGACTGATATCCCCACTCCCTGACAGAAATCCCCACTCCCTGACTGAAATCCTCTCTCCCTGACTGAAATCACCACTCCCTGACTGAAATCCCCACTCCCTGACTGAAACCCTCTCTCCGTGACTGAAATCCCACCTCCCTGACTAAAATGCCCACTCCCTGACTGATATCCACCCTCCCTGATTTAAATCCCCACTCCCTGACTGAAATCTCCGCTCCCTGACTAAAACACCCACTCTCTGACAGAAACGCCCCTTCCCTGACTGAAACCCCTCCTCTCTGACTGAAATCCCCACTCCCTGACTGAAATCTCCACTCCCTGACTGAAATGCCCTCTCCCCGACTGAAATCCTCTCTCCCTGACTGAAATCCCCACTCCCTGACAGAAATCCTCTCTCCCTGACTGAAACCCCCACTCCCTGACTGAAATCCCCACTCCCTGACTGAAACCCTCTCTCCCTGATTGAAATCCCACCTCCCTGACTAAAATGCCCACTCACTGACTGATATCCACCCTCCATGATTTAAATCCCCACTCCCTGACTGAAATCCCCACTCCCTGACTAAAACACCCACTCTTTGACTGAAACGCCCCCTCCCTGACTGAAACCCCTCCTCTCTGACTGAAATCCCACCTCCCTGACTGAAATCCCCACTCCCTGACTGAAATCCTCTCTCCCTGACTGAAATCCCCACTCCCTGACTGAAATTCCCACTCCCTGACTGAAATTCCCACTCCCTCACAGAAATCGCCACTCCGAGTGAAATCCCCCCGCTCTGACTGAAATACCCCCCTCTGACTGAAATCACCTCTCCCTGACTGAAATCCACTCTCCCTGACTGAAATCCCCCATCCCTGACTGAAATCCCCACTCCCTGACTGAAATCCTCTCTCCGACTGAAATCCCCACTCCCTGACTGAAATCCCCTCTCCCTGACTGAAATCCTCTCTCCCTGACTGAAATCCCCCATCCCTGACTGAAATCCCCACTCCCTGACTGAAATCCTCTCTCCGACTGAAATCCCCACTCCCTGACTGAAATCCCCTCTCCCTGACTGAAATCCTCGCTCCCTGACTGAAAACCCCACTCCCTGGCAGAAATCTCCACTCCCTGACTGAAATCCTCGCTCCCTGACTGAAATCCCGACTCCCTGACAGAAATCCCCACTCCCTGACCGAAATCCCCACTCCCTGATTGAAATCCTCTCTCCCTGACTGAGATCCTCTCTCCTTGACTGAGATCCTCTCTCCCTGACTGAAATCCCCCATCCCTGACTGAAATCCCCACTCCCTGACTGAAATCCTCTCTCCGACTGAAATCCCCACTCCCTGACTGAAATCCCCTCTCCCTGACTGAAATCCCCACTCCCTGACTGAACTCCACACTCCCTGACAGAAATCCTCTCTCCGACTGAAATCCCCACTCCCTGACTGAAATGCCCTCTCCCCGACTGAAATCCTCTCTCCCTGACTGAAATCCCTACTCCCTGACTGAAATCCCCACTCCCTGACAGAAATCCTCTCTCCCTGACTGAAATCCCAACTCCCTGACTGAAATCCACACTCCCTGACAGAAATCCTCTCTTCCTGACTGAAATTCCCACTCCCTGACTGAAATCCCCACTCCCTGACAGAAATCCCACTCCCTGACTGAAATCCCCACTCCCTGACTGAAATCCTCTCTCCCTGACTGAAATCCCCACTCCCTGACTGAAATCCCCACTCCCTGACAGAAATCCTCTCTCCCTGACTGAAAGCCCCACTCCCTGAATGAAATGCCCTCTCCCCGACTGAAATCCTCTCTCCCTGACTGAAATCCTCACTTCCTGTCTGAAATCCTCTCTCGGTGACTGAAAACCCCTCTCCATGACTGAAATCCCCGCTCCCTGACTGATATCCCCACTCCCTGACAGAAATCCCCACTCCCTGACTGAAATCCTCTCTCCCTGACTGAAATCACCACTCCCTGACTGAAATCCCCACTCCCTGACTGAAACCCTCTCTCCGTGACTGAAATCCCACCTCCCTGACTAAAATGCCCACTCCCTGACTGATATCCACCCTCCCTGATTTAAATCCCCACTCCCTGACTGAAATCTCCGCTCCCTGACTAAAACACCCACTCTCTGACAGAAACGCCCCTTCCCTGACTGAAACCCCTCCTCTCTGACTGAAATCCCCACTCCCTGACTGAAATCTCCACTCCCTGACTGAAATGCCCTCTCCCCGACTGAAATCCTCTCTCCCTGACTGAAATCCCCACTCCCTGACAGAAATCCTCTCTCCCTGACTGAAACCCCCACTCCCTGACTGAAATCCCCACTCCCTGACTGAAACCCTCTCTCCCTGATTGAAATCCCACCTCCCTGACTAAAATGCCCACTCACTGACTGATATCCACCCTCCATGATTCAAATCCCCACTCCCTGACTGAAATCCCCACTCCCTGACTAAAACACCCACTCTTTGACTGAAACGCCCCCTCCCTGACTGAAACCCCTCCTCTCTGACTGAAATCCCACCTCCCTGACTGAAATCCCCACTCCCTGACTGAAATCCTCTCTCCCTGACTGAAATCCCCACTCCCTGACTGAAATTCCCACTCCCTGACTGAAATTCCCACTCCCTCACAGAAATCGCCACTCCGAGTGAAATCCCCCCGCTCTGACTGAAATACCCCCCTCTGACTGAAATCACCTCTCCCTGACTGAAATCCACTCTCCCTGACTGAAATCCACACTCCCTGACTGAAATCCTCTTTCCCTGACTGAAATCCGCACTCCCTGAGTGAAATCCCCTCTCGCTGACTGAAATCCCCCTCACTGACAGAAATCCCCTCTCCCTGACTGAAATCCTCGCTCCCTGACTGAAAACCCCACTCCCTGGCAGAAATCTCCACTCCCTGACTGAAATCCTCGCTCTCTGACTGAAATCCCGACTCCCTGACTGAAATCCCCACTCCCTGACCGAAATCCCCACTCCCTGATTGAAATCCTCTCTCCCTGACTGAGATCCTCTCTCCTTGACTGAGATCCTCTCTCCCTGACTGAAATCCCCCATCCCTGACTGAAATCCCCACTCCCTGACTGAAATCCTCTCTCCGACTGAAATCCCCACTCCCTGACTGAAATCCCCTCTCCCTGACTGAAATCCCCACTCCCTGACTGAACTCCACACTCCCTGACAGAAATCCTCTCTCCGACTGAAATCCCCACTCCCTGACTGAAATGCCCTCTCCCCGACTGAAATCCTCTCTCCCTGACTGAAATCCCTACTCCCTGACTGAAATCCCCACTCCCTGACAGAAATCCTCTCTCCCTGACTGAAATCCCAACTCCCTGACTGAAATCCACACTCCCTGACAGAAATCCTCTCTTCCTGACTGAAATTCCCACTCCCTGACTGAAATCCCCACTCCCTGACAGAAATCCCACTCCCTGACTGAAATCCCCACTCCCTGACTGAAATCCTCTCTCCCTGACTGAAATCCCCACTCCCTGACTGAAATCCCCACTCCCTGACAGAAATCCTCTCTCCCTGACTGAAAGCCCCACTCCCTGAATGAAATGCCCACTCCCTGACTGAAATCTCCGTCTCCCTGACTGAAATCCCCACCTTCCTGATTGAAACCCCCACCTTCCTGACTGAAATCCCCACTACCTGACTGAAATCCCCCTCTCCCTGACTGAAATCCCCACCTCCCTGACTGAAACCCCCACTCCCTGACTGAAATCCCCACTCCCTGACTGAAACCCCCTCTCCCTGACTGAAATCCCGAACCTCCTGACTGAAACCCCCACTCCCTGACTGAAATCCCCACTCCCTGACTGAAACCCCCCTCTCTGACTGAAATCCCCACTCTCTGACTGAAATCCCCCTCTCTGACTGAAATCTTCTTTCCCTGACTGAAATCTCCCCTCCCTGACTGAAACCCTCTCTCCTTGACTGAGATCCTCTCTCCCTGACTGAAATCCCCCATCCCTGACTGAAATCCCCACTCCCTGACTGAAATCCTCTCTCCGACTGAAATCCCCACTCCCTGACTGAAATCCCCTCTCCCTGACTGAAATCCTCTCTCCCTGACTGAAATTGCCCCATCCCTGACTGAAATCCCCACTCCCTGACTGAAATCCTCTCTCCGACTGAAATCCCCACTCCCTGACTGAAATCCCCTCTCCCTGACTGAAATCCTCGCTCCCTGACTGAAAACCCCACTCCCTGGCAGAAATCTCCACTCCCTGACTGAAATCCTCGCTCCCTGACTGAAATCCCGACTCCCTGACAGAAATCCCCACTCCCTGACCGAAATCCCCACTCCCTGATTGAAATCCTCTCTCCCTGACTGAGATCCTCTCTCCTTGACTGAGATCCTCTCTCCCTGACTGAAATCCCCCATCCCTGACTGAAATCCCCACTCCCTGACTGAAATCCTCTCTCCGACTGAAATCCCCACTCCCTGACTGAAATCCCCTCTCCCTGACTGAAATCCCCACTCCCTGACTGAACTCCACACTCCCTGACAGAAATCCTCTCTCCGACTGAAATCCCCACTCCCTGACTGAAATGCCCTCTCCCCGACTGAAATCCTCTCTCCCTGACTGAAATCCCTACTCCCTGACTGAAATCCCCACTCCCTGACAGAAATCCTCTCTCCCTGACTGAAATCCCAACTCCCTGACTGAAATCCACACTCCCTGACAGAAATCCTCTCTTCCTGACTGAAATTCCCACTCCCTGACTGAAATCCCCACTCCCTGACAGAAATCCCACTCCCTGACTGAAATCCCCACTCCCTGACTGAAATCCTCTCTCCCTGACTGAAATCCCCACTCCCTGACTGAAATCCCCACTCCCTGACAGAAATCCTCTCTCCCTGACTGAAAGCCCCACTCCCTGAATGAAATGCCCTCTCCCCGACTGAAATCCTCTCTCCCTGACTGAAATCCTCACTTCCTGTCTGAAATCCTCTCTCGGTGACTGAAAACCCCTCTCCATGACTGAAATCCCCGCTCCCTGACTGATATCCCCACTCCCTGACAGAAATCCCCACTCCCTGACTGAAATCCTCTCTCCCTGACTGAAATCACCACTCCCTGACTGAAATCCCCACTCCCTGACTGAAACCCTCTCTCCGTGACTGAAATCCCACCTCCCTGACTAAAATGCCCACTCCCTGACTGATATCCACCCTCCCTGATTTAAATCCCCACTCCCTGACTGAAATCTCCGCTCCCTGACTAAAACACCCACTCTCTGACTGAAATCCCCACTCCCTGACTGAAATCTCCACTCCCTGACTGAAATGCCCTCTCCCCGACTGAAATCCTCTCTCCCTGACTGAAATCCCCACTCCCTGACAGAAATCCTCTCTCCCTGACTGAAACCCCCACTCCCTGACTGAAATCCCCACTCCCTGACTGAAACCCTCTCTCCCTGATTGAAATCCCACCTCCCTGACTAAAATGCCCACTCACTGACTGATATCCACCCTCCATGATTTAAATCCCCACTCCCTGACTGAAATCCCCACTCCCTGACTAAAACACCCACTCTTTGACTGAAACGCCCCCTCCCTGACTGAAACCCCTCCTCTCTGACTGAAATCCCACCTCCCTGACTGAAATCCCCACTCCCTGACTGAAATCCTCTCTCCCTGACTGAAATCCCCACTCCCTGACTGAAATTCCCACTCCCTGACTGAAATTCCCACTCCCTCACAGAAATCGCCACTCCGAGTGAAATCCCCCCGCTCTGACTGAAATACCCCCCTCTGACTGAAATCACCTCTCCCTGACTGAAATCCACTCTCCCTGACTGAAATCCCCCATCCCTGACTGAAATCCCCACTCCCTGACTGAAATCCTCTCTCCGACTGAAATCCCCACTCCCTGACTGAAATCCCCTCTCCCTGACTGAAATCCTCTCTCCCTGACTGAAATCCCCCATCCCTGACTGAAATCCCCACTCCCTGACTGAAATCCTCTCTCCGACTGAAATCCCCACTCCCTGACTGAAATCCCCTCTCCCTGACTGAAATCCTCGCTCCCTGACTGAAAACCCCACTCCCTGGCAGAAATCTCCACTCCCTGACTGAAATCCTCGCTCCCTGACTGAAATCCCGACTCCCTGACAGAAATCCCCACTCCCTGACCGAAATCCCCACTCCCTGATTGAAATCCTCTCTCCCTGACTGAGATCCTCTCTCCTTGACTGAGATCCTCTCTCCCTGACTGAAATCCCCCATCCCTGACTGAAATCCCCACTCCCTGACTGAAATCCTCTCTCCGACTGAAATCCCCACTCCCTGACTGAAATCCCCTCTCCCTGACTGAAATCCCCACTCCCTGACTGAACTCCACACTCCCTGACAGAAATCCTCTCTCCGACTGAAATCCCCACTCCCTGACTGAAATGCCCTCTCCCCGACTGAAATCCTCTCTCCCTGACTGAAATCCCTACTCCCTGACTGAAATCCCCACTCCCTGACAGAAATCCTCTCTCCCTGACTGAAATCCCAACTCCCTGACTGAAATCCACACTCCCTGACAGAAATCCTCTCTTCCTGACTGAAATTCCCACTCCCTGACTGAAATCCCCACTCCCTGACAGAAATCCCACTCCCTGACTGAAATCCCCACTCCCTGACTGAAATCCTCTCTCCCTGACTGAAATCCCCACTCCCTGACTGAAATCCCCACTCCCTGACAGAAATCCTCTCTCCCTGACTGAAAGCCCCACTCCCTGAATGAAATGCCCTCTCCCCGACTGAAATCCTCTCTCCCTGACTGAAATCCTCACTTCCTGTCTGAAATCCTCTCTCGGTGACTGAAAACCCCTCTCCATGACTGAAATCCCCGCTCCCTGACTGATATCCCCACTCCCTGACAGAAATCCCCACTCCCTGACTGAAATCCTCTCTCCCTGACTGAAATCACCACTCCCTGACTGAAATCCCCACTCCCTGACTGAAACCCTCTCTCCGTGACTGAAATCCCACCTCCCTGACTAAAATGCCCACTCCCTGACTGATATCCACCCTCCCTGATTTAAATCCCCACTCCCTGACTGAAATCTCCGCTCCCTGACTAAAACACCCACTCTCTGACAGAAACGCCCGTTCCCTGACTGAAACCCCTCCTCTCTGACTGAAATCCCCACTCCCTGACTGAAATCTCCACTCCCTGACTGAAATGCCCTCTCCCCGACTGAAATCCTCTCTCCCTGACTGAAATCCCCACTCCCTGACAGAAATCCTCTCTCCCTGACTGAAACCCCCACTCCCTGACTGAAATCCCCACTCCCTGACTGAAACCCTCTCTCCCTGATTGAAATCCCACCTCCCTGACTAAAATGCCCACTCACTGACTGATATCCACCCTCCATGATTTAAATCCCCACTCCCTGACTGAAATCCCCACTCCCTGACTAAAACACCCACTCTTTGACTGAAACGCCCCCTCCCTGACTGAAACCCCTCCTCTCTGACTGAAATCCCACCTCCCTGACTGAAATCCCCACTCCCTGACTGAAATCCTCTCTCCCTGACTGAAATCCCCACTCCCTGACTGAAATTCCCACTCCCTGACTGAAATTCCCACTCCCTCACAGAAATCGCCACTCCGAGTGAAATCCCCCCGCTCTGACTGAAATACCCCCCTCTGACTGAAATCACCTCTCCCTGACTGAAATCCACTCTCCCTGACTGAAATCCACACTCCCTGACTGAAATCCTCTTTCCCTGACTGAAATCCGCACTCCCTGAGTGAAATCCCCTCTCGCTGACTGAAATCCCCCTCACTGACAGAAATCCCCTCTCCCTGACTGAAATCCCCTCTCCCTGACTGAAATCCTGTCTCCCTGACTGAAAAACCCCTCTCCCTGACTGAAATCCCCCTCTTTCTAACTGAAATCCCCCCTCCCTGACTGAAATCCACACTCCCTGATTGAAATCCTCCTCTCCATGACTGAAACCCGCTCTCCCTGACTGAAATCCCCACACCATGACTGAAATCCCCCTCTCCCTGACTGAAATCCCCACTCCTTGACTGAAATCCCCCTCTCCCTGACTGAAATCCCCCCATCCTGACTGAAATCCCCACTCCCTGAACGAAATCCCCTCTCCCAGACTGAAATCCCCCCTCCCTGACTGAAATTCCCACTCCCTGACTGAAATTCCCACTCCCTCACAGAAATCGCCACTCCGAGTGAAATCCCCCCGCTCTGTCTGAAATACCCCCCTCTGACTGAAATCTCCTCTCCCTGACTGAAATCCACTCTCCCTGACTGTAATCCCACCATCCCTGACTGAAATCCCCCCCTCCCTGACTGAAATCCACACTCCCTGACTGAAATCCTCTTTCCCTGACTGAAATCCCCACTCCCTGAGTGAAATCCCCTCTCGCTGACTGAAATCCCCCTCACTGACATAAAACCCCTCTCCCTGAGTGAAATCCCCCCTGCCCTGACTGAAATCCCCCTCTCTGACTGAAATCCCCTCTCCCTGACTGAAATCCCCCTCTCTGACTGACATCCCCCTCTCCCTGAATGAAATCCTCCTTCCCTGACTGAAATTCCCCTCTCCCTGACTAAAATCCCCACTCCCTGACTGAAATCCCCACTCCCTGACTGAAACCCTCTCTCCCTGACTGAAATCCCACCTACCTGACTAAAATGCCCACTCCCTGACTGATATCCACCCTCCCTGACTTAAATCCCCACTCTCTGACTGAAATCCCCACTCCCTGACTGAAATCCTCACTCCCTGACTAAAACACCCACTCTCTGACTGAAACCCCCCCTCCCTGACTGAAACCCCTCCTCTCTGACTGAAATCCCCACTCCCTGACTGAAATCTCCACTCCCTGACTGAAATGCCCTCTCCCCGACTGAAATCCTCTCTGCCTGACTGAAATCCCCACTTCCTGACTGAAATCCTCTCTCGGTGACTGAAAACCCCTCTCCCTGACTGAAATCCTCGCTCCCTGACTGAAACCCTCTCTCCCTGACTGAAATCCCCCCTCCCTGACTGAAATCCCCACTCCCTGATTGAAATCCTCTCTCCCTGACTGAAATCTCCACTCCCTGACTGAAATCCCCACTCCCTGACTGAAATCCTCTCTCCCTGACTGAAATCCCCACTCCCTGACTGAAATCCACCCTCCCTGACAGAAATCCTCTCTCCCTGACTGAAATCCCCACTCCCTGAATGAAATGCCCTCTCCCCGACTGAAATCCTCTCTCCCTGACTGAAATCCCCACTTCCTGACTGAAATCCTCTCTCGGTGACTGAAAACCCCTCTCCATGACTGAAATCCTTGCTCCCTGACTGAAATCCCCACTCCCTGACAGAAATCCCCTCTCCCTGACTGAAATCCTCGCTCCCTGACTGAAATCCTCTCTCCCTGACTGAAATCCCCACTCCCTGACTGAAATCCCCCTCTCCCTGACTGAAATCCCCACTCCCTGACTGAAATCCCCCTCTCCCTGACTGAAACCCCCACCTTCCTGACTGAATTCCCGAACCTCCCTGACTGAAATCCCCACTCCCTGACTGAAATCCCCACTCCCTGACTGAAACCCCCCCTCCCTGACTGAAATCCCTACTCTCTGACTGAAACTCTCCCTCCCTGACTGAAAACCCCTCCTCTCTGACTGAAAATCCCCCTCACTGACTGAAACCCCCCTCTCTGAATGAAACACCCCCTACCTGACTGAAATTCCCGCGACTGAAACCCACCCCTCCCTGACTGAAAACCGCCCTCGATCATTGAAACACCCCTCCCTGACTGAAATCCCCCTCCCTGACTGAAATACCCCACTCTGACTGAAACCCCCTCCCTGACGGAAACCCCCTCTCACTGACTGAAGCCCCCACACCCTGACGGAAATCCCCCTCTTTCTAACTGAAATCCCCCCACCCTGACTGAAATCCCCTCGCCCTGACTGAAACCCTCCATTCCCTGACTGAAACCCCCCATCTCCGACTGAAATCCCGTCTCTCTGACTCAAATCCCCTCTCTCTGACTGAAATCCCCATTTACGACTGACCTCCCCACTTCCTGACTGAACACCCCTCTTCTCTGGGTAAAAACAATGACTGCAGATGCTGGAAAGCAGATTCTGGATGAGTGGAGCTGGAAGAGCACAGCAGTTCAGGCAGCATCCGAGGTGCAGTAAAATCGACGTTTCGGACAAAAGTCCTTCATCAGGAATAAAGGCAGAGAGCCTGAAGTGTGGAGAGATAAGCTAGAGGGGTGTGGGTGTGGGGAGAAAGTTGCATAGAGTTGCAGTGGGAGAGGGACTCCCTGAGATTCTTGTAGAGAGAGGAGGAAAACTTCATCAAGGCAGACTGAAATCCCCTCTCCCTGACTGAGATCCCCTCTCCCTGACTGAAACCCCCTATCTCCGACTGAAATCCTCACTCCCTGACGGAAATCCGCAGTCCCTGACTGAAACCCCCTATCTCCGACTGAAATCCCCACTCCCTGACTGAAATTCCCCCTCCCTGAGTGAGATCACTTCTCCGTGATTGAGATCGACTCTCCCTGATGGAAATCCCTTCTCCCTGATGGAAATCCCCTCTCACCGACTGAAATCCCTCGCTCCCTGACTGAAATCCCTCTCTTTCTAATGGAAATCCACCCTCCCTGACTGAAATCCACACTCCCTGATTGAAATCCTCCTCTCCATGACTGAAACCCGCACTCCCTGACTACAATCCCCACTCCATGACTGAAATCCACACTCCCTGACTGAAATCCTCTCTTCCTGACTGAAATTCCCACTCCCTGACTGAAATCCCCTCAATCTCTGACTGAAATCTCCACTCCCTGACTGAAATCCCCCCTCCCTGAATGAAATCCCCCTCTCCCTGACTGAAATCCCCTCCCCCTGACTGAAATCCTCTCTCCCTGACTGAAATCCCCACTCCCTGACTAAAATACCCACTCCCTGACTGAAATCCACCCTCCCTGACTGATATCTCCTCTCCCTGACTGAAAACCCCCTCTCTCTGACTGAAATCCCCACTCCCTGACTGAAATCCACACTCCCTGACTGAAATCCTCTCTCCCTGACTGAAATCCCCACTCCCTGACTGAAATCCTCTCTCCCTGACTGAAATCCACACTCCCTGACTGAAATCCCCACTCCCTGACTTAAATCCTCTCTCCCTGACTGAAATCCGCTCTCCCTGACTGAAATCCACACTCCCTGACTGAAATCCCCACTCCCTGACTGAAATCCCCACTCCCTGACAGAAATCCTCTCTCCCTGACTGAAATCCCCACTCCCTGACTGAAAACCCCACTCCCTGACTGAATCCTCTCTCCCTGACTGAAATCCCCACTCCCTGACTGAAAACCCCACTCCCTGACTGAAAACCCCACTCCCTGACTGAAATCCCCACTCCCTGAATGAAATCCCCACTCCCTCACTGAAATCCTCTCTCCATGACTGAAATCCTCTCTCCCTGACGGAAATCCCTTCTCCCTGACTGAAACCCTCCCCTCCCTGACTGAAACCCCCCATCTCTGACTGAAATCCCCTCTCTCTGACTGAAATCCCCTCTCTCTGACTGAAACCCCCATTTACGACTGAACTCCACACTTCCTGACTGAACACCCCTCTTCTCTGGGTAAAAACAATGACTGCAGATGCTGGAAAGCAGATTCTGGATTAGTGGAGCTGGAAGAGCACAGCAGTTCAGGCAGCATCCGAGGAGCAGTAAAATCGACGTTTCAGGCAAAAGTCCTTCATCAGGAATAAAGGCAGAGAGCCTGAAGCGTGGAGAGATAAGCTAGAGGGGTGTGGGTGTGGGGAGAAAGTTGCATAGAGTTGCAGTGGGAGAGGGACTCCCTGAGATTCTTGTAGAGAGAGGAGGAAAACTTCTTCAAGGCAGACTGAAATCCCCTCTCCCTGACTGAGATCCCCTCTCCCTGACTGAAACCCCCTATCTCCGACTGAAATCCCCACTCCCTGACGGAAATCCGCAGTCCGACTGAAACCCCCTATCTCCGACTGAAATCCCCACTCCCTGACGGAAATCCGCAGTCCGACTGAAACCCCCTATCTATGACTGAAAACCCCACTCCCTGACTGAACACTCTTCTTCTCTGACTGAAATCCCGGTCTCCCTGACTGAAATCCCAGACTCCCTGACTGAAATCCACTCTCCCTGACTGAAAAACCCCTCTCCCTGAGTGAAATACACCTTCCCTGAGTGAGATTGCCTCTCCCTGACTGAGATCCACTCTCCCTGATGGAAATCCCTTCTCCCTGATGGAAATCCCATGCTCCCTGACTGAAATCCCCCTCTTTCTAACTGAAATCCCCCCTCCCTGACTGAAATCCACACTCCCTGATTGAAATCCTCCTCTCCATGACTGAAACCCGCTTTCCCTGACTGAAATCCCCACACCATGACTGAAATTCCCCTCTCCCTGACTGAAATCCCCCTCTCCCTGACTGAAATCCCCCCATCCTGACTGAAATCCCCTCTCCCTGACTAAAATCCCCACTCCCTGACCGAAATCCCCTCTCCCAGACTGAAATCCCCCCTCCCTGACTGAAATTCCCACTCCCTGACTGAAATTCCCACTCCCTCACAGAAATCGCCACTCCGAGTGAAATCCCCCCGTTCTGACTGAAATACCCCCCCTGACTGAAATCACCTCTCCCTGACTGAAATCCACTCTCCCTGACTGAAATCCACACTCCCTGACTGAAATCCTCTTTCCCTGACTGAAATCCGCACTCCCTGAGTGAAATCCCCTCTCGCTGACTGAAATCCCCCTCACTGACAGAAATCCCCTCTCCCTGAGTGAAATCCCCCCTGCCCTGACTGAAATCCCCCTCTCTGACTGAAATCCCCTCTCGCTGACTGAAATCCCCCTCTCTGACTGAAATCCCCTCTCCCTAACTGAAATCCCCCTCTCTGACTGACATCCCCCTCTCCCTGTATGAAATCCTCCCTCCCTGACTGAAATCCCCCTCTCCCTGACTGAAATACCCTCTCCCTGACTGAAATCCTGTCTCCCTGACTGAAAAACCCCTCTCCCTGACTGAAATCCCCCTCTTTCTAACTGAAATCCCCCCTCCCTGACTGAAATCCACACTCCCTGATTGAAATCCTCCTCTCCATGACTGAAACCCGCTCTCCCTGACTGAAATCCTCACACCATGACTGAAATACCCCCATCCTGACTGAAATCCCCACTCCCTGACTAAAATCCCCACTCCCTGACCGAAATCCCCTCTCCCAGACTGAAATCCCCCCTCCCTGACTGAAATTCCCACTCCCTGACTGAAATTCCCACTCCCTCACAGAAATCGCCACTCCGAGTGAAATCCCCCCCGCTCTGTCTGAAATACCCCCCTCTGACTGAAATCTCCTCTCCCTGACTGAAACCCACTCTCCCTGACTGTAATCCCACCATCCCTGACTGAAATCCCCCCCTCCCTGACTGAAATCCACACTCCCTGACTGAAATCCTCTTTCCCTGACTGAAATCCCCACTCCCTGAGTGAAATCCCCTCTCGCTGACTGAAATCCCCCACACTGACATAAAACCCCTCTCCCTGAGTGAAATCCCCCCTGCCCTGACTGAAATCCCCCTCTCTGACTGAAATCCCCTCTCCCTGACTGAAATCCCCCTCTCTGACTGACATCCCCCTCTCCCTGAATGAAATCCTCCTTCCCTGACTGAAATTCCCCTCTCCCTGACTGAAATACCCTCTCCATGACTGAAATCCTCTCTCCCTGACTGAAAAACCCTTCTCACTGACTGAAATCCCCCTCTCTGACTGAAATCCCCCTCTCCCTGAATGAAATCCTCTCTCCCTGACTGAAATCCCCCTCTCCCTGAGTGAAATCCCCCTCTCTGACTGACATCCCCCTCTCCCTGAATGAAATCCTCCCCCCTGACTGAAATCCCCCTCCCTGACTGAAATCCCCCTCTCCCTGACTGAAATCCCCACTCCCGGACTGAAATCCCCACTCCCGGACTGAAATCCTCTCTCCCTGATTGAAATTCCCACTCCCTCACTGAAATCGCCACTCGATTGAAATCCCCCCACCCTGACTGAAATACCCCCCTCTGACTGAAATCTCCTCACCCTGACTGAAATCCACTCTCCCTGACTGAAATCCCTACTCCCTGACTGAAAACCACCTCTCTCTGACTGAAATCCCCACTCCCTGACTGAAATCCAGACTCCCTGACTGAATACCTCTTTCCCTTACTGATATCCCCTCTCCCTGAGTGAAATACCCCCTGCCCTGACTGAAATCCCCCTCTCTGACTGAAATCCCCTCTCCCTGACTGAAATCCCCCTCTCTGACTGACATCCCCCTCTCCCTGAATGAAATCCTCCCCCTCTGACTGAAATCCCCCTCTCCCTGACTGAAATACCCACTCCCTGACTGAAATCTCCACTCCCTGACTGAAATCCTCTCTCCCTGACTGAAATCCCCACTCCCTGACTGAAATCCCCATGGGGTCCTGGGCCTCCTTCACCGCCGCTCCCTCACCACCAGACGCCTGGCGGAAGAACGCCTCATCTTCCCCCTCGGAACACTTCAACCCCAGGGCATCAATGTGGACTTCAACAGCTTCCTAATTTCCCCTTCCCCCACCTCATCCTAGTTTCAAACTTCCAGCTCAGCACTGTCCCCATGACTTGACTTGTCCGGACTTGTCCGACCTGCCGAGCTCCTTTTCCACCTATCCACTCCACCCTCTCCTCCCTGACCTATCACCTTCATCTCCTCCCCCACTCACCCATTGTACTCTATGCTACTCTCTCCCCACCCACACCCTCCTCGAGCTTATCTCTCCACGCTTCAGGCTCACTGCCTTTATTCCTGATGTAGGGCTTTTGCCCGAAACGTCGATTTCGCTGCTCGTTGGATGCTCCCTGAACTGCTGTGCTCTTCCAGCACCACTGATCCTGAAATCCCCACTCCTTGACTGAAATCCCCTCTCCCTGATGGAAGTCCCCTTTCCCGGACTGAAATACCCCCTCCCTGACTGAAGTCCCCCTCTCTCTGACTGAAATCCCCACTCCGTGACTGAAATACCCCCTCCCTGACTGAAATCCCCTCTCCCTGAGTGAAATCCCCGCTCCCTGACTGAAATCCCCACTCCCTGACTGAAATTCTCACTCCCTGACTGAAATCCCCCTCTCTGAATGAAATCCCCCTCTCCCCGACTGAAATCCCCCTCTCTGACTGCAATCCCCCCCTCCCTGCCTGAAATCCCCTCTCCCTGATTGAAATTCCCTCTCTCTGACTGAAGTCCGCCTCCCTCTGACTGAAGACCCCCTCTCCCTGACTGAAATCTCCCTTCCCTGACTGAAATCCTGTCTCCCTGACTGAAATCCTCCCTCTCTGACTGAAATCCTCTTTCCCTGACTGAAGTTTCATTGCTCTGACTGAAATCCCGCTTCCCTGAGTGAAATCCCCCCTCCCTGAGCAGTATGTGTATGGTATATGTACGTGATTACAGCTGTGAATCTGACTCAGTCCTACCATGCCATCTCAGTCTGAGAAATGAGCCATTGGGTCAGTATCAAACTGGGAAATTTGTGACATCCATGAAACATCCATGAATTTAAACCTTACCAAGCTCCAGAAAGGACTCCTGAGACAGAAGGAGAAGGTGGTGGGGTGGCGTTGATGTCCTTTGTATATGCTGTGGTGCTGGACGTTGGTGTTGGAGACAAGATCCCAACATTACACAAAGTGGCATCATCGGAGTCCACTAAGAAATAGAAGCCAGCTGGTCATTAATCAGCTGGTTGCATTTAATCCACAAAACGCAGCAGGCAAGACACAGAACACTATTCCGCAAGCAACAGAGTCATCCTCCAACCCCGCGTACACATGCCCCCCACCACTGACACTACCCACAGCCCCGTGTACACACTCCCGCATCACTGACACTGCCCACAGCCACGTGTACACACTCCCGCCATCACTGACACTACCTACAGCCCCGTGAACACTCTACCCAATCACTGACACTACACACAGCCCTGTGTACACTCTCCCCTCATCACAGACACTACCCACAGTCCCATGTACACTCCCCCATCACTGACACTGCCCACAGCCACGTGTACACTCTCCCCCATCACTGACACTACCTACAGCCACGTGTACACTCTCCCCCATCACAGACACTACCCACAGTCCCATGTACACTCCCCCATCAATGACACTACCCACAGCCCCGTGTACACACTCCCCTCATCACTGACACTACCCACAGCTCCGTGAACATACTTCCCCAATCACTGACACTACCCACAGCCCCAGGTACACACTCCCCAATCACTGACACTATACACAGCCTCGTGTATACACTCCCCCCATCACTGACACTACCCACTGCCTTGTGTACACACTCTCTCCATCACTGACACTACCCACTGCTCTGTGCAAACTCCCCCCATCAACGACACTACCCACACGTGTACACTCTCCCCCCATCAGTGACACTACCCACAGCCCAGTGTACACAATCCTACCATCACTTACACTATCCACAGCCCTGTGTTCACTCTCCCCCCATCACTGACATACCCACAGTCCCGTGTACACACTTTCCCCATCATTAACACTACCCACAGCCCCGTGTACACTCCTCCCCCAAGACTGACATTACCCACAGCCCCGTGTACACTCTCCCCATCACTGACCCTACACAGAGCCATGTGTTCACTCTCCCCCCATCACTGACGCTACCCACTGCCCCGTGTACACTCTCCCCCAGCTCTGACACTACCCACAGTCCCGTGTACACACTTACCCCATCACTGACACTACCCACAGCCCCGTGTACACTCCTCCCCCATGACTGACATTACCCACAACCCCGTGTACACTCTCCCCATCACTGACCCTACACAGAGCCCTGTGTTCACTCTCCCCCCATCACTGACGCTACCCACAGTCCCGTGTACACACTTACCACATCACTGACACTACCCACAGCCCCGTGTACACACTCCCCCCATCACTGACATTACCCACAGCCCCGTGTACACACTCCCCCCATCACTGACATTATCCACAGCCCCGTGTACACACTCCCCCCATCACTGACATTACCCACAGCCCCGTGGACTCTCTCCCCATCACTGACACTATTCACAGCCCTGAGTACACTCTCCCCCATCACTGACACTACACAGCCCCGTGTACACTCTCCCCCATCACTGACACTACCCACAGCCCCGTGTACTCTCTCCCCATCACTGACACTAGCCACAGCCCCGTGTACACTCTCCCCCATCACTGACACAACCCACAGCCCCGTGTACACACTCCCCCATCACTGACACTACCCACAGCCCCGTGTACTCTCTCCACATCACTGACAGTACCCACAGCCCCGTGTACACTCTCCACCCAACACTGACACTACCCACAGCCCCATGTACACATTCCCCAATCACTGACACTACACACAGCCTCGTGTACACTCTCCCCAATCACTGAGTCTATCCACTGTCCTGTGCACACACCCCATCAATGACACTACCCACAGCCTCGTGTACACAATCCCTCCATCACTGACCCAACCCAGAGCCTCGTGTTCACTCTCCCCCATCACTGACACTACCCACCACACTGTGTACACTCTCCCCCATCACGGACACTACCCACCGCCCCGTGTACACTCTCCCCCCATCACTGACACTACCCACAGCCCCATGTACAACTCCCCAATCACTGACACTATTCACAGCCCCGTGCACACACTACCCACTGCCCTGTGTACACACTCCCTCCATCACTGACACTACCCACAGCCCCGTGTACACTCTCCCCCCATCACTGACACTACCCACAGTCCCATGTACAACTCCCCAATCACTGACACTATTCACAGCCCCGTGTACACACTACCCACTGCCCTGTGTACACACTCCCTCCATCACTGACACTAGCCACAGCCCCGTGTACCCTCTCCCCTATCACTGACACTACCCACAGCCCCGTGTACACTCTCCCCCATCACTGACCCTACCCAACGCCCCATGTACACTCTCCCCCATCACTGACACTACTCACAGCCCCGTGTACACACTCCCCCCATCACTGACATTACCCACAGCCCCGTGGACTCTCTCCCCATCACTGACACTAGCCACAGCCCCGTGTACACTCTCCCCCATCACTGACACTACCCACAGCCCCGTGTACTCTCTCCCCATCACTGACACTAGCCACAGCCCCGTGTACACTCTCCCCCATCACTGACACTAGCCACAGCCCCGTGTACACTCTCCCCCATCACTGACACTACCCACAGCCCCGTGTACTCTCTCCCCATCACTGACACTAGCCACAGCCCCGTGTACACTCTCCCCCATCACTGACACTACCCACAGCCCCGTGTACTCTCTCCCCATCACTGACACTAGCCACAGCCCCGTGTACACTCTCCCCCATCACTGACACAACCCACAGCCCCGTGTACACACTCCCCCATCACTGACACTACCCACAGCCCCGTGTACTCTCTCCACATCACTGACAGTACCCACAGCCCCGTGTACACTCTCCACCCAACACTGACACTACCCACAGCCCCATGTACACATTCCCCAATCACTGACACTACACACAGCCTCGTGTACACACTCCCCCATCACTGAGTCTATCCACTGTCCTGTGCACACACCCCATCAATGACACTACCCACAGCCTCGTGTACACAATCCCTCCATCACTGACCCAACCCAGAGCCTCGTGTTCACTCTCCCCCATCACTGACACTACCCACCACACTGTGTACACTCTCCCCCATCACGGACACTACCCACCGCCCCGTGTACACTCTCCCCCCATCACTGACACTACCCACAGCCCCATGTACAACTCCCCAATCACTGACACTATTCACAGCCCCGTGCACACACTACCCACTGCCCTGTGTACACACTCCCTCCATCACTGACACTACCCACAGCCCCGTGTCCACTCTCCCCCCATCACTGACACTACCCACAGCCCCATGTACAACTCCCCAATCACTGACACTATTCACAGCCCCGTGCACACACTACCCACTGCCCTGTGTACACACTCCCTCCATCACTGACACTACCCACAGCCCCGTGTACACTCTCCCCCCATCACTGACACTACCCACAGCCCCATGTACAACTCCCCAATCACTGACACTATTCACAGCCCCGTGTACACACTACCCACTGCCCTGTGTACACACTCCCTCCATCACTGACACTAGCCACAGCCCCGTGTCCACTCTCCCCCCATCACTGACACTACCCACAGCCCCATGTACAACTCCCCAATCACTGACACTATTCACAGCCCCGTGTACACACTACCCACTGCCCTGTGTACACACTCCCTCCATCACTGACACTAGCCACAGCCCCGTGTACCCTCTCCCCTATCACTGACACTACCCACAGCCCCGTGTACACTCTCCCCCATCACTGACCCTACCCAACGCCCCATGTACACTCTCCCCCATCACTGACACTATTCACAGCCCCGTGTACACACTACCCACTGCCCTGTGTACACACTCCCTCCATTACTGACCCTACCCAACGCCCCATGTACACTCTCCCCCATCACTGACACTACCCACTGCCCTGCGCACACACTCCCTCCATTACTGACACTACCCACAGCCCTGTGTACACTATTTGAGAATTTGGTGTGAAATGGGAATGTTGTGGTTTGTATGGTGTATTACCCAATGGAGTGGTCCATTTACTGAATTTGCTGCAGAAGTATTTATTACATAGTGCAAAGTACTGCCTGGTTTTGAAACCGAGGAGTCTGGGAGTGAATGAGGTGACACAGATCCGAACATGTGACCTACCTGAGGCAGAGAGGGACTGTTCCACGATGCCCACTTTCACCACCTGTTAAAATCACAGAACAACAACTTGTAACACCAGCAATCAGATCTTCATCAGGACCTGCAGCATCTGTGCAGAGAAATCAGAGTTCACGTTTCAGTTTCCATGAGCCTTCCTCCGACCTGATTCAACTCACCCACTGTGTTCTGAAGAAGGGTCACTCAGCCTGAAGTGTTTACTCTTCCTTGCCACTGATGCTGACAGACCTGATGAGCTTTTCCAGCAAATTCTCTCTTTGATTTGGATTTTCAGAATCTGGAGCTCTTTCAGTTTTTAATCAGATTTTCATCTCCTGAAAGACTTCACTAACATTCGTGTGAGCTATGCATTTGCTGTCATCCATGGGTTTAACGTAATCTATGAGTTTAATGTGATCTGTGGGTTTAGTGTGATCTGTGGGTTTAATGTGATCTATGGGTTTAGTGTGATCTGTGGGTTTAGTGTGATCTATGGGTTTAGTGTGATCTATGGGTTTGATGTGATCTGTGGGTTTAGTGTGATCTATGGGTTTGATGTGATCAGTGGGTTTAGTGTGATCTATGGGTTTAATGTGATCTGTGGGTTTAGTGTGATCTATGGGTTTAGTGTGATCTATGGGTTTGATGTGATCTGTGGGTTTAGTGTGATCTATGGGTTTGATGTGATCTGTGGGTTTAGTGTGATCTATGGGTTTAATGTGATCTGTAGGTTTAGTGTGATCTGTGGGTTTAGTGTGATCTATGGGTTTAATGTGATCTGTGGGTTTAGTGTGATCTATGGGTTTGATGTGATCTGTGGGTTTAGTGTGATCTGTGGGTTTAGTGTGATCTATGGGTTTAATGTGATCTGTGGGTTTAGTGTGATCTATGGGTTTGATGTGATCTGTGGGTTTAGTGTGATCTGTGGGTTTAGTGTGATCTATGGGTTTAATGTGATCTGTGGGTTTAGTGTGATCTATGGGTTTGATGTGATCAGTGGGTTTAGTGTGATCTATGGGTTTAATGTGATCTGTGGGTTTAGTGTGATCTATGGGTTTAGTGTGATCTATGGGTTTGATGTGATCTGTGGGTTTAGTGTGATCTATGGGTTTGATGTGATCTGTGGGTTTAGTGTGATCTATGGGTTTAATGTGATCTGTGGGTTTAGTGTGATCTGTGGGTTTAGTGTGATCTATGGGTTTAATGTGATCTGTGGGTTTAGTGTGATCTATGGGTTTAATGTGATCTGTGGGTTTAGTGTGATCTGTGGGTTTAGTGTGATCTATGGGTTTAATGTGATCTGTGGGTTTAGTGTGATCTATGGGTTTAATGTGATCTGTGGGTTTAGTGTGATCTGTGGGTTAAGAGTGATCTATGGGTTTAATGTGATCTGTGGGTTTAATGTGATAGAACATAGATAGAACATAGAACAATATAGCACAAAACAGGCCCTTCGGCCCACGATGTCGTGCCAAACATTTGTCCTAGCTTAAGCACCCATCCATGTACCTATCCAAGTGCCGCTTAAAGGTCACCAATGATTCTGACTCTGCCACTCCCACAGGCAGCGCATTCCATGCCCCCACCACTCTCTGGGTAAAGAACCCACCCCTGACATCTCCCCTATACCTTCCACCCTTCACCTTAAATTTATGTCCCCTTGTAACACTCTGTTGTACCCGGGGAAAAAGTTTCTGACTGTCTACTCTATCTATTCCCCTGATCATCTTATAAACCTCTATCAAGTCACCCCTCATCCTTTGCCGTCCCAATGAGAAAAGGCCTAGCACGCTCAACCTATCCTCATACGACCTATTCTCCATTCCAGGCAACATCCTGGCAAATCTTCTCTGCACCCTCTCCAAAGCTTCCACATCTTTCCTAAAATGAGGCGACCAGACCTGCACACAGTACTCCAAATGTGGCCTTACCAAGGTCCTATACAGCTGTAACATCACCTCACGACTCTTGAATTCAATCCCTCTGCTAATGAACGCTAATACACCATAGGCCTTCTTACAAGCTCTATCCACCTGAGTGGCAACTTTCAAAGATCTATGAACATAGACCCCAAGATCCCTCTGCTCCTCCACCTCACTAAGAACCCTACCGTTAACCCTGTATTCTGCATTCTTATTTGTCCTTCCAAAATGGACAACCTCACACTTGGCAGGGTTGAACTCCATCTGCCACTCCTCAGCCCAGCTCTGCATCATATATAAGTCCCTTTGCAGCCGACAACAGCCCTCCTCACTATCCACAACTCCACCAATCTTCGTATCATCTGCAAATTTACTGACCCACCCTTCGACTCCCTCTTCCAAGTCATTAATAAAAATTACAAACAGCAAGGACCCAGAACTGATCCCTGCGGAACTCCACTTGTAACTGGGCTCCAGGCTGAATATTTACCATCTACCACCACTCTCTGACTTCGACCGGTTAGCCAGTTCTCTATCCAACTGGCCAAACTTCCCACTATCCCATGCCTCCTGACTTTCCGCATAAGCCTACCATGGGGAACCTTATCAAATGCCTTACTAAAATCCATGTACACTACATCCACTGCTCTACCCTCATCTACATGCTTGGTCACCTCCTCAAAGAATTCAATAAGACTTGTAAGGCAAGACCTACCCTTCACAAATCCGTGCTGGCTGTCCCTAATCAAGCAGTGTCTTTCCAGATACTCATAAATCCTATCCCTCAGTACCCTTTCCATTACTTTTCCTACCACTGAAGTAATCTAACTGGCCTGTAATTCCCGGGGTTATCCCTATTCCCTTTTTTGAACAGGGGCACAACATTCGCCACTCTCCAGTCCCCTGGTACCACCCCTGTTGACAGTGAAGACGAAAAGATCATTGCCAACGGCTCTGCAATTTCCTCTCTTGCTTCCCACATAATCCTAGGATATATTCCGTCAGGCCCGGGGGACTTGTCTATCCTCAAGTTATTCAAAATGTCCAACACATCTTCCTTCCTAACAAGTATCTCCTCTAGCTTACCAGTCCATTTCACACTCTCCTCTTCAACAATACGGTCCCTCTCGTTTGTAAATACTGAAGAAAAGTACTCATTCAAGACCTCTCCTATCTCTTCCGACTCAATACACAGTCTCCCACTACTGTCCTTGATCGGACCTACCCTCATTCTCGTCATTCTCATGTTTCTCACATACGCATAAAATGCCTTGGGGTTATCCTTGATCTTATCCGCCAAAGATTTTTCATGCCCTGTCTTAGCTCTCCTAATCCCTTTCTTCAGCTCCCTTCTGGCTATCCTGTATCCCTCCAACACTCTGTCTGAACCTTGTTTCCACAACCTTATGTAAGCCTCCTTCTTCCTCTTTACAAGACATTCAACCTCCCTCGTCAACCAAGGTTCCCTCACACGACCATCTCTTTCCTGCCTGACAGGTACATACATATCAAGGACACGTCGTATCTGTTCCTTGAAAAAGCTCCACATTTCCACGACATCCTTCCCTGACAGCCTATGCTCCCAACTTATGCTCCTCAGATCCTGTCTTACAGCATCATATTTACCCTTCCCCCAATTGGGCGGCACGGTGGCACAGTGGTTAGCACTGCTGCCTCACAGCACCAGAGACCCGGGTTCAATTCCCGACTCAGGCGACTGACTGTGTGGAGTTTGCACATTCTCCCCGTGTCTGCGTGGGTTTCCTCCGGGTGCTCCGGTTTCCTCCCACAGTCACAAAGATGTGCGGGTCAGGTGAATTGGCCATGCTAAATTACCCGTAGTGTTAGGTAAGGGGTAAATGTAGGGGTATGGGTGGGTTGCGCTTCGGCGGGTCGGTGTGGACTTGTTGGGCCGAAGGGCCTGTTTCCACACTGTAAATAATCTAATCTAATTGTAAAACCTACCCTGTTGCACGCACCTATCTCTCTCCATAACCAAGGTGAAAGTCACAGAATTGTGGTCTCCATCACCAAAATGTTCACCCACTAACAAGCCCATCACTTGTCCAGGTTCGTTACCAAGTACCAAATCCAATATGGCCTCCCCTCTGGTCAGACAATCTACATACTGAGTTAGAAAAGCTTCCTGTACACACTGCACAAACACCGCCCCATCCAATCTACTTGATCTAAAGAGCTTTCAATCAATGTTTGGGAAGTTGAAATCGCCCATGACTACTACCCTGTGGCTTCTGCACCTTTCCAAAATCTGTTTCACAATCTGTTTCTCCACATCTCTGCTGCTATTGGGGGGCCTATAGTAAACACCCAACAAAGTGACTGCACATTTCCTATTTCTGACTTCAGCCCATACTACCTCCAAAGGCAGATCCCCCTCGAACTGCCTTTCTGCAGCCATTATACCATTTCTAATTAGCAATGCCACCCCCCGCTCCTTTTTTACCACGTCCCCCTAATCTTACTGAAACATCTGTAACCAGGAACCTCCAACAACCATTCCTGTCCCTCTTCTATCCACGTTTCCATGATGGCCACAACATCGTAGTCCCAGCTACCGATCCACGCCTTACGTTCACCCACCTTATTTCTGATACTCCTTGCATTGAAGTATACACACTTGAGCCCATCTCTGTGTCCGCAAGTACACCCTGTCAGTGCTATCTTCTCCACAGCCACCCTACATTCTTGGACATCATGACAAACAGCGAGATTACTTGCTGGACTACAAGCCCAGATCCCATCCCCCTGCCAAATTAGTTTAAACCAAACGAGGAGTGCTAGCAAACCTACCTCCCAGGATATTGGTGCCCTTCTGTGGGTTTAGTGTGAACTGTGGGTTTAATGTCATCTGTGGGTTTAATGTGATCTGTGGGTTTAATGTGATCTGTGGGTTTAATGTGATCCATGGGTTTAGTGTGATCTGTGGGTTTAACGTGATCTGTGGGTTTAGTGTGATCTGTGGGTTTAGTGTGATCTGTGGGTTTAATGTGATCTGTGGTTTTAATGTGATCTGTGGGTTAAGAGTGATCTGTGGGTTTAACGTGATCTGTGGGTTAAGAGTGATCTGTGGGTTTAATGTGATCTGTAGGTTTAGTGCGATCTGTGGGTTTAGTGTAATCTGTGGGTTTAAAGTGCTCTGTGGGTTTAGTGTGATCTGGGGTCTAATGCGATCTATGGATTTAATGTGATCTATGGGTTTAATGTAGTCTGTGGGTTTAATGTGATCTGTGGGTTTAGTGTGATCTGGGGTCTAATGTGATCTGTGGGTTTAATGTGATCTATGGGTTTAATGTAATCTGTGGATTTAATGTGATCTGTGGGTTTAGTGTGTTCTATGGGTTTAATTGATCTGTGGGTTTAACGTGATCTGTGGGTTTAATGTGATCTGTGAGTTTAATGTGATCCATGGGTTTAATGTGATCTGTGGGTTTAATGTGATCTGTGGACCTAGTGCGATCTGTGGGTTTAGTGTGATCTATGGGTTTAATGTGATCTATGGGTTTAATGTGATCTGTGGGTTTAACGTGATCTGTGGGTTTAATGTGATCTATGGGTTTAATGTGATCTGTGGGTTTAACGTGATCTGTGGGTTTAATGTGATCTATGGGTTTAATGTGATCTGTGGGTTTAACGTGATCTATGGATTTAATGTATTCCAAGGGTTTAAAGTGATCTGTGGGTTTAATGTGATCTGTGGGTTTAGTGTGATCTGTGGGTTTAATGTGATCTGTGGGTTTCATGAGACGTGTGGGTTTCATGTGACCTATGGGTTTCGTGTGATCTGTGGGTTAAGAGTGATCTGTGGGTTTAATGCGATCTGTAGGTTTAGTGCGATCTGTGGGTTTAGTGTGATCTGGGGTCTAATGCGATCTATGGATTTAATGTGATCTATGGGTTTAATGTAGTCTGTGGGTTTAATGTGATCTGTGGGTTGAGTGTGATCTGTGGGTTTAGTGTGATCTGTGGGTTTAATGTGATCCATGGGTTTAAAGTGATCTGTGGGTTAAATGTGATCTGTGGGTTTAGTGTGATCTGTGGGTTTAATGTGATCCATGGGTTTAAAGTGATCTGTGGGTTTAATGTGATCTGTGGGTTTAGTGTGATCTGTGGGTTTAATGTGATCTCTGGACCTAGAGCGATCTGTGGGTTTAGTGTGATCTATGGGTTTAATGTGATCTATGGGTTTAATGCGATCTGTGGGTTTAACGTGATCTGTGGGTTTAATGTGATCTATGGGTTTAATGTGATCTGTGGGTTTAACGTGATCTATGGATTTAATGTATTCCATGGGTTTAAAGTGATCTGTGGGTTTAATGTGATCTGTGGGTTTAGTGTAATCTGTGGGTTTAACGTGATCTGTGGGTTTAGTGTGATCTGTGGGTTTAGTGTGATCTGTGGGTTTAACGTGATCTGTGGGTTTAGTGTGATCTGTGGGTTTAATGTGATCTGTGGGTTTCATGAGATGTGTGGGTTAAACGTGATCTGTGGGTTTAATATGAACTGTGTGTTTAATGCGATCTGTGGTTTTAATGTGATCTGTGCGTTTAATATGATCTGTGCGTTTAATGTGATCGGTGGGTTTCATGTGACCTATGGGTTTTGTGTGATCTGTGGGTTTAATGTCACCTGGGGTTTAATGTGATCTATGGATTTAATGTGATTTGTGGGTTTAATCTGATCTGTGGGTTTACTGTGATCGGTGGGTTTAATGTGATCGGTGTGTTTCATGTGACCGATGGGTTTCGTGTGATTTGTGAGTTTAGTGTGATCTGTGGGTTTAATGTGATAAGTGGGTTTAACGTGATCTGTGTGTTTAGTGCGATCTGTGGTTTTAATGTGATCTATGGGTTTAATGTGATCTGTGGGTTTAATGTGATCGGTGGGTTTCATGTGATCTATGGGTTTAATGTGATCTGTGGGTTTAGTGTGATCTGTGCGTTTAATGTGATCTGTGGGTTTAGTGTGATCTGTGGGTTTAATGTGATCGGGTTTCATGTAACCTATGGGTTTAGAGAAATCTGTGGGTTTAGTGTGATCTGTGGGTTTAATGTGATCTATGGATTTAATGTGAAATGCGGTTTAATGTGATCTATGGATTTCATGTGATCAGTGGGTTTAGTGTGATCTGTGGGTTTAAAGTGATCTGTGGGTTTTGTTTGTTCTGTGGGTTTAATGTGATTTGAGGGTTTAATATGATCTGTGGGTTTAGTGTGATCTGTAGGTTTAGTGTGATCTATGGGTTTAATGTGATCTGTGGGTTTAGTGTGATCTGTGGAATTAACGTAATCCATGGATTTAATATGATCTGTGGGCTTAATGTGATCTGTGGGTTTAATGTGATCTGTGGGTTTAACGTGATCTGTGGGTTTAGTGTGATCTGTGGGTTTAATGTGATCTATGGGTTCAGTGTGATCTGTGGAATTAACGTAATCCATGGATTTAATATGATCTGTGGGCTTAATGTGATCTGTGGGTTTAATGTGACCGTTGGGCTTCATGTGATCTATGGGTTTAGTGTGATCTGTGGGTTTAATGTGATCTGTGGGTTTAATGTGATCTGTGGGTTTAATGTGATCGTTGGGTTTCATGTGATCCAGGGGTTTAGTGTGATCTGTGGGTTTAATGTAATCTGTGCGTTTAGTGTGATCTGTGGGTTTAATGTGAACTGTGTGTTTAGTGCGATCTGTGGTTTTAATGTGATCTGTGGTTTTAATGTGATCGGTGGGTTTCATGTGATCCAGGGGTTTAGTGTGATCTGTGGGTTTAGTGTGATCTGTGGGTTTAGTGTGATCTGTGGGTTTAATGCGATCTGGGTTTTAATGTGATCTATGGATTTAATGTGATCTGTGGGTTTAATGTGATCTATGGGTTTAATGTGATCTGTGGGTTTAGTGTGATCTGTGGGTTAAATGTGATCTGTGGGTTTAATGTGATCTGGGGTTTCATGTGATCTATGGATTTAATGTGATCTGTGGGTTTAATGTGATAAGTGGGTTTAACGTGAACTGTGTGTTTAGTGCGATCTGTGGTTTTAATGTGATCTATGGGTTTAATGTGATCTGTGGGTTGAATGTGATCAGTGAGTTTCATGTGATCTATGGGTTTAGTGTGATGTGTGGGTTTAGTGTGATCTGTGGGTTTAGTGTGATCTGTGGGTTTAATGTGATCTGTGGGTTTAGTGTGATCTGTGGGTTTAATGTGATCTATGGGTTTAATGTGATCTGTGGGTTTAATGTGATCTATGGGTTAAATGTGAACTGTGGCTTTAATGTGATCGGTGGGTTTCATGTGATCTATGGGTTGAGTGTGATCTGTGGGTTAAATGTGATCTGTGGGTTTAATGTGATCTGTGGGTTTAACGTGATCTTTGGTTTTAACGTGACCTGTGGGTTTAGTGTGATCTGTGGGTTTAATGTGATCTATGGGTTTAATGTGATTTGTGGGTTTAACGTGATCTGTGGGTTTAACGTGATCTTTGGTTTTAACGTGATCTGTGGGTTTAGTGTGATCTGTGGGTTTAACGTGATCTTTGGTTTTAACGTGATCTGTGGGTTTAGTGTGATCTGTGGGTTTAATGTGATCTTTGGGTTTAGTGTGATCTGTGCGTTTAATGTGATCTGTGGGTTTAATGTGAACTGTGGGTTTAGTGCGATCTGTGGGTTTAGTGTGATCTGTGGGTTTAATGTGATCGGTGTGTTTCATGTGATCTATGGGTTTAGTGTGATCTGTGGGTTTAGTGTGATCTGTGGAATTAACGTAATCCATGGATATAATATGATCTGTGGGTTTCATGTGATCTGTGGATTTAGTGTGATCTGTGCGTTTAATGTGATCTGTGGGTTTAATGTGAACTGTGTGTTCAGTGCGATCTGTGGGTTTAGTGTGATCTGTGGGTTTAATGTGATAAGTGGGTTTAACATGAACTGTGTGTTTACTGCGATCTGTGGTTTTAATGTGATCTGTGGGTTTAATGTGATCTATGGGATTCATGTGATCTGTGGGTTTAATGTGATCTGTGAGTTTAATGTGATCTGGGGTTTAATGTGATCTATGGATTTAATGTGATCTGTGGTTAAGTGTGATCTGTGTGTTTAATGTGATAAGTGGGATTGACGTGAACGGCGTGTTTAGTACGAACCGTGGTTTTAACGTAATCTATGGGTTTAATGTGATCTGTGGGTTTAGTGTGATCTGTGGGTTTAGTGTGATCTGTGGAATTAACGTAATCCATGGAATTAATGTGATCTGTGGGTTTAATGTGATCTATGGGTTTAGTGTAATCTGTGCGTTTAATGTGATCTGTGGGTTTAATGTTAACTGTGTGTTTAGTGCGATCTGTGGTTTTAATGTGACCTATGGGTTTAGTGTGATCTGTGGGTTTCATGTGATCTGTGGATTTAATGTGAAATGGGGTTTAATGTGATCTATGGATTTAATGTGATCTGTGGGTTTAGTGTGATCTGTGGGTTTAACGTGATCTGTGGGTTTAATGTGATCTGTGGATTTAATGTGGTCTGTGGGTTTAGTGTAATCTATGGGTTTAATGTGATCTGTGGGTTTAATGTGTTCTGTGGGTTTAATGTGATCTATGGGTATAATGTGATCTGTGGGTTTAATGTGATCTGTGGGTTTAATGTGATCCGTGGGTTTAGTTTGATCTGTGGGTTTAATGTGATCTGTGGGTTTAACGTAATCTGTGGGTTTATTGTGATCTGTGGGTTTAGTGTGATCTGTGGGTTTAACGTAATCCATGGATTTAATGTGATCTGTGGGTTTAATGAGATCTATCGGTTTAGTGTGATCTGTGGGTTTAATGTGATCAGTGGGTTAAATGTGATTGGTGGGTTTCATGTGATCTAAGGATTTAGTGTGATCTGTGGGTTTAGTGTGATATGTGGGTTTAGTGTGATCTGTGGGTTTAATGCGATCTGGGTTTTAATGTGATCTATGGATTTAATGTGATCTGTGGGTTTAATGTGATCTATGGGTTTAATGTGATCTGTGGGTTTAGTGTGATCTGTGGGTTAAATGTGATCTGTGGGTTTAATGTGATCTGGGGTTTCATGTGATCTATGGATTTAATGTGATCTGTGGGTTTAATGTGATAAGTGGGTTTAACGTGAACTGTGTGTTTAGTGCGATCTGTGGTTTTAATGTGATCTATGGGTTTAATGTGATCTGTGGGTTGAATGTGATCAGTGAGTTTCATGTGATCTATGGGTTTAGTGTGATCTGTGGGTTTAGTGTGATCTGTGGGTTTAGTGTGATCTGTGGGTTTAATGTGATCTGTGGGTTTAGTGTGATCTGTGGGTTTAATGTGATCTATGGGTTTAATGTGATCTGTGGGTTTAATGTGATCTATGGGTTAAATGTGAACTGTGGCTTTAATGTGATCGGTGGGTTTCATGTGATCTATGGGTTGAGTGTGATCTGTGGGTTAAATGTGATCTGTGGGTTTAATGTGATCTGTGGGTTTAACGTGATCTTTGGTTTTAACGTGACCTGTGGGTTTAGTGTGATCTGTGGGTTTAATGTGATCTATGGGTTTAATGTGATTTGTGGGTTTAACGTGATCTGTGGGTTTAACGTGATCTTTGGTTTTAACGTGATCTGTGGGTTTAGTGTGATCTGTGTGTTTAACGTGATCTTTGGTTTTAACGTGATCTGTGGGTTTAGTGTGATCTGTGGGTTTAATGTGATCTTTGGGTTTAGTGTGATCTGTGCGTTTAATGTGATCTGTGGGTTTAATGTGAACTGTGGGTTTAGTGCGATCTGTGGGTTTAGTGTGATCTGTGGGTTTAATGTGATCGGTGTGTTTCATGTGATCTATGGGTTTAGTGTGATCTGTGGGTTTAGTGTGATCTGTGGAATTAACGTAATCCATGGATATAATATGATCTGTGGGTTTCATGTGATCTGTGGATTTAGTGTGATCTGTGCGTTTAATGTGATCTGTGGGTTTAATGTGAACTGTGTGTTCAGTGCGATCTGTGGGTTTCATGTGATCTGTGGGTATTATGCGATCTGTGGGTTTAGTGTGATCTGTGGGTTTAATGAGATCTGTGGGTTTAATGTGATCTGTGGGTGTAGTGTGATCTGTGGAATTAACGTAATCCATGGATTTAATATGATCTGTGGGCTTAATGTGATCTGTGGGTTTAATGTGATCTGTGGGTTTAACGTGATCTGTGGGTTTAGTGTGATCTGTGGGTTTAATGTGATCTATGGGTTCAGTGTGATCTGTGGAATTAACGTAATCCATGGATTTAATATGATCTGTGGGCTTAATGTGATCTGTGGGTTTAATGTGACCGTTGGGCTTCATGTGATCTATGGGTTTAGTGTGATCTGTGGGTTTAATGTGATCTGTGGGTTTAATGTGATCTGTGGGTTTAATGTGATCGTTGGGTTTCATGTGATCCAGGGGTTTAGTGTGATCTGTGGGTTTAATGTAATCTGTGCGTTTAGTGTGATCTGTGGGTTTAATGTGAACTGTGTGTTTAGTGCGATCTGTGGTTTTAATGTGATCTGTGGTTTTAATGTGATCGGTGGGTTTCATGTGATCCAGGGGTTTAGTGTGATCTGTGGGTTTAGTGTGATCTGTGGGTTTAGTGTGATCTGTGGGTTTAATGCGATCTGGGTTTTAATGTGATCTATGGATTTAATGTGATCTGTGGGTTTAATGTGATCTATGGGTTTAATGTGATCTGTGGGTTTAGTGTGATCTGTGGGTTAAATGTGATCTGTGGGTTTAATGTGATCTGGGGTTTCATGTGATCTATGGATTTAATGTGATCTGTGGGTTTAATGTGATAAGTGGGTTTAACGTGAACTGTGTGTTTAGTGCGATCTGTGGTTTTAATGTGATCTATGGGTTTAATGTGATCTGTGGGTTGAATGTGATCAGTGAGTTTCATGTGATCTATGGGTTTAGTGTGATCTGTGGGTTTAGTGTGATCTGTGGGTTTAGTGTGATCTGTGGGTTTAATGTGATCTGTGGGTTTAGTGTGATCTGTGGGTTTAATGTGATCTATGGGTTTAATGTGATCTGTGGGTTTAATGTGATCTATGGGTTAAATGTGAACTGTGGCTTTAATGTGATCGGTGGGTTTCATGTGATCTATGGGTTGAGTGTGATCTGTGGGTTAAATGTGATCTGTGGGTTTAATGTGATCTGTGGGTTTAACGTGATCTTTGGTTTTAACGTGACCTGTGGGTTTAGTGTGATCTGTGGGTTTAATGTGATCTATGGGTTTAATGTGATTTGTGGGTTTAACGTGATCTGTGGGTTTAACGTGATCTTTGGTTTTAACGTGATCTGTGGGTTTAGTGTGATCTGTGTGTTTAACGTGATCTTTGGTTTTAACGTGATCTGTGGGTTTAGTGTGATCTGTGGGTTTAATGTGATCTTTGGGTTTAGTGTGATCTGTGCGTTTAATGTGATCTGTGGGTTTAATGTGAACTGTGGGTTTAGTGCGATCTGTGGGTTTAGTGTGATCTGTGGGTTTAATGTGATCGGTGTGTTTCATGTGATCTATGGGTTTAGTGTGATCTGTGGGTTTAGTGTGATCTGTGGAATTAACGTAATCCATGGATATAATATGATCTGTGGGTTTCATGTGATCTGTGGATTTAGTGTGATCTGTGCGTTTAATGTGATCTGTGGGTTTAATGTGAACTGTGTGTTCAGTGCGATCTGTGGGTTTAGTGTGATCTGTGGGTTTAATGTGATAAGTGGGTTTAACATGAACTGTGTGTTTACTGCGATCTGTGGTTTTAATGTGATCTGTGGGTTTAATGTGATCTATGGGATTCATGTGATCTGTGGGTTTAATGTGATCTGTGAGTTTAATGTGATCTGGGGTTTAATGTGATCTATGGATTTAATGTGATCTGTGGTTAAGTGTGATCTGTGTGTTTAATGTGATAAGTGGGATTGACGTGAACGGCGTGTTTAGTACGAACCGTGGTTTTAACGTAATCTATGGGTTTAATGTGATCTGTGGGTTTAATGTGATCTGTGGGTTTAGTGTGATCTGTGGAATTAACGTAATCCATGGAATTAATGTGATCTGTGGGTTTAATGTGATCTATGGGTTTAGTGTAATCTGTGCGTTTAATGTGATCTGTGGGTTTAATGTTAACTGTGTGTTTAGTGCGATCTGTGGTTTTAATGTGACCTATGGGTTTAGTGTGATCTGTGGGTTTTATGTGATCTGTGGATTTAATGTGAAATGGGGTTTAATGTGATCTATGGATTTAATGTGATCTGTGGGTTTAGTGTGATCTGTGGGTTTAACGTGATCTATGGGTTTAATGTGATCTGTGGATTTAATGTGGTCTGTGGGTTTAGTGTAATCTATGGGTTTAATGTGATCTGTGGGTTTAATGTGTTCTGTGGGTTTAATGTGATCTATGGGTATAATGTGATCTGTGGGTTTAATGTGATCTGTGGGTTTAATGTGATCCGTGGGTTTAGTTTGATCTGTGGGTTTAATGTGATCTGTGGGTTTAACGTAATCTGTGGGTTTATTGTGATCTGTGGGTTTAGTGTGATCTGTGGGTTTAACGTAATCCATGGATTTAATGTGATCTGTGGGTTTAATGAGATCTATCGGTTTAGTGTGATCTGTGGGTTTAATGTGATCAGTGGGTTAAATGTGATTGGTGGGTTTCATGTGATCTAAGGATTTAGTGTGATCTGTGGGTTTAGTGTGATATGTGGGCTTAAGTTAATCCATGGACTTAATGTGATCTGAGGGTTTAATGTGATCTGTGCGTTTAATGTGATCTATGGGTTTTGTGTGATCTGTGTGTTTAATTTGATCTGTGGGTTTAATGTGATCCATGGGTTTAGTGTGATCTGTGGGTTTAACGTGATCTGTGGGTTTAATGAGATCTATCGGTTTAGTGTGATCTGTGGGTTTAATGTGATCAGTGGGTTAAATGTGATTGGTGGGTTTCATGTGATCTAAGGATTTAGTGTGATCTGTGGGTTTAGTGTGATATGTGGGCTTAACTTAATCCATGGACTTAATGTGATCTGAGGGTTTAATGTGATCTGTGCGTTTCATGTGATCTATGGGTTTTGTGTGATCTGTGGGTTAAGAGTGATCTGTGGGTTTAATGTGATCTGTGGGTTTAAAGTGATCTGCGGGTTTAATGTGATCAGTGGATTTAACGTGATGAGTGAGTTTAACATGATCTGTGGTTTTAATGTGATCTCTGAGCTTAATGTGATCTATGGGTTTAGTGTGATCTGTGGGTTTAGTGTGATCTGTGGAATGAACGTAATCCATGGATATAATATGATCTGTGGGTTTAATGTGATCTGTGGGTTTACTGTGATCTGTGGGTTTAATGTGATAAGTGGGTTTAACATGAACTGTGTGTTTAGTGTGATCTGTGGTTTTAATGTGACCTGTGGGTTTAATGTGATCGGTGGGTTTCATGTGATCTATGGGTTTAGTGTGATCTGTGGGTTTAATGTGATCTGGGATTTAATGTGATCTATGGATTTAATGTGATCTGTGGTTAAGTGTGATCTGTGGGTTTAATATGATAAGTGGGTTTGACGTGAACTGTGTGTTTAGTGCGATCTGTGGTTTTAATGTAATCTATGGGTTTAATGTGATCTGTGGATTTAATGTGATCTGTGGGTTTAGTGTGATCTGTGGGTTTAGTTTGATCTGTGGGTTTAATGTGATCTGTGGGTTTCATGTGAACTGTGTGTTTAGTGCGATCTGTGGTTTTAATGTGATCTGTGGGTTTAATGTGATCTGTGGATTTAATGTGATCTGTGGGTTTAGTGTGATCTGTGGGTTTAGTTTGATCTGTGGGTTTAATGTGATCTGTGGGTTTAGTGTGATCTGTGGGTTTAGTGTGATCTGTGGGTTTAACGTAATCCATGGATTTAATGTGATCTGTGGGTTTAATGAGATCTGTGGGTTTAGTGTGATGTGTGGGTTTAGTGTGATCTGTGGGTTTAGTGTGATCTGTGGGTTTAACGTAATCCATGGATTTAATGTGATCTGTGGGTTTAATGAGATCTGTGGGTTTAGTGTGATGTGTGGGTTTAGTGTGATCTGTGGGTTTAATGTGATCAGTGGGTTTAATGTGATCGGTGGGTTTCATGTGATCTCAGGATTTAGTGTGATCTGTGGGTTTAAGTTAATCCATGGACTTAATGTGATCTGAGGGTTTAATGTGATCTGTGCGTTTAATGGGATCTGTGGGTTTTGTGTGATCTGTGGGTTTAATTTGATCTGTGGGTTTAATGTGATCCGTGGGTTTAATGTGATCGGTGGGTTTCATGTGATCTAAGGATTTAGTGTGATCTGTGGGTTTAGTGTGATATATGGGCTTAACTTAATCCATGGAGTTAATGTGATCTGAGGATTTAATGTGATCTGTGCGTTTCATGTGATCTGTGGGTTTGTGTGATCTGTGGGTTTAGAGTGATCTGTGGGTTTAATGTGATCTGTGGGTTTAAAGTGATCTGCGGGTTTAATGTGATCAGTGGGTTTAACGTGATGAGTGAGTTTAACGTGATCTGTGGTTTTAATGTGATCTCTGAGCTTCATGTGATCTACGGGTTTAATGTGATCTGTGGGTTTTGTGTGATCTATGGTTTTAATGTGATCTGTGGGTTTAGTGTGATCTATGGTTTTAATGTGATCTGTGGGTTTAATGTGATCTATGGGTTTAATGTGATCTGTGGGTTTAGTGTGAACTGTTTATTTAATGCGATCTGCGGTTTTAATGTGATCTACGGGTTAAATGTGATCTGTGGGTTTAATGTGATAGGTGGGTTTCATGTGATCAATGGGTTTAGCCTGATCTGTGGGCTTAGTGTGATCTGTGGGTTTAGTGTCATCTGTGGGTTTAGTGTGATCTGTGGATTTAATGTGATCTATGTGTTTAATGTGATCTGTGGGTTTAATGTGATTCGTGGGTTTAGTGTGATCTGTGGGTTTCATGTGATCTGTGGGTATTATGCGATCTGTGGGTTTAGTGTGATCTGTGGGTTTAATGTGATCTGTGGGTTTAATGTGATCTGTGGGTGTAGTGTGATCTGTGGGTTTCATGTGATCTATGGGTTTAATGTGATCTGTGGGTTTAATGTGATCGGTGGGTTTCATGTGATCTGTGGCTTTAATGTGATCTGTGGGTTTAATGAGATCTGTGGGTTTAACGTGATCTTTGGTTTTAACGTGATCTGTGGGTTTAGTGTGATCTGTGGGTTTAATGTGATCTGTGGGTTTAACGTGATCTGTGGATTTAATGTGATCTGTGGGTTTAGTGTGATCTGTGGGTATACTGTGATCTGTGGGTTTCATGTGATCTTTGGGTTTAGTGCGATTTGTGGATTTAATGTCATCTGTGGGTTTAATGTGATCTGTGGGTTTAGTGTGATCTGTGGGTTTCATGTGATCTGTGGGTTTTGTGTGATCTGTGGGTTTAATGTGATCGGTGGGTTTCATGTGATCTGTGGCTTTAATGTGATCTGTGGGTTTAACGTGATCTGTGGATTTAATGTGATCTGTGGGTTTAGTGTGATCTGTGGGTATACTGTGATCTGTGGGTTTCATGTGATCTTTGGGTTTAGTGCGATTTGTGGATTTAATGTCATCTGTGGGTTTAATGTGATCTGTGGGTTTAGTGTGATCTGTGGGTTTCATGTGATCTGTGGGTTTTGTGTGATCTGTGGGTTTAATGTGATCTATGGGTTTAGTGTGATCTGTGGGTTTAATGTGATCTGTGGGTTTAATGTGATCTGTGGGTTTCGTGTGATCTGTGGGTTTCATGTGATCTGTGGGTTTAGTGTGATCTGTGGGTTTAATGTGATCTATGGGTTTAATGTGATCTGTGGGTTTAATGTGATCGGTGTGTTTTATGTGATCTATGGGTTTAATGTGATCTGTGTGTTTAGTGTGATCTGTGGAATTAACGGATTCCATGGATTTAATATGATCTATGGGTTTAGTGTGATCTGTGCGTTTAATGTGATCTGTGGGTTTAATGTGAACTGTGCATTTCGTGCGATCTTTGGGTTTTGTGTGATCTATGGTTTTAATGTGATCTGTGAGTTTAGTGTGATCTGTGGGTTTAATGTGATCTGTGGGTTTAATGTGATCTGTGGGTTTAAAGTGATCTGTGGGTTTAATGTGATCTGTGGGTTTAAAGTGATCTGTGGGTTTAATGTGATCTGTGGGTTTAATGTGATCAGTGGGTTTAACGTGATCTGTGGGTTTAATGTAATCAGTGGGTTTAACGTGATGAGTGAGTTTAATGAGATCTGTAGTTTTAATGTGATCTCTGGGCTTAATGTGATCTATGGGTTTAATGTGATCTGTTGGTTTAACGTGATCTATCGGTTTAACGTGATCTATCGGTTTAATGTGATCTGTGGGTTTAATGTGATCTGTGGGTTCAATGTGATGTTTGGGTTTAATGTAATCTGTGGGTTTAATGTGATCTGTTGGTTTAACGTGATCTATCGGTTTAACGTGATCTATCGGTTTAATGTAATCTGTGGGTTTAATGTGATCTGTGGGTTTTATGTGATCTGTGGGGTTAATGTGATCTGTGGGTTTAATGTGATCAGTGGGGTTAATGTGACCTGTGGGTTTAATGTGATCAGTGGGGTTAATGTGATCTGTGGGTTTTATGTGATCTGTGGGGTTAATGTGATCTGTGGGTTTTATGTGATCTGTGGGTTTAATATGATCTGTGGGTTTAATGTGATCCGTGGGTTTAATGTGATCTGTGGGGTTAATGTGATCTGTGGGTTTAATGTGATCAGTGGGGTTAATGTGACCTGTGGGTTTAGTGTGATTTGTGGATTTAGTGTGATCTGTTGGTTTAGTGTGATCTGTGGTTTAAGGTGATCCATGGATTTAATGTGATCTGTGGGCTTAATGTGATCTGTGGTTTCAGGTGATCCATGGATTTAATGTGATCTGTGGGCTTAATGTGATCTGTGGGTTTAATGTGAACTGTGTGTTTAGTGCAATCTGTGGTTATAATGTGCTCTATGGGTTGAGAGTGATCTGTGGGTTCAGTGTGATCTGTGGGTTTAAAGTGATCTATGGGTTTAATGTGATCTGTGAGTTTATTGTGATCTGTTGGTTTAGTGTGACATATGGGTTAAATGTGATCTGTGGGTTTAGCGTGATCTGTGGGTTTAATGTGATCTGTGGATTTAATGAGATCTGTGGGTTAAATGTGATCTGTGGGTTTAATGTGATCTGTGGGTTTAACGTGATCTGTGGGTTTAGTGTGATCTCTGGGTTTCATGTGGTCTGCGGGTTTAATGTGATCAGTGGGTTTAGTGTGATCTGTGGGTTTCTTGTGATCTGTGAGTTTAATGTGATCTATGGGTTTAATGTGATCTGTGGGTTTAGTGTGATCTGTGGGTTTAATGTGATATGCGGGTTTAATGTGATCAGTGGGTTTAAAGTGATGTGTGAGTTTAACGTGATCTGTGGTTTTAATGTGATCTCTGGGCTTAATTTGATCTATGGGTTTAATATTGTCTGTGGGTTTAACGTGACCTATCGGTTTAATGTGATCTGTGGGTTTAATGTGATCTGTAGGTTTAGTGTCATCTGTGTGTTTAATGTGATCTGTAGGTTTAACGTGACCTACCGATTTAATGTGATCTGTGGGTTTAATGTGATCTGTAGGTTTAGTGTCATCTGTGGGTTTAATGTGATCTGTAGGTTTAACGTGAACTGTAGGTTTAGTGTGATCTATGGGTTTAATGTGATCTGTGGGTTTAATGTGAACTGTGGGTTTAGTGTGATCTATGGGTTTAATGTGATCTGTGGGTTGAATGTGATCTGTGGGTTTAATGTGATCCGTGGTTATAATGTGATCTGTGGGTTTAGTGTGATCTGTGGGTTTCGTGTAATCTGTGGGTTTAGTGTGATCTGTGGTTTAAGGTGATCCCTGGATTTAATGTGATCTGTGGGTATAATGTGATCTGTGGGTTTAATGTGAACTGTGTGTTTAGTGCGATCTGTGGTTTTGATGTGCTCTATGGGTTTAATGTAATCTGTGGGTTCAGTGTAATTTGTGGGTTTAACGTGATCCATGGGTTTAATGTGATCTGTGGGCTTAATGTGATCTGTGGATTTAGTGTGATCTGTGGGTTTAATGTGGTCTCTGGACCTAGTGTGATCTGTGGGTTTAGTGTGATCTATGGGTTTAATGTGATCTATGGGTTTAATGTGATCTGTGGGTTTAGTGTGATCTATGGGTTTAATGTGATCTGTGGGTTTAACGTGATCTGTGGGTTTAGTGTGATTTGTGGGTTTAGTGTGATCTGTGGGTTTAATGTGATCTACGGGTTTAACATGATCTGTGGGTTTAGTGTGATCTGTGGGTTTAGTGTGATCTGTGGGTTTAATGCGATCTGTGGGTTTAACGTGATCTGTGGGTTTAGTGTGATCTGTGGGTTTAATGTGATCTACGGGTTTAATGTCATCTGTGGGTTTAGTGTCATCTGTGGGTTTAGTGTGATCTGTGGGTTTAATGTGATCTTTGTGTTGAATGTGATCTTTGTGTTTAATGTGATCTGTGGGTATTATGTGATCTGTGGGTTTAATGTGATCTATGTGTTTAACGTGATCTGTGGGTTTAGTGTGATCTATGATTTTAATGCGATCTGTGGGTTTAGTGTGATTTGTGGGTTTAATGTGATCTGTGGGTTTAATGTGATCTGCGGGTTTAATGTGATCAGTCGGTTTAACGTGATGTGTGAGTTTAACGTGATCTGTGGTTTTAATGTGATCTCTGGGCTTAATGTGATCTATGGGTTTAATATGATCTGTGGGTTTAACATGATCTATCAGTTTAATGTGATCTGTGGGTTTAACGTGATCGATGGGTTTAATGTGATCTGTGGGTTTAATGTGACCTGTGGATTCAATGCGATCTGTGGGGTTACTGTGATCTATGGGTTTAGTTTGATCTGTGGGTTCAATGTGATGTTTGGGTTTAGTGTGATCTGTTGGTTTAATGTGATCTGTGGGTTTAGTGTGATTTGTGGGTTTCATGAGATCTGTGGATTTGGTGTGATCAGTGGGTTTAATGCGATCTGTGGGTTTAATGTGATCTGTGGGTTGAACGTGATCTATGGGTTTAATGTGATCTGCGGGTTTAATGTGACCTGTGGGTTTAGTGTGACATATGGGTTTAATGTGATCTGTGGGTTTAGCGTGATCTATGGGTTTAGTGTGATCTGTGTGGTTAATGTGATCTGTGGGTTTAATGTGATTTGTGGGTTTAGTGTGTTCTGTGGGTTTAATATGATCTGTGGGTTCAATGTGATCTGTGGGTTTCATGTGATCTGTGGGTTTAGTGTGATCTGTAGGTTTAATGTGATCTGTGAGTTCAATGTGATCTGGGGATTAATGTGATCTATGGATTTAATGTGATCTGTGGGTTGAGTGTGATCTGTGGGTTTAATGTGATCCGTGGTTATAATGTGATCTGTGGGTTTCGTGTGATTTGTGGGTTTAATGTGATCGATGGGTTTCGTGTAATCTGTGGGTTTAGTGTGATCTGTGGTTTAAGGTGATCCCTGGATTTAATGTGATCTGTGGGTATAATGTGATCTGTGGGTTTAACGTGAACTGTGTGTTTAGTGCGATCTGTGGTTTTAATGTGCTCTATGGGTTTAATGTGATCTGTGGGTTTAACGTGATCTATGGGTGTAATGTGACCTGTGGGTTTAATATGATCTGTGGGTTTAATGTGATCTGTGGGTTTAATGTGATCTGTGGGTTTAGTGTGATCTGTGGGTTTAATGTGATCTATGTGTTTAATGTGATCTGTGGGTATTATGTGATCTGTGGGTTTAGTTTGATCTGTGGGTTTAATGTGATCTATGTGTTTAGCATGATCTGTGGGTTTAATGTGATCTGTGGGTTAAATGTGATCTGTGTGTTTAATGTGATCTGTGGATTTAGTTTGATCTGTGGGTTTAGTATGATCTGTGGGTTTAATGTGATCTATGTGTTGAATGTGATCTGTGGGTATTATGTGATCTGTGGGTTTCGTGTGATCTGTGGGTTTAATGTGATGTATGTGTTTAACGTGATCTGTGGGTTTCATGAGATGTGTGGGTTAAACGTGATCTGTGGGTTTAACGTGTCTATGGGTTTAACGTGATCTGTGGGGTTAGTGTGATCTATGATTTTAATGCGATCTGTGGGTTTCGTGTGATCTGTGGGTTTAATTTGATCTGTGGGTTTAATGTGATCTGTGGGTTTAATGTGATCTGTGGGTTTGATGTGATCTGTGGATTTGGTGTGATCTGTGGCTTTAGTGTGATCTGTGGTTTCAGGTGATCCATGGATTTCATGTGATGTGTGGGTTTAATGTGATCTGTGGGTTTAACGTGATCTGCGGGTTTAATGTGACCTGTAGGTTTAATGTGACATATGGGTTTAATGTGATCTGTGGGTTTAATGTGTTCTGTGGGTTTAATATGATCTGTGGGTTTAGTGTGTTCTGTGGGTTTAATATGATCTGTGGGTTTAGTCTGATCTGTGGGGTTAATGTGATCCATGGGTTTAATGTGATCTATGGGTTTAATGTGATCTGTGGGTTTAACGTGATCTCTGGGTTTAATGTGATCTGTGGTTTAATGTGATCTGTGGGTTTAGTGTGGGCGGCACGGTGGCACAGTGGTTAGCACTGCTGCCTCACAGCACCAGAGACCTGGGTTCAAATCCCGCCTCAGGCGACCTACTGTGTGGAGTTTGCACATTCTCCCCGTGTCTGCGTGGGTTTTCTCCGGGTGCTCCGGTTTCCTCCCACAGTCCAAAGATGGGCAGGTCAGGTGAATTGGCCATACTAAATTGCCCGGTAGTGGTAGGTGAAGGGGCAAGTGTAGGGGTATGGGTGGGTTGCGCTTCGGCGAGTCGCTGTGGACTTGTTGGGCCGAAGGGCCTGTTTCCACACTGTAGCTAATCTAATCTAAAATGTGATCTGTGGGTTTAATGTGATGTGTGGGTTTAGTGTGATCTGTGGGTTCAATGTGATCTGGGGTTTAATGTGATCTATGGATTTAATGTGATCTGTGGGTTTAATGTGATTGGTGGGTTTCATGTGATCTATGGGTTTAGTGTGATCCATGGGTTTCATGTGATCTGTGGGTTTCGTGTGATCTGTGGGTTTAATGTGATCTGTGGGTTTAATGTGATCAGTGGGTTTAATGTGATCAGTGGGTTTAATGTGATCTGTGCGTTTAACGTGATCTGTGGGTTTAATGTGATCTGTGGGTTTAATGTGATCTATGGGGTTAACGTGATCTGTGGATTTCGTGTGATCTGTGGGTTTAATGTCATCTGTGGGTTTAGTGTCATCTATGGGTTTAAAGTGATCTGCGGGTTTCATGTGATCTATGTGTTTAACGTGATCTGTGGGTTTAATGTGATCTGTGGGTTTAACGTGATCTGTGGGTTTAGTGTGATTCGTGGGTTTAATGTGATCTCTGGGCTTAATGTGATCTGTGGGTTTAGTGTGATCTGTGGGTTCAATGTGATCTGGGGTTTAATGTGATCTGTGGGTTTAGTGTGAACTGTGGGTTTAACGTGATCGATGGGTTTAATGTGATCTGTGGGTTTAATGTGATCTGTGGGGTTCGTGTGATCTGTGGGTTTAACGTGATCGATGGGTTTAATGTGATCTGTGGGTTTAATGTGATCTGTGGGGTTAGTGTGATCTATGGGTTTAGTTTGATCTGTGGGTTCAATGTGATTTTTGGGTTTAATGTGATCTGTGGGTTTAATGTGTTCCATGGGTTTAATGTGATCTATGTGTTTAACGTGATCTGTGGGTTTAGTGTGATCTATGATTTGAATGCGATCTGTGGGTTTAATGTGATCTGTGTGTTTAGTGTGATCTGTGGGTTTAATGTGATCTGTGGGTTTAATGTGATCTGTGGGTTTAACGTGATCTATGGGTTTAATGAGATCTGTGGGTTTAATGTGATCTGTGGGTTTCATGTGATCTGTGGATTTGGTGTGATCTGTGGCTTTAGTGTGATCTGTGGTTTCAGGTGACCCATGGATTTAATGTGATGTGTGGGTTTAATGTGATCTGTGGGTTTAGTGTGATCTGTCGGGTTAATGTGATCCATGGGTTTAATGTGATCTGTGGGTTTAACGTGATCTGTGGGTTTAACGTGATCTGTGGGTTTAGTGAGATCAGTGGGTTTAATGTGATCTGTGGTTTTAATGTGATCTGTGGGTTTAGTGTGATCTGTGGGTTGGATGTGATCTGTGGGTTTAGTGTGATCTGTGGGTTTAGTGAGATCTGTGGGTTTAGTGTGATCTGTGCGTTTACTGTGATTTGTGGGTTTACTGTGATCTATGGGTTTAATGTGATCTGTGGATTTAATGTGATCTGTGGGTTTCATGTGATCTATGGGTTTAGTGTGATCCATGGGTTTAGTGTGATCTGTGGGTTGAATGTGATCTGTGGGTTAGATGTGATCTGTGGGTTTAATGTGATCTGTGGGTTGGATGTGATCTGTGGGTTTAATGTGATCTGTGGGTTTAGTGTGATCTGTGGGTTTAGTGTGATCTGTGGGTTTAATGTGATCTGTGGGTTTAATGTGACCCGTGGGTTTAATGTGATCTGTGCGTTTAACATGATCTGCGGGTTTAATGTGATCTGTGGGTTTAATGTGATCTGTGGGTTTAACATGATCTGTGGGTTTAATGTGATCTGTGGGTTTAATGTGATCTATGGGATTAATGTGATCTGTGGGTTTAATGTGATCTGTGAGTTTAATGTGATGCATGTGTTTAATGTGATCTGTGGGTTTTATGTGATCTGTGGGTTTAGTGTGATCTGTGGGTTTAATGTGACCTGTGTGTTTAACGTGATCTGTGGGTTTTGTGTGATCTATGGTTTTAATGTGATCTGTGAGTTTAGTGTGATCTGTGGGTTTAATGTGATCTGTGGGTTCGGTGTTATCTGTGGGTTTAATGTGATCTATGGGTTCGGTGTTATCTGTGGGTTTAATGTGATCTATGGGTTCGGTGTTATCTGTGGGTTTAATGTGATCTATGGGTTCGGTGTTATCTGTGGGTTTAATGTGATCTATGGGTTCGGTGTTATCTGTGGGTTTCATGTGATCTATGGGTTCGGTGTTATCTGTGGGTTTAATGTGATCTATGGGTTCGGTGTTCTCTGTGGGTTTAATGTGATCTATGGGTTCGGTGTTATCTGTGGGTTTAATGTGATCTATGGCTTCGGTGTTATCTGTGGGTTTAATGTGATCTATGGGTTCGGTGTTATCTGTGGGTTTAATGTGATCTATGGGTTCGGTGTTATCTGTGGGTTTAATGTGATCTGTGGGTTCGGTGTTATCTGTGGGTTTAATGTGATCTATGGGTTCGGTGTTATCTGTGCGTTTGATGTGATCTATGGGTTCGGTGTTATCTGTGGGTTTAATGTGATCTATGGGTTTAATGTGATCTGTGGGTTTAATGTGATCTGTGGGTTTAGTTTGATCTGTGGGTTTAACGTGATCTATGGGTTTAATGTGATCTGTGGGTTTAATGTGACCTGTGGGTTTAATGCGATCTGTGGGTTTAGTGTGATCTATGGGTTTAGTTTGATCTGTGGGTTCAATGTGATGTTTGGGTTTAATGTGATCTGTCGGTTTAATGTGATCTGTGGTTTTAGTGTGATCTGTGGGTTTAATGTGATCTGTGGGTTTAATATGATCTGTATGTTTAGTGTGATCTGTGGGCTTAATGTGATCTGTGGGTTTAATGTGATCTATAGGTTTAATGTGATCTGTGGGTTTCATGTGATCTATAGGTTTAATGTGATCTGTGGGTTTAGTGTGATCTATGGGTTTAATGTGATCTGTGGGTTCAATGTGATGTTTGGGTTTAATGTAATCTGTGGGTTTAAAGTGATCTATGGGTTTAATGTGAACTGTGGGTTTAGTGTGATCTATGGGTTTAATGTAATCTGTGGGTTTAATGTGATCTGTTGGTTTAGTGTGATCTGTGGGTTTAATGTGATCTATGGGTTTAGTGTGATTTGTGGGTTTAGTGTGATCTGTTGGTTTAGTGTGATCTGTGGTTTAAGGTGATCCATGGATTTAATGTGATCTGTGGGATTAATGTGATCTGTGGGTTTATTGTGATCTGTGGGTTTAATGTGATCTGTGGGTTTAATGTGAACTGTGTGTTTAGTGCGATCTGTGGTTTTAATGTGCTCTATGGTTTGAATGTGAACTGTGTGTTTAGTGCGATCTGTGGTTTTAATGTGCTCTATGGTTTGAATGTGATCTGTGGGTTTAGTGTGATCTGTGGGTTCAATGTGATCTGGGGTCTAATGCGATCTATGGATTTAATGTGATCTGTGGGTTTAACGTGATCTGTAGGTTTAACGTGATCTATGGGTTTAATGTGATCTGTGGGTTTAGTGTGATCTGTGGGTTTAATGTGATCTGTGGGTTTAGTGTGATTTGTGCGTTCAATGTGATCTGGGGTTTAATGTGATCTATGGATTTAATGTGATCTGTGAGGTTAATGTGATCTGTGGGTTTAATGTGATCTGTGGATTAAGTGTGATCTATGGGTTTAATGTGAACTGTGGGTTTAGTGTGATCTATCTGTTTAATGTGATCTGTGGGTTCAATGTGATGTTTGGGTTTAATGTGATCTGTGGGTTTAACGTGATCTATGGGTTTAGTGTGATTTGTGGGTTTAATGTTATCTGTGGGTTTCATGTGATCTATGGATTTAATGTGATCTGTGGGTTTAAGTATGATCTGTGAGTTTAGGGCGATCTGTGGTTTTAATGTGATCTATGGGTTTAATGTGATCTGTGGGTTTAATGTGATCTGTGGGTTTTGTGTGATCTATGGGTTTAGTGTGATTTGTGGGTTTAGTGTGATCTGTGGGTTTAGTGTAATCTGTGCGTTTAATGTGATCGTGGTTTAATGTGATCGGGTTTCATGTGACCTATGGGTTTAGTGTGATCTGTGGGTTTAGTGTGATCTGTGGGTTAAATGTGATCTATGAGTTTAATGTGATCTGTGGATTTAGTATGACCTGTGGGTTTAATGTGATCTGTGTGTTTAGTGTGATCTGTGGGTTCAATGTGATCTGGGGTCTAATGCGATCTATGGATTTAATGTGATCTGTGGGTTTAATGTGATCTGTAGGTTTAATGTGATCTGTGGATTTAGTATGACCTGTGGGTTTAATGTGATCTGTGGGTTTGGTGTGATTTGTGCATTCAATGTGATCTGGGGATTAATGTGATCTGTGGGTTTAATGTGATCTGTGAGTTTAGTGTGATCTGTGGGTTTAATGTGATCTGTGGGTTCGGTGTTATCTGTGGGTTTAATGTGATCTATGGGTTCGGTGTTATCTGTGGGTTTAATGTGATCTATGGGTTCGGTGTTATCTGTGGGTTTAATGTGATCTATGGGTTCGGTGTTATCTGTGGGTTTAATGTGATCTATGGGTTCGGTGTTATCTGTGGGTTTCATGTGATCTATGGGTTCGGTGTTATCTGTGGGTTTAATGTGATCTATGGGTTCGGTGTTCTCTGTGGGTTTAATGTGATCTATGGGTTCGGTGTTATCTGTGGGTTTCATGTGATCTATGGCTTCGGTGTTATCTGTGGGTTTAATGTGATCTATGGGTTCGGTGTTATCTGTGGGTTTAATGTGATCTATGGGTTCGGTGTTATCTGTGGGTTTAATGTGATCTGTGGGTTCGGTGTTATCTGTGGGTTTAATGTGATCTATGGGTTCGGTGTTATCTGTGGGTTTAATGTGATCTATGGGTTCGGTGTTATCTGTGGGTTTAATGTGATCTATGGGTTTAATGTGATCTGTGGGTTTAATGTGATCTGTGGGTTTAGTTTGATCTGTGGGTTTAACGTGATCTATGGGTTTAATGTGATCTGTGGGTTTAATGTGACCTGTGGGTTTAATGCGATCTGTGGGTTTAGTGTGATCTATGGGTTTAGTTTGATCTGTGGGTTCAATGTGATGTTTGGGTTTAATGTGATCTGTCGGTTTAATGTGATGTGTGGTTTTAGTGTGATCTGTGGGTTTAATGTGATCTGTGGGTTTAATATGATCTGTATGTTTAGTGTGATCTGTGGGCTTAATGTGATCTGTGGGTTTAATGTGATCTATAGGTTTAATGTGATCTGTGGGTTTCATGTGATCTATAGGTTTAATGTGATCTGTGGGTTTAGTGTGATCTATGGGTTTAATGTGATCTGTGGGTTCAATGTGATGTTTGGGTTTAATGTAATCTGTGGGTTTAAAGTGATCTATGGGTTTAATGTGAACTGTGGGTTTAGTGTGATCTATGGGTTTAATGTAATCTGTGGGTTTAATGTGATCTGTTGGTTTAGTGTGATCTGTGGGTTTAATGTGATCTATGGGTTTAGTGTGATTTGTGGGTTTAGTGTGATCTGTTGGTTTAGTGTGATCTGTGGTTTAAGGGGATCCATGGATTTAATGTGATCTGTGGGATTAATGTGATCTGTGGGTTTATTGTGATCTGTGGGTTTAATGTGATCTGTGGGTTTAATGTGAACTGTGTGTTTAGTGCGATCTGTGGTTTTAATGTGCTCTATGGTTTGAATGTGAACTGTGTGTTTAGTGCGATCTGTGGTTTTAATGTGCTCTATGGTTTGAATGTGATCTGTGGGTTTAGTGTGATCTGTGGGTTCAATGTGATCTGGGGTCTAATGCGATCTATGGATTTAATGTGATCTGTGGGTTTAACGTGATCTGTAGGTTTAACGTGATCTATGGGTTTAATGTGATCTGTGGGTTTAGTGTGATCTGTGGGTTTAATGTGATCTGTGGGTTTAGTGTGATTTGTGCGTTCAATGTGATCTGGGGTTTAATGTGATCTATGGATTTAATGTGATCTGTGAGGTTAATGTGATCTGTGGGTTTAATGTGATCTGTGGATTAAGTGTGATCTATGGGTTTAATGTGAACTGTGGGTTTAGTGTGATCTTTCTGTTTAATGTGATCTGTGGGTTCAATGTGATGTTTGGGTTTAATGTGATCTGTGGGTTTAACGTGATCTATGGGTTTAGTGTGATTTGTGGGTTTAATGTTATCTGTGGGTTTCGTGTGATCTGTGGGTTTCATGTGATCTATGGATTTAATGTGATCTGTGGGTTTAGTGTGATCTGTGAGTTTAGGGCGATCTGTGGTTTTAATGTGATCTATGGGTTTAATGTGATCTGTGGGTTTAATGTGATCGGTGGGTTTCATGTGATCTGTGGGTTTTGTGTGATCTATGGGTTTAGTGTGATTTGTGGGTTTAGTGTGATCTGTGGGTTTAGTGTAATCTGTGCGTTTAATGTGATCGTGGTTTAATGTGATCGGGTTTCATGTGACCTATGGGTTTAGTGTGATCTGTGGGTTTAGTGTGATCTGTGGGTTAAATGTGATCTATGGGTTTAATGTGATCTGTGGATTTAGTATGACCTGTGGGTTTAATGTGATCTGTGTGTTTAGTGTGATCTGTGGGTTCAATGTGATCTGGGGTCTAATGCGATCTATGGATTTAATGTGATCTGTGGGTTTAATGTGATCTGTAGGTTTAATGTGATCTGTGGATTTAGTATGACCTGTGGGTTTAATGTGATCTGTGGGTTTGGTGTGATTTGTGCATTCAATGTGATCTGGGGATTAATGTGATCTGTGGGTTTAATGTGATCTGTGGGTTCAATGTGATCTGTGGGTTTAATGTGATCTGTGGGTTGAGTGTGATCTGTGGGTTTAATGTGATCTGTGGGTTTAATGTGATCTGTGGGTTTCGTGTAATCTGTGGGTTTAGTGTGATCTGTGGTTTAAGGTGATCCCTGGATTTAATGTGATCTGTGGGTATAATGTGATCTGTGGGTTTAATGTGAACTGTGTGTTTAGTGCGATCTGTGGGTTTAACGTGATCTATGGGTTTAATGTGATCTGTGGGTTTCATGTGATCTGTGGGTTTAGTGTGATCTGTGGGTTGAATGTGATCTGTGGGTTTAGTGTGATTTGTGCATTCAATGTGATCTGTGGATTAATATGATCTGTGGGTTTAATGTGATCTATGGATTTAATGTGACCTGTCGGTTTAGTGTGATCTGTGGGTTTCATGTGATACGTGGGTTTAACGTGAACTGTGTGTTTAGTGCGATCTGTGGTTTTAATGTGATCTATTGGTTCAATGTGATCTGTGGGTTTAATGTGATCGGTGGGTTTCATGTAATCTATGGGTTTAGTGTGATCTGTGGGTTTAGTGTAATCTATGGGTTTAGTGTGATCTGTGTAATTCACGTAATCCATGGATTTAATATGATCTGTGGGTTTAATATGATCTGTGGGTTTAGTGTGATCTGTGGGTTTCACATAATCTATGGGTTTAATGTGATCTGTGGGTTTAGTGTGATCTGTGCGTTTAATGTGATCTGTGCGTTTAATGTGAACTGTGTATTTAGTGCGATCTGTGGTTTTAATGTGTTCTGTGGGTTAAATGTGATCGGGTTTCATGTGACCTATGGGTTTAATGTGATCAGTGGGTTTAACGAGATGAGTGAGTTTAACGAGATCTGCGGTTTTAATGTGATCTATGGGTTTAATGTGATCTGTTGGTTTAACGTGATCTATTGGTTGAATGTGATCTGTGGGTTTAATGTGATCTGTGTGTTTGGTGTGATCTGTGGGTTCAATGTGATCTGGGGTCTAATGCGATCTATGGATTTAATGTGATCTGTGGGTTTAATGTGATCTGTAGGTTTAATGTGATCTGTGGATTTAGTATGACCTGTGGGTTTAATGTGATCTGTGGGTTTAGTGTGATTTGTGCATTCAATGTGATCTGGGGATTAATGTGATCTGTGGGTTTAATGTGATCTGTGGGTTTAATGTGAACTGTGGGTTTAGTGTGATCTGTGGGTTTAATGTGATCTGTGGTTATAATGTGATCTGTGGGTTTAGTGTGATTTGTGGATTTAATGTGATCTGTGGGTTTCATGTAATCTATGGGTTTAGTGTGATCTGTGGGTTTAGTGTGATCTGTGGTTTAAGGTGATCCCTGGATTTAATGTGATCTGTGGGTATAATGTGATCTGTGGGTTTAATGTGAACTGTGTGTTTAGTGCGATCTGTGGTTTTAATGTGCTCTATGGGTTTAATGTGATCTGTGGGTTTAGTGTGATTTGTGGGTTTAACGTGATCTATGGGTTTAATGTGATCTGTGGGTTTAATATGATCTGTGGGTTTAATGTGATCTGTGGGTTTTGTGTGACATATGGTTTTACTGTGATCTGTGGGTTTAGCGTGATCTGTGGGTTTAATGTGATCTGTGGGTTTAGCGTGATCTGTGGGTTTAATGTGATCTGTGGGTTAAATGTGGTCTGCGGGGTAAATGTGATCTGTGTGTTTAATGTGATCTGTGGGGTTAACGTGATCTGTGGGTTAAATGTGATCTGTGTGTTTAATGTGATCTGTGGGTTTAACGTGATCTGTGGGTTTAGTGTGATCTGTGGGTTTTATGTGATGTGTGGGTTTAGTGTGATCTGTGGGTTTAATGTGACCTGTGTGTTTAACGTGATCTGTGGGTTTTGTGTGATCCATGGTTTTAATGTGATCTGTGGGTTTAATATGATCTGTGGGTTTAATGTGATCTGTGGGTTTTGTGTGACATATGGTTTTAATGTGATCTGTGGGTTTAGCGTGATCTGTGGGTTTAATGTGATCTGTGGGTTTAGCGTGATCTGTGGGTTTAATGTGATCTGTGGGTTAAATGTGGTCTGCGGGTTAAATGTGATCTGTGTGTTTAATGTGATCTGTGGGGTTAACGTGATCTGTGGGTTAAATGTGATCTGTGTGTTTAATGTGATCTGTGGGTTTAACGTGATCTGTGGGTTTAGTGTGATCTGTGGGTTTTATGTGATCTGTGGGTTTAGTGTGATCTGTGGGTTTAATGTGACCTGTGTGTTTAACGTGATCTGTGGGTTTTGTGTGATCTATGGTTTTAATGTGATCTGTGAGTTTAGTGTGATCTGTGGGTTTAATGTGATCTGTGGGTTCGGTGTTATCTGTGGGTTTAATGTGATCTGTGAGTTTAGTGCGATCTGTGAGTTTAATGCGATCTGTGGGTTTAGTGTGATCTGTGGTTTAACGTGATCTATGGGTTTTAATGTGATCTGTGGGTTTAATGTGACCTGTGGATTTAATGTGATCTGTGGGTTTAGTGTGATCTATGGGTTTAGTTTGATCTGTGGGTTCAATGTGATGTTTGAGTTTAATGTGATCTGTCGGTTTAATGTGATCTGTGGTTTTAGTGTGATCTGTGGGTTTAACGTGATCTGTGGGTTTAATGTGATCTGTGGGTTTAATGTGATCTGTGGGTTTAGTGTGACATATGGTTTTAATGTGATCGGTGGGTTTCATGTGATCTGTGGGTTTAATGTGATCTGTGGGTTTAGCGTGATCTGTGGGTTTAATGTGATCTGTGGGTTAAATGTGGTCTGCGGGGTAAATGTGATCTGTGTGTTTAATGTGATCTGTGGGGTTAACGTGATCTGTGGGTTAAATGTGATCTGTGTGTTTAATGTGATCTGTGGGTTTAACGTGACCTGTGGGTTTAGTGTGATCTGTGGGTTTAATGTGATCTGTGGGATTAATGTGATCTGTGGGTTTAGTGTGATCTGTGGGTTTAATGTGATCTATGGGATTCATGTGATCTGTGGTTTTAATGTGATCTGTGAGTTTAATGTGATGCATGTGTTTAATGTGATCTGTGGGTTTTATGTGATGTGTGGGTTTAGTGTGATCTGTGGGTTTAATGTGACCTGTGGGTTTACGTGATCTGTGGGTTTTGTGTGATCTATGGTTTTAATGTGATCTGTGAGTTTAGTGCGATCTGTGAGTTTAATGCGATCTGTGCGTTTCGTGTGATCTGTGGGTTTAACGTGATCTATGGTTTTAATGTGATCTGTGAGTTTAGTGCGATCTGTGAGTTTAATGTGATCTGTGGGTTTAGTGTGATCTGTGGGTTTAACGTGATCTATGGGTTTAATGTGATCTGTGGGTTTAACGTGATCTATGGGTTTAATGTGATCTGTGGGTTTAAAGTGATCTGTGGGTTTAATGTGATCTGTAGGTTTAGTGTGATCTGTGGGTTTAATGTGATCTGTGGGTTTAATGTGATCTGTGGGTTTAACGTGATCTATGGGTTTAATGTGATCTGTGGGTTTAATGTGATCTGTGAGTTAATGTGATCTGTGGGTTTAGTGTGACATATGGGTTTAATGTGATCTGTGGTTTTAGTGTGTTCTGTGGGTTTAATATGATCTGTCGGTTTAGTGGGATCTGTGGGTTTAATGTGATCTGTGGGTTTAATGTGATCTGTGGGTCTAGTGTGATCTGTGGGTTTAGTGTGATCTGTGTGTTTAATGTGATCTTTCGGTTTAGTGTGATCTGTGCGTTTAATGTGATCTGTGGGTTTAACGTGATCTGTGGGTTTCATGTAATTTGTGGATTTAATGTGACCTGTGGGTTTAGTGTGAGCTGTGGGTTTAATGAGATCTGTGGGTTTAATGTGATCTGTGGGTGTAGTGTGATCTGTGGGTTTAGTATGATCTGTGGGTTTAATGTAATCTGTGGGTTTAGTGTGATCTGTGGGTTTAACGTGATCTATGGGTTTAATGTGATCTGTGGGTTTAACGTGATCTATGGGTTTAATGTGATCTGTGGGTTTAAAGTGATCTGTGGGTTTAATGTGATCTGTAGGTTTAGTGTGATCTGTGGGTTTAATGTGATCCGTGGGTTTAATGTGATCTGTGGGTTTAATGTGATCTGTGGGTTTAAAGTGATCTGCGGGTTTAATGTAATCAGTGGGTTTAACGTGATGAGTGAGTTTAATGTGATCTGTAGTTTTAATGTGATCTCTGGGCTTAATGTGACCTATGGGTTCGATGTGATCTGTTGGTTTAACGTGATCTGTGGGTTTAGTGTGATCTGTGGGTTCAATGTGATCTGGGGTCTAATGCGATCTATGGATTTAATGTGATCTGTGGGTTTAACGTGATCTGTAGGTTTAACGTGATCTATGGGTTTAATGTGATCTGTGGGTTTAGTGTGATCTGTGGGTTTAATGTGATCTGTGGGTTTAGTGTGATTTGTGCGTTCAATGTGATCTGGGGTTTAATGTGATCTATGGATTTAATGTGATCTGTGAGGTTAATATGATCTGTGGGTTTAATGTGATCTGTGGATTAAGTGTGATCTATGGGTTTAATGTGAACTGTGGGTTTAGTGTGATCTATCTGTTTAATGTGATCTGTGGGTTCAATGTGATGTTTGGGTTTAATGTGATCTGTGGGTTTAACGTGATCTATGGGTTTAGTGTGATTTGTGGGTTTAATGTTATCTGTGGGTTTCGTGTGATCTGTGGGTTTCATGTGATCTATGGATTTAATGTGATCTGTGGGTTTCGTGTGATCTGTGGGTTTAGGGCGATCTGTGGTTTTAATGTGATCTATGGGTTTAATGTGATCTGTGGGTTTAATGTGATCGGTGGGTTTCATGTGATCTGTGGGTTTTGTGTGATCTCTGGGTTTAGTGTGATTTGTGGGTTTAGTGTGATCTGTGGGTTTAGTGTAATCTGTGCGTTTAATGTGATCGTGGTTTAATGTGATCGGGTTTCATGTGACCTATGGGTTTAGTGTGATCTGTGGGTTTAGTGTGATCTGTGGGTTTAATGTGATCTGTGGATTTAGTGTGATCTGTGGGTTTAGTGTGATCTGTGGGTTTAATGTGATCTGTGAGCTTAATGTGATCTGTGGGTTTCGTGTAATCTGTGGGTTTCGTGTGATCTGTGGTTTAAGGTGATCCCTGGATTTAATGTGATCTGTGGGTATAATGTGATCTGTGGGTTTAATGTGAACTGTGTGTTTAGTGCGATCTGTGGGTTTAACGTGATCTATGGGTTTAATGTGATCTGTGGGTTTCATGTGATCTGTGGGTTTAGTGTGATCTGTGGGTTGAATGTGATCTGTGGGTTTAGTGTGATTTGTGCATTCAATGTGATCTGGGGATTAATATGATCTGTAGGTTTAATGTGATCTATGGATTTAATGTGACCTGTCGGTTTAGTGTGATCTGTGGGTTTAATGTGATAAGTGGGTTTAACGTGAACTGTGTGTTTAGTGCGATCTGTGGTTTTAATGTGATCTATTGGTTCAATGTGATCTGTGGGTTTAATGTGATCGGTGGGTTTCATGTAATCTATGGGTTTAGTGTGATCTGTGGGTTTAGTGTAATCTATGGGTTTAGTGTGATCTGTGTAATTAACGTAATCCATGGATTTAATATGATCTGTGGGTTTAATGTGATCTGTGGGTTTAGTGTGATCTTGGGGTTTCACATAATCTATGGGTTTAATGTGATCTGTGGGTTTAGTGTGATCTGTGCGTTTAATGTGAACTGTGTATTTAGTGCGATCTGTGGTTTTAATGTGTTCTGTGGGTTAAATGTGATCGGGTTTCATGTGACCTATGGGTTTAATGTGATCAGTGGGTTTAACGTGATGAGTGAGTTTAACGAGATCTGCGGTTTTAATGTGATCTATGGGTTTAATGTGATCTGTTGGTTTAACGTGATCTATTGGTTTAATGTGATCTGTGTGTTTGGTGTGATCTGTGGGTTCAATGTGATCTGGGGTCTAATGCGATCTATGGATTTAATGTGATCTGTGGGTTTAATGTGATCTGTAGGTTTAATGTGATCTGTGGATTTAGTATGACCTGTGGGTTTAATGTGATCTGTGGGTTTGGTGTGATTTGTGCATTCAATGTGATCTGGGGATTAATGTGATCTGTGGGTTTAATGTGATCTGTGGGTTTAATGTGAACTGTGGGTTTAGTGTGATCTGTGGGTTTAATGTGATCTGTGGGTTTAGTGTGATTTGTGGATTTAATGTGATCTGTGGGTTTCATGTAATCTATGGGTTTAGTGTGATCTGTGGGTTTAGTGTGATCTGTGGGTTTAGTGTGATCTGTGGTTTAAGGTGATCCCTGGATTTAATGTGATCTGTGGGTATAATGTGATCTGTGGGTTTAATGTGAACTGTGTGTTTAGTGCGATCTGTGGTTTTAATGTGCTCTATGGGTTTAATGTGATCTGTGGGTTTAGTGTGATTTGTGGGTTTAACGTGATCTATGGGTTTAATGTGATCTGTGGGTTTAATATGATCTGTGGGTTTAATGTGATCTGTGGGTTTTGTGTGACATATGGTTTTAATGTGATCTGTGGGTTTAGCGTTATCTGTGGGTTTAATGTGATCTGTGGGTTTAGCGTGATCTGTGGGTTTAATGTGATCTGTGGGTTAAATGTGGTCTGCGGGTTAAATGTGATCTGTGTGTTTAATGTGATCTGTGGGGTTAACGTGATCTGTGGGTTAAATGTGATCTGTGTGTTTAATGTGATCTGTGGGTTTAACGTGATCTGTGGGTTTAGTGTGATCTGTGGGTTTTATGTGATGTGTGGGTTTAGTGTGATCTGTGGGTTTAATGTGACCTGTGTGTTTAACGTGATCTGTGGGTTTTGTGTGATCTATGGTTTTAATGTGATCTGTGAGTTTAGTGTGATCTGTGGGTTTAATGTGATCTGTGGGTTCGGTGTTATCTGTGGGTTTAATGTGATCTGTGAGTTTAGTGCGATCTGTGAGTTTAATGCGATCTGTGGGTTTAGTGTGATCTGTGGTTTAACGTGATCTATGGGTTTTAATGTGATCTGTGGGTTTAATGTGACCTGTGGATTTAATGTGATCTGTGGGTTTAGTGTGATCTATGGGTTTAGTTTGATCTGTGGGTTCAATGTGATGTTTGAGTTTAATGTGATCTGTCGGTTTAATGTGATCTGTGGTTTTAGTGTGATCTGTGGGTTTAACGTGATCTGTGGGTTTAATGTGATCTGTGGGTTTAATGTGATCTGTGGGTTTAGTGTGACATATGGTTTTAATGTGATCTGTGGGTTTAGCGTGATCTGTGGGTTTAATGTGATCTGTGGGTTTAGCGTGATCTGTGGGTTTAATGTGATCTGTGGGTTAAATGTGGTCTGCGGGGTAAATGTGATCTGTGTGTTTAATGTGATCTGTGGGGTTAACGTGATCTGTGGGTTAAATGTGATCTGTGTGTTTAATGTGATCTGTGGGTTTAACGTGACCTGTGGGTTTAGTGTGATCTGTGGGTTTAATGTGATCTGTGGGATTAATGTGATCTGTGGGTTTAGTGAGATCTGTGGGTTTAATGTGATCTATGGGATTCATGTGATCTGTGGTTTTAATGTGATCTGTGAGTTTAATGTGATGCATGTGTTTAATGTGATCTGTGGGTTTTATGTGATGTGTGGGTTTAGTGTGATCTGTGGGTTTAATGTGACCTGTGGGTTTACGTGATCTGTGGGTTTTGTGTGATCTATGGTTTTAATGTGATCTGTGAGTTTAGTGCGATCTGTGAGTTTAATGCGATCTGTGCGTTTCGTGTGATCTGTGGGTTTAACGTGATCTATGGTTTTAATGTGATCTGTGAGTTTAGTGCGATCTGTGAGTTTAATGTGATCTGTGGGTTTAGTGTGATCTGTGGGTTTAACGTGATCTATGGGTTTAATGTGATCTGTGGGTTTAACGTGATCTATGGGTTTAATGTGATCTGTGGGTTTAAAGTGATCTGTGGGTTTAATGTGATCTGTGGGTTTAGTGTGATCTGTGGGTTTAATGTGATCTGTGGGTTTAATGTGATCTGTGGGTTTAACGTGATCTATGGGTTTAATGTGATCTGCGGGTTTAATGTGATCTGTGGGTTAATGTGATCTGTGGGTTTAGTGTGACATATGGGTTTAATGTGATCTGTGGGTTTAGTGTGTTCTGTGGATTTAATATGATCTGTCGGTTTAGTGGGATCTGTGGGTTTAATGTGATCTGTGGGTTTAATGTGATCTGTGGGTCTAGTGTGATCTGTGGGTTTAGTGTGATCTGTGTGTTTAATGTGATCTTTCGGTTTAGTGTGATCTGTGCGTTTAATGTGATCTGTGGGTTTAACATGATCTGTGGGTTTCATGTAATTTGTGGATTTAATGTGATCTGTGGGTTTAGTGTGAGCTGTGGGTTTAATGTGATCTGTGGGTTTAATGTGATCTGTGGGTGTAGTGTGATCTGTGGGTTTAGTATGATCTGTGGGTTTAATGTAATCTGTGGGCATAATGTGATCCGTGGGTTTAATGTGATCTGTGGGTTTAATGTGATCTGTGGGTTTAAAGTGATCTGCGGGTTTAATGTAATCAGTGGGTTTAACGTGATGAGTGAGTTTAATGTGATCTGTAGTTTTAATGTGATCTCTGGGCTTAATGTGACCTATGGGTTCGATGTGATCTGTTGGTTTAACGTGATCTATCGGTTTAATGTGATCTGTGGGTTTAATGTGATCTGTGGGTTTAGTGTGATCTGTGGGTTCAATGTGATCTGGGGTCTAATGCGATCTATGGATTTAATGTGATCTGTGGGTTTAACGTGATCTGTAGGTTTAACGTGATCTATGGGTTTAATGTGATCTGTGGGTTTAGTGTGATCTGTGGGTTTAATGAGATCTGTGGGTTTAGTGTGATTTGTGCGTTCAATGTGATCTGGGGTTTAATGTGATCTATGGATTTAATGTGATCTGTGAGGTTAATATGATCTGTGGGTTTAATGTGATCTGTGGATTAAGTGTGATCTATGGGTTTAATGTGAACTGTGGGTTTAGTGTGATCTATCTGTTTAATGTGATCTGTGGGTTCAATGTGATGTTTGGGTTTAATGTGATCTGTGGGTTTAACGTGATCTATGGGTTTAGTGTGATTTGTGGGTTTAATGTTATCTGTGGGTTTCGTGTGATCTGTGGGTTTCATGTGATCTATGGATTTAATGTGATCTGTGGGTTTAGTGTGATCTGTGGGTTTAGGGCGATCTGTGGTTTTAATGTGATCTATGGGTTTAATGTGATCTGTGGTTTTAATGTGATCGGTGGGTTTCATGTGATCTGTGGGTTTTGTGTGATCTATGGGTTTAGTGTGATTTGTGGGTTTAGTGTGATCTGTGGGTTTAGTGTAATCTGTGCGTTTAATGTGATCGTGGTTTAATGTGATCGGGTTTCATGTGACCTATGGGTTAAGTGTGATCTGTGGGTTTAATGTGATCTGTGGATTTAGTGTGATCTGTGGGTTAAATGTGATCTATGCGTTTAATGTGATCTGTGGATTTAGTATGACCTGTGGGTTTAATGTGATCTGTGTGTTTAGTGTGATCTGTGGGTTCAATGTGATCTGGGGTCTAATGCGATCTATGGATTTAATGTGATCTGTGGGTTTAATGTGATCTGTAGGTTTAATGTGATCTGTGGATTTAGTATGACCTGTGGGTTTAATGTGATCTGTGGGTTTGGTGTGATTTGTGCATTCAATGTGATCTGGGGAGAAATGTGATCTGTGGGTTTAATGTGATCTGTGGGTTCAATGTGATCTGTGGGTTTAATGTGATCTGTGGGTTGAGTGTGATCTGTGGGTTTAATGTGATCTGTGAGTTTAATGTGATCTGTGGGTTTCGTGTAATCTATGGGTTTAGTGTGATCTGTGTAATTAACGTAATCCATGGATTTAATATGATCTGTGGGTTTAATGTGATCTGTGGGTTTCGTGTGATCTTGGGGTTTCACATAATCTATGGGTTTAATGTGATCTGTGGGTTTAGTGTGATCTGTGCGTTTAATGTGATCTGTGCGTTTAATGTGAACTGTGTATTTAGTGCGATCTGTGGTTTTAATGTGTTCTGTGGGTTAAATGTGATCGGGTTTCATGAGACCTATGGGTTTAATGTGATCAGTGGGTTTAACGTGATGAGTGAGTTTAACGAGATCTGCGGTTTTAATGTGATCTATGGGTTTAATGTGATCTGTTGGTTTAACGTGATCTGTGTGTTTGGTGTGATCTGTGGGTTCAATGTGATCTGGGGTCTAATGCGATCTATGGATTTAATGTGATCTGTGGGTTTAATGTGATCTTTAGGTTTAATGTGATCTGTGGATTTAGTATGACCTGTGGGTTTAATGTGATCTGTGGGTTTAGTGTGATTTGTGCATTCAATGTGATCTGGGGATTAATGTGATCTGTGGGTTTAATGTGATCTGTGGGTTTAATGTGAACTGTGGGTTTAATGTGATCTGTCGTTATAATGTGATCTATGGGTTTAGTTTGATCTATGGGTTCAATGTGATGTTTGGGTTTAATGTGATCTGTCGGTTTAATGTGATCTGTGGTTTTAGTGTGATCTGTGGGTTTAACGTGATCTGTGGGTTTAATGTGAACTGTGGGTTTAGTGTGATCTATGGGTTTAGTTTGATCTGTGGGTTCAATGTGATGTTTGGGTTTAATGTGATCATTCGGTTTAATGTAATCTGTGGTTTTAATGTGATCTGTGGGTTGAACGTGATCTGTGGGTTTCATGTAATCTGTGGGTTTAATGTGACCTGTGGGTTTAGTGTGATTTGTGGGTTTCATGTGATCTGTGGATTTGGTGTGATCTGTGGCTTTCGTGTGATTTGTGGTTTCAGGTGATCCATGGATTTAATGTGATGTGTGGATTTCATGTGATCTGTGGGTTTAGTGTGATCTGTGTGTTTCATGTGATCTGTGGGTTTAATGTGATCTGTGGGTTTAGTGTGATCTGTGGGTTTAATGTGATCTGTGGGTTCAATGTGATCTGTGGGTTTAATGTGATCAGTGGGTTGAGTGTGATCTGTGGGTTTAATGTGATCCGTGGTTATAATGTGATCTGTGGGTTTAGTGTGATTTGTGGGTTTAATGTGATCTGTGGGTTTAATGTGATCTGTAGGTTTAATGTGATCTGTGGATTTAGTGTGATTTGTGTATTCACTGTGATCTGGGGATTAATGTGATCTGTGGGTTTAATGTGATCTGTGGGTTTCATGTGGTCTGTGGGTTTAATGTGATCTGTGGGTTTAATGTGAACTGTGGGTTTAGTGTGATCTATGGGTTTAATGTGATCTGTGGGTTCAATGTGATCTGTGGGTTTAATGTGGTCAGTGGGTTGAGTGTGATCTGTGGGTTTAATGTGATCCGTGGTTATAATGTGATCTGTGGGTTTAGTGTGATTTGTGGGTTTAATGTGATCTGTGGGTTTAATGTGATCTGTAGGTTTAATGTGATCTGTGGATTTAGTGTGATTTGTGTATTCACTGTGATCTGGGGATTAATGTGACCTGTGGGTTTAATGTGATCTGTGGGTTTCATGTGGTCTGTGGGTTTAATGTGATCTGTGGGTTTAATGTGAACTGTGGGTTTAGTGTGATCTATGGGTTTAATGTGATCTGTGGGTTCAATGTGATCTGTGGGTTTAATGTGATCAGTGGGTTGAGTGTGATCTGTGGGTTTAATGTGATCCGTGGTTATAATGTGATCTGTGGGTTTAGTGTGATTTGTGGGTTTAATGTGATCTGTGGGTTTCGTGTAATCTGTGGGTTTCGTGTGATCTGTGGTTTAAGGTGATCCCTGGATTTAATATGATCTGTGGGTATAATGTGATCTGTGGGCTTAATGTGAACTGTGTGTTTAGTGCGATCTGTGGGTTTAATGTGCTCTATGGGTTTAATGTGATCTGTGGGTTTAGTGTGATCTATGGGTTTAGTGTGATCTGTGGGTTTAGTGTGACATATGGTTTTAATGTGATCTGTGGGTTTAGCGTGATCTGTGGGTTTAATGTGATCTGTGGGTATAATGTGATCTGTGGGTTTAATGTGATCTGTGGGTTTAGTGTGATTTGTGGGTTTAACGTGATCTATGGGTTTAATGTGATCTGTGCGTTTAATGTGATCTGTGGGTTTAGTGTGACATATGGTTTTAATGTGATCTGTGGGTTTAGCGTGATCTGTGGGTTTAATGTGATCTGTGGGTTAAATGTGATCTGTGGGTTAAATGTGATCTGTGTGTTTAATGTGATCTGTGGGGTTAACGTGATCTGTGGGTTAAATGTGATCTGTGTGTTTAATGTGATCTGTGGGTTTAACGTGATCTGTGGGTTTAGTGTGATCTGTGGGTTTAATGTGATCTGTGGGTTTAGTGTGATCTGTGGGTTTAATGTGATCTATGGGATTAATGTGATCTGTGGGTTTAATGTGATCTGTGAGTTTAATGTGATGCATGTGTTTAATGTGATCTGTGGGTTTTATGTGATCTGTGGGTTTAGTGTGATCTGTGGGTTTTGTGTGATCTATAGTTTTAATGTGATCTGTGAGTTTAGTATGATCTGTGGGTTTAATGTGATCTGTGGGTTTAATGTGATCTGTGAGTTTAATGCGATCTGTGAGTTTAATGCGATCTGTGGGTTTAGTGTGATCTGTGCGTTTAAAGTGATCTATGGGTTTAATGTGATCTATGGGTTTAATGTGATCTGTGGGTTTACTGTGACGTGTGGATTTAATGTGATCTGTGGGTTGAGTGTGATCTATGGGTTTAGTTTGATCTGTGGGTTCAATGTGATGTTTGGGTTTAATGCGATCTGTCGGTTTAATGTGATCTGTGGTTTTCGTGTGATCTGTGGGTTTAACGTGATCTGTGGGTTTAGTGTGATCTGTGGGTTAAATGTGATCTGTGGGTTAAATGTGATCTGTGTGTTTAATGTGATCTGTGGGGTTAACGTGATCTGTGGGTTAAATGTGATCTGTGTGTTTAATGTGATCTGTGGGTTTAACGTGATCTGTGGGTTTAGTGTGATCTGTGGGTTTAATGTGATCTGTGGGTTTAGTGTGATCTGTGGGTTTAATGTGATCTACGGGATTAATGTGATCTGTGGGTTTAATGTGATCTGTGAGTTTAATGTGATGCATGTGTTTAATGTGATCTGTGGGTTTTATGTGATCTGTGGGTTTAGTGTGATCTGTGGGTTTTGTGTGATCTATAGTTTTAATGTGATCTGTGAGTTTAGTATGATCTGTGGGTTTAATGTGATCTGTGGGTTTAATGTTATCTGTGAGTTTAATGCGATCTGTGAGTTTAATGCGATCTGTGGGTTTAGTGTGATCTGTGCGTTTAAAGTGATCTATGGGTTTAATGTGATCTATGGGTTTAATGTGATCTGTGGGTTTAATGTGACGTGTGGATTTAATGTGATCTGTGGGTTGAGTGTGATCTATGGGTTTAGTTTGATCTGTGGGTTCAATGTGATGTTTGGGTTTAATGCGATCTGTCGGTTTAATGTGATCTGTGGTTTTAGTGTGATCTGTGGGTTTAACGTGATCTGTGGGTTTAGTGTGATCTGTGGGTTTAGTGTGATCTGTGGGTTTAGTGTGATCTGTGGGTTTAATGTGATCTGTCGGTTTAGTGTGATCTGTGGGTTTAATGTGATCTGTGGGTTTAATGTGATCTGTGGGTTTAACGTGATCTGTGGGTTTCATGTAATCTGTGGATTTAATGTGACCTGTGGGTTTAGTGTGATCTGTGCGTTTAATGTGATCTGTGGGTTCAATGTGATCTGTGGGTTTAATGTGATCAGTGGGTTGAGTGTGATCTGTGGGTTTAATGTGATCCGTGGTTATAATGTGATCTGTGGGTTTAGTGTGATTTGTGGGTTTAATGTGATCTGTGGGTTTCGTGTAATCTGTGGGTTTAGTGTGATCTGTGGTTTAAGGTGATCCCTGGATTTAATATGATCTGTGGGTATAATGTGATCTGTGGGCTTAATGTGAACTGTGTGTTTAGTGCGATCTGTGGGTTTAATGTGCTCTATGGGTTTAATGTGATCTGTGGGTTTAGTGTGATCTATGGGTTTAGTGTGATCTGTGGGTTTAGTGTGACATATGGTTTTAATGTGATCTGTGGGTTTAGCGTGATCTGTGGGTTTAATGTGATCTGTGGGTATAATGTGATCTGTGGGTTTAATGTGATCTGTGGGTTTAGTGTGATTTGTGGGTTTAACGTGATCTATGGGTTTAATGTGATCTGTGCGTTTAATGTGATCTGTGGGTTTAGTGTGACATATGGTTTTAATGTGATCTGTGGGTTTAGCGTGATCTGTGGGTTTAATGTGATCTGTGGGTTAAATGTGATCTGTGGGTTAAATGTGATCTGTGTGTTTAATGTGATCTGTGGGGTTAACGTGATCTGTGGGTTAAATGTGATCTGTGTGTTTAATGTGATCTGTGGGTTTAACGTGATCTGTGGGTTTAGTGTGATCTGTGGGTTTAATGTGATCTGTGGGTTTAGTGTGATCTGTGGGTTTAATGTGATCTATGGGATTAATGTGATCTGTGGGTTTAATGTGATCTGTGAGTTTAATGTGATGCATGTGTTTAATGTGATCTGTGGGTTTTATGTGATCTGTGGGTTTAGTGTGATCTGTGGGTTTTGTGTGATCTATAGTTTTAATGTGATCTGTGAGTTTAGTATGATCTGTGGGTTTAATGTGATCTGTGGGTTTAATGTGATCTGTGAGTTTAATGCGATCTGTGAGTTTAATGCGATCTGTGGGTTTAGTGTGATCTGTGCGTTTAAAGTGATCTATGGGTTTAATGTGATCTATGGGTTTAATGTGATCTGTGGGTTTAATGTGACGTGTGGATTTAATGTGATCTGTGGGTTGAGTGTGATCTATGGGTTTAGTTTGATCTGTGGGTTCAATGTGATGTTTGGGTTTAATGCGATCTGTCGGTTTAATGTGATCTGTGGTTTTAGTGTGATCTGTGGGTTTAACGTGATCTGTGGGTTTAGTGTGATCTGTGGGTTTAGTGTGATCTGTGGGTTTAGTGTGATCTGTGGGTTTAATGTGATCTGTCGGTTTAGTGTGATCTGTGGGTTTAATGTGATCTGTGGGTTTAACGTGATCTGTGGGTTTCATGTAATCTGTGGATTTAATGTGACCTGTGGGTTTAGTGTGATCTGTGCGTTTAATGTGATCTGTGGGTTTAATGTGATCTGTGGGTGTAGTGTGATCTGTGGGTTTAGTATGATCTGTGGGTTTAATGTAATCTGTGGGTATAATGTGATCCGTGGGTTTAATGTGATCTGTGGGTTTAATGTGATCTGTGGGTTTAAAGTGATCTGCGGGTTTAATGTAATCAGTGGGTTTAACGTGATGAGTGAGTTTAATGTGATCTGTAGTTTTAATGTGATCTCTGGGCTTAATGTGATCTATGGGTTTAATGTGATCTGTTGGTTTAACGTGATCTATCGGTTTAATGTGATCTGTGGGTTTAATGTGATCTGTGGGTTTAGTGTGATCTGTGGGTTCAATGTGATCTGGGGTCTAATGCGATCTATGGATTTAATGTGATCTGTGGGTTTAACGTGATCTGTAGGTTTAACGTGATCTATGGGTTTAATGTGATCTGTGGGTTTCGTGTGATCTGTGGGTTTAATGTGATCTGTGGGTTTAGTGTGATTTGTGTGTTCAATGTGTTCTGGGGTTTAATGTGATCTATGGATTTAATGTGATCTGTGGGGTTAATGTGATCTGTGGGTTTAGTGTGATCTATGGGTTTAATGTGATCTGTGGGTTCAATGTGATGTTTGAGTTTAATGTGATGTTTGGGTTTAATGTGATCTGTGGGTTTAATGTGATCTGTGTGTTGAATGTGGTCTGTGGGTTTAACGTGATCTGTGGGTTTCATGTGATCTATGGTTTTAGTGTGATTTGTGGGTTTAATGTCATCTGTGGGTTTTGCGTGATCTGTGGGTTTAATGTGATCTATGGATTTAATGTGATCTGTGGGTTTAGTGTGATCTGTGGATTTATTGTGATCTGTGGGTTTAATTGATCTGTGGGTTTAATGTGATCTGTGGGTTTAACGTGAACTGTGTGTTTAGGGCGATCTGTGGTTTTAATGTGATCTGTGGGTTTAATGTGATCTGTGGGTTTAATGTGATCGGTGGGTTTCATGTGATCTGTGGGTTTTGTGTGATCTATGTGTTTAGTGTGATCTGTGGGTTTAGTGTGATCTGTGGGTTCAGTGTAATCTGTGCGTTTAATGTGATCCGTGGGTTTAATGTGAACTGTGAGTTTCGTGCGATCTGTGGTTTTAATGTGATCTGTGGGTTTAATGTCATCGGGTTTCATGTGACCTATGGGTTTAGTGTGATCTGCGGGTTTAGTGTGAACTGTGGGTTTAATGTGATCTGTGGATTTAATGTGAAATGGGGTTTAATGTGATTCATGGATTTAATGTGATCTGTGGGTTTAAGGTGATCTATGGGTTTAATGTGATCTGTGTGTTTAATGTGATCTGTGGGATTAACGAGATCTGTGGGTTTAATGTGATCTATGGGTTTAGTGTGATCTATGGGTTTAATGTGATCTGTGGGTTTAATGTGATCTGTGGGTTGAGTGTGATCTGTGGGTTTAATGTGATCCGTGGTTATAATGTGATCTGTGGGTTTAGTGTGATTTGTGGGTTTAATGTGATCTGTGAGTTTCGTGTAATCTGTGGGTTTAGTGTGATCTGTGGTTTAAGGTGATCCCTGGATTTAATGTGATCTGTGGGTTTAATGTGAACTGTGTGTATAGTGCGATCTGTGGTTTTAATGTGCTCTATGGGTTTAATGTGATCTGTGGGTTTAGTGTGATTTGTGGGTTTCACGTGATCTATGGGTTTAATGTGATCTGTGGGTTTAATATGATCTGTGGGTTTAATGTGATCTGTGGGTTTAATGTGATCTATGTGTTTAACGTAATCTGTGGGTTTAGTGTGGTCTATGATTTTAATGGGTTTAGTGTGATCTGTGGGTTTAATGTGATCTGTGGGTTTAATGTGATCTGCGGGTTTAATGTGATCAGTCGGTTTAACGTGATGTGTGAGTTTAACGTGATCTGTGGTTTTAATGTGATCTCTGGGCTTAATGTGATCTATGGCTTTAATATGATCAGGGGGTTTAATATGATCTATCGGTTTAATGTGATCTGTGGGTTTAATGTAATCTGTGGGTTTAGTGTGATCTGTGGGTTTAATGTGATCTGTGGGTTTAGTGTGATCTGTGTGTTCAATGTGATCTGGGGTTTAATGTGATCTAAGGATTTAATGTGATCTGTGCGTGTAGTGTGATTTGTGGGTTTAACGTGATCGATAGGTTTAATGTGATCTGTGGGTTTAATGTGACCTGTGGATTCAATGTGATCTGTGGGGTTACTGTGATCTCTGGGTTTAGTTTGATCTGTGGGTTTAATGTGACCTGTGTGTTTAACGTGATCTGTGGGTTTTGTGTGATCTGTGGGTTCAGTGTGATCTGTGAGTTTAGTGTGATCTGTGGGTTTAATGTGATCTGTGGGTTTAATGTGATCTGTGGGTTGAACGTGATCTGTGGGTTTAATGTGATCTGTGGGTTTAACGTGATCTTTGGGTTCAGTGGGATCTGTGGGTTTAATGTGATCTGTGCGTTGAGTGAGATCTGTGGATTAAATGTGATCTGTGGGTTTAATGTGATCTGTGGGTTTAGTGTGATCTGTGTGTTTAATGTGATCTGTGGGTTTAATATGATCTGTGGGTTAAATGTGATCAGTGGGTTTAATCTGATCTGTGGGTTTAGTGTGATCTGTGGGTTTAATGTGATCTGTGGGTTTAATGTGATCTTTGGGTTTAGTGTGATCTGTGGTTTAATGTGATCTGTGGGTTTAATGTGATCTGTGCGTTTAATGTGATCTGTGGGTTTAATGTGATCTGTGGGTTTCGTGTGATCTTTGGGTTTAATGTGATCTATGGGTCTAGTGTGATCTGTGGGTTTAATGTGATGTGTGGGTTTAATGTGATCTTTTTTTAACGTGATCTGTGGGTTGAGTGTGATCTATGTGTTTAATGTGATCTGAGGGTTTAATGTGGTCTGTGGGCTTAGTGCGATCTGTGGGTTTAGTTGGATCGGTGGGTTTAACGTGATCTGTAGGTTTGATGTGATCTATGGGTTCAGTGGGATCTGTGGGTTTAATGTAATCTGTGGGCTTAGTGCGATCTGTGGGTTTCATGTGATCTGTGGGTTTAATGTGATCTGTGGGTTTAGTGTGATCTGTGGGTTTAATGGGATCAATGGGTTTAATGTGATCTGTGGGACAAGTGCATTCTGTGTTTTAATGTGATCTACGGGTTAAAGTGATCTGTGGGTTTAATGTGATCTGTGGGTTTAATGTGATCTGTGGGTTTAACGTGATCTATGGGTTTAATGTGATCTGTGGGACAAGTGCGATCTGTGTTTTAATGTGATCTGTGGGTTTTACGTGATCTGTGGGCTCAATGTGATCTGTGGGTTTAACGTGATGTGTGAGCTTAACGTGATCTATCGGCTTAATGTTAACGGTGGGTTTAATGTGATCTATGGGTTTAACGTGATCAGTGGGTTTACTGTGATCTTTGGGTTTAACGTGATCTATGGGTTTAATGTGATATGTGGGTTTAAAGAGATCTATGGGTTTAGTGTGATCTGTGGGCTTAATGTGATTTGTGGGTTTAGTGTGTCTATGGGTTTAATGTGATCTGTGGGTTTAATATGATCCGTGGGTTTAATGTGATCAGTGGGTTTAGTGTGATCTCTCGATTTAATGTGATCTTTGGGTTTAATGTGAACTGTGGGTTTAGTGTGATCTATGGGTTTAATGTGATCTGTGGGTTTTGTGTGATCTATGGGTTTAATGTGATCAGTGGGTTTAGTGTGATCTATGGGTTTAATGTAATCTGTGGGTTTAGTGTGATCTGTGGGTTTAATGTGATCTGTGGGTTTAGTGTGATCTATGGGTTTATCGTGATCTGTGGGTTTAATGTGATCTGTGGGTTTAATGTGATCTATCGGTTTAATGTGATCTGTGGGTTTAATGTGATCTGTGGGTTTAATGTGATCTATGGGTTTAATGTGATCTGTGGGTTTAATGTGATCTTTGGGTTTAGTGTGATCTGTGGTTTAATGTGATCTGTGGGTTTAATGTGATCGGTGTGTTTCATGTGATCTGTGGGTTAATGTGGTCTGTGGGTTTAATGTGATCTATGGGTTTAATGTGATCTGTGGGTTTAAAGTGATCTTTGGGTTTAGTGTGATCTGTGGTTTAATGTGATCTGAGGGTTTAATGTGATCTGTGGGTTTAACGTGATCAGTGGGTTTAGTTGGATCGGTGGGTTTAACGTGATCTGTAGGTTTGATGTGATCTATGGGTTCAGTGGGATCTGTGGGTTTAATGTAATCTGTGGGTTTAATGTGATCTGCGTGTTTCATGTGATCTGTGGGTTTAGTGTGATCTGTGGGTTTAATGGGATCAATGGGTTTAATGTGAACTGTGGGACAAGTGCATTCTGTGTTTTAATGTGATCTACGGGTTTAATGTGATCTGTGGGACAAGTGCGATCTGTGTTTTAATGTGATCTGTGGGTTTTACGTGATCTGTGGGCTCAATGTGATCTGTGGGTTTAACGTGATGTGTGAGCTTAACGTGATCTATCGGCTTAATGTTAACGGTGGGTTTAATGTGATCTATGGGTTTAACGTGATCAGTGGGTTTACTGTGATCTTTGGGTTTAACGTGATCTGTGGGTTTAATGTGATCTGTGGGTTTAAAGAGATCTATGGGTTTAGTGTGATCTGTGGGCTTAATGTGATTTGTGGGTTTAGTGTGTCTATGGGTTTAATGTGATCTGTGGGTTTAATATGATCTGTGGGCTTAATGTGATTTGTGGGTTTAGTGTGTCTATGGGTTTAATGTGATCTATGGGTTTAATATGATCCGTGGGTTTAGTGTGATCTGTGGGTTTAATGTGATCTGTGGGTTTAGTGTGATCTGTCGGTTTAATGTGATCTTTGGGTTTAATGTGATCCATGGGTTTCGTGTGATCTATGGGTTTAATGTGATCTTTGGGTCTAGTGTGATCTGTGGGTTTAATGTGATGTATGGGTTTAATGTGATGTATGGGTTTAATGTGATCTGTGGGTTTAATGTGATCTGTGGGATTTGTGTGATCTGTGGGTTTAATGTGATCTCTGGATTTAGTGTGATCTGTGGGTTTAATCTGATCTGTGGGTTTCGTATGATCTGTGGGTTTAATGTGATGTGTGGGTTTAATGTGATCTGTGGGTTGAACGTGATCTGTGGGTTTAATGTGATCTGTGGGTTTAACGTGATCTTTGGGTTCAGTGGGATCTGTGGGTTTAATGTTATCTGTGCGTTGAGTGAGATCTGTGGGTTAAATGTGATCTGTGGGTTTAATGTGATCTGTGGGTTTAGTGTGATCTGTGTGTTTAATGTGATGTATGGGTTTAATGTGATGTATGGGTTTAATGTGATCTGTGGGTTTAGTATGATCTGTGGGTTTAATGTGATCTGTGGGTTTAATGTGATCTGTGGGTTTATTGTGATCTGTGGGTTTAATGTGATCTATCGGTTTAATGTGATCTGTGGGTTTAATCTGATCTGTGGGTTTAGTGTGATCTGTGGGTTTAATGTGATGTGTGGGTTTTATGTGATCTGTGGGTTGAACGTGATCTGTGGGTTTAATGTGATCTGTGGGTTTAATGTGATCTATGGGTTTAATGTGATCTGTGGGTTTAATGTGATCTGTGGGTTTAATGTGATCTATGGGTTTAATGTGATCTGTGGGTTTAATGTGATCTTTGGGTTTAGTGTGATCTGTGGTTTAATGTGATCTGTGGGTTTAATGTGATCTGTGGGTTTAATGTGATCTGTGGGTTTAATCTGATCTGTGGGTTTAGTGTGATCTGTGGGTTTCATGGGATGTGTGGGTTTAATGTGATCTGTGGGTTTAATGTGATCTGTGGGTTGAACGTGATCTGTGGGTTTAATGTGATCTGTGGGTTTAATGTGATCTATGGGTTTAATGTGATCTGTGGGTTTAATGTGATCTATGGGTTTAATGTGATCTGTGGGTTTAATGTGATCTTTGGGTTTAGTGTGATCTGTGGTTTAATGTGATCTGTGGGTTTAATGTGATCTGTGGGTTTAATGTGATCTGTGGGTTTAGTGTGATCTGTGGGTTTAATGGGATCAATGGGTTTAATGTGATCTGTGGGACAAGTGCATTCTGTGTTTTAATGTGATCTACGGGTTAAAGTGATCTGTGGGTTTAATGTGATCTGTGGGTTTAATGTGATCTGTGGGTTTAACGTGATCTATGGGTTTAATGTGATCTGTGGGACAAGTGCGATCTGTGTTTTAATGTGATCTGTGGGTTTTACGTGATCTGTGGGCTCAATGTGATCTGTGGGTTTAACGTGATGTGTGAGCTTAACGTGATCTATCGGCTTAATGTTAACGGTGGGTTTAATGTGATCTATGGGTTTAACGTGATCAGTGGGTTTACTGTGATCTTTGGGTTTAACGTGATCTATGGGTTTAATGTGATATGTGGGTTTAAAGAGATCTATGGGTTTAGTGTGATCTGTGGGCTTAATGTGATTTGTGGGTTTAGTGTGTCTATGGGTTTAATGTGATCTGTGGGTTTAATATGATCTGTGGGCTTAATGTGATTTGTGGGTTTAGTGTGTCTATGGGTTTAATGTGATCTATGGGTTTAATATGATCCCTGGGTTTAATGTGATCTGTGGGTTTAGTGTGATCTGTAGGTTTAATGTGATCTGTGGGTTTCGTGTGATCTCTCGGTTTAATGTGATCTTTGGGTTTAATGTGAACTGTGGGTTTAGTGTGATCTATGGGTTTAATGTGATCTGTGGGTTTTGTGTGATCTATGGGTTTAATGTGATCAGTGGGTTTAGTGTGATCTATGGGTTTAATGTAATCTGTGGGTTTAGTGTGATCTGTGGGTTTAATGTGATCTGTGGGTTTAGTGTGATCTATGGGTTTATCGTGATCTGTGGGTTTAGTGTGATCTGTGGGTTTAACGTGATCTATTGGTTCAGTGGGATCTGTGGGTTTAATGTGATCTGTGGGTTTAGCGTGATCTATGGGTTAATGTGATCAGTGGATTTAGTGTGATCTGTGGGTTTAGTGTGTTCTGTGGGTTTAATATGAACTGTGCGTTCAGTGTGATCTGTGGGTTTAGTGTGATCTGTGGGTTTAATGGGATCTATGGGTTTAATGTGATCTGTGGGTTTAATGTGATCTGTGGGTTTAATGTGATCTATGGGTTTAATGTGATCTGTGGGACAAGTGCGATTTGTGTTTTAATGTGATCTGTGGGTTTAACGTGATCTCAGGGTTCAATGTGATCTGAGGGTTTAACGTGATGTGTGAGCCTAACGTGATCTATCGGCTTAATGTGAACGGTGGGTTGAATGCGATCAATGGGTTTAACGTGATCAGTGGGTTTAATATGATCTGTGGGTTTAGTGCGATCTGTGGGTTTAATGTGATCTGTGGGTTTTGTGTGATCTGTCGGTTTAATGTGATCTGTGGGTTTAATGTGATCTGTGGGTTTAATGTGATCTTTGGGTCTAGTGTGATCTGTCGGTTTAATGTGATGTGTGGGTTTAATGTGATCTATGGGTTTAATGTGATCTGTGGGTTTAGTGTGATCTGTGGGTTTAGTGTGATCTGTGGATTTAATGTGAACTGTGGGTTTAGTGTGATCTATGGGTTTAAAGTGATCTGTGGGTTTTGTGTGATCTATGGGTTTAATGTGATCAGTGGGTTTAGTGTGATCTATGGGTTTAATGTAATCTGTGGGTGTTGTGTGATCTGTGGGTTTAATGTGATCTGTGGGTTTAGTGTGATCTGTGGGTTTAACGTGATCTATTGGTTCAGTGGGATCTGTGGGTTTAATGTGATCTGTGGGTTTAATATGAACTGTGCGTTTAGTGTGATCTGTGGGTTTAGTGTGATCTGTGGGTTTAATGGGATCTACGGGTTTAATGTGATCTGTGGGTTTAATGTGATCTGTGGGTTTAATGTGATCTATGGGTGTAATGTGATCTGTGGGACAAGTGCGATTTGTGTTTTAATGTGATCTGTGGGTTTAACGTGATCTCAGGGTTCAATGTGATCTGAGGGTTTAGTGTGATGTGTGAGCTTAACGTAATCTATCGGCTTAATGTGAACGGTGGGTTGAATGTGATCAATGGGTTTAACGTGATCAGTGGGTTTAATATGATCTGTGGGTTTAGTGCGATCTGTGGGTTTAGTGTGATCTGTGGGTTTATCGTGATCTGTGGGTTTAGTGTGTTCTGTGGGTTTAATATGAACTGTGCGTTTAGTGTGATCTGTGGGTTTAGTGTGATCTGTGGGTTTAATGGGATCTACGGGTTTAATGTGATCTGTGGGTTTAATGTGATCTGTGGGTTTAATGTGATCTGTGGGTTTAATGTGATCTATGGGTTTAATGTGATCTGTGGGACAAGTGCGATTTGTGTTTTAATGTGATCTGCGGGTTTAACGTGATCTCTGCGTTCAATGTGATCTGAGGGTTTAACGTGATGTGTGAGCTTAACGTGATCTATCGGCTTAATGTGAACGGTGGGTTGAATGTGATCAATGGGTTTAACGTGATCAGTGGGTTTAATATGATCTGTGGGTTTAGTGCGATCTGTGGGTTTAGTGCGATCTGTGGGTTTAATGTGATCTGTGGGTTTAGTGTGATCTGTCGGTTTAATGTGATCTGTGGGTTTAATGTGATCTTTGGGTCTAGTGTGATCTGTCGGTTTAATGTGATGTATGGGTTTCATGTGATCTGTGGGTTTAACGTGATCTGTGGGTTTAATGTGATCTATTTGTTTAATGTTATCTGTGGGCTTTGTGCGATGTGTGGTTTTAATGTGACCCACGGGTTTAATGTGATTTGTGGATTTAATGTGATTTATGTTTCACCTGATCTGTGGGTTTAGTGTGATTTATGGCTTTAATGTGATCTGTGGGTTTAGTGTGATCTGTGGGTTTAATGTGATCTGTGGGTTTAGTGTGATCTGTGGGTTTAATGTGATCTATGGGTTTAATGTGAACTGTGGGTTTAGTGTGATCTGTGGGTTTAGTGTGATCTGTGGGTTTAACTTGATCTTTGGGTTTAATGTGAACTGTGGGTTTAGTGTGATCTGTGGGTTTAATGTGATCTGTGGGTTTAGTGTGATCTGTGGGTTTAGTGTGATCTGTGGGTTTAGTGTGATCTGTGGGTTTAACTTGATCTTTGGGTTTAATGTGATCTGTGGGTTTCGCGTGATGTGTGGGTTTAATGTGATCTGTGGGTTTAATATGATCTGTGGTTTTAATGTCATTTGGGGGTTAATGTGATCTGTGGATTTAATGTGATCTGTGGGTCTAGTGTGATCTGTGGGTTTAACGTGATCTGTGGGTTTAGTGTGATCTATGGGTTTAATGTTATCTGTGGGCTTTGTGCGATGTGTGGTTTTAATGTGATCCACGGGTTTAATGTGATCTGTGGATTTCATGTGATTTTTTTTTAACCTGATCTGTGGGTTAAGTGTGATTTATGGCTTTAATGTGATCTGTGGGTTTAATGTGATCTGTGGGTTTAGTGTGGCATATGGGTTTAATGTGATCTGTGGCTTTAGTGTGATCTGTGGGTTTAGTGTGATCTGTGGATTTAATGTGAACTGTGGGTTTAGTGTGATCTGTGGATTTAATGTGATCTGTGGGTTTAGTGTGATCTATGGGTTTAATGTTATCTGTGGGCTTTGTGCGATGTGTGGTTTTAATGTGATCCACGGGTTTAATGTGATCTGTGGATTTCATGTGATTTTTTTTTAACCTGATCTGTGGGTTAAGTGTGATTTATGGCTTTAATGTGATCTGTGGGTTTAGTGTGATCTGTGGGTTTAATGTGATCTATGGGTTTAATGTGATCCGTGGGTTTTGTGCGAACTGTGGGTTTAATGTGATCTGTGGGTTTAATGTGATCTATGGGTTAAGCGGGATCTGTGGGTTTAGTGTGATCTGTGGGTTTAACTTGATCTATGGGTTTAATGTGATCTATGGGTTTACTGTGATCTGTGGGTTTAATGTGATCTGTGGTTTTAATGTCATTTGGGGGTTAATGTGATCTGTGGATTTAATGTGATCTGTGGGTCTAGTGTGATCTGTGGGTTTAACGTGATCTATGGGTTTACTGTGATCTGTGGGTTTAATGTGATCTGTGGGTTTAATGTGATCTGTGGGTTTAGTGTGATCTGTGGATTTAATGTGAACTGTGTGTTTAGTGTGATCTATGGGTTTAGTGTGATCTGTGGGTTTCGTGTGATCTGTGGATTTAATTGGATCTGTGGGTTTAACATGATCTATTGGTTCAGTGGGATCTGTGGGTTTCATGTGATCTGTGGGTTTAGCGTGATCTATGGGTTTAATGTGATCCGTGGTTTAATGTAATCTGTGGATTTAGTGTGATCTGTGGGTTTAGTGTGTTCTGTGGGTTTAATATGAACTGTGCGTTTAGTGTGATCTGTGGGTTTAATGTGATCTGTGGATTTAATGTGATCTGTGGGTTTAGTGTGATCTGTGGGTTTAGTGTGATCTGTGGGTTTAATGTGATCTGTGGGTTTAACATGATCCATGGGTTTAGTGTGATCTGTGGGTTTAGTGAGATCCATGGGTTTAAAGTGATCTGTGGATTTAATGTGATCTGTAGGCTTAGTATGATCTGTAGGTTTAATGTGATCTGTGGGCTGAGTGTGATCTGTGGGTTAAACGTGATCTGTGGGTTTAATGTGATCTGTGGGTTTAACGTGATCTGTGGGTTTAATGTGATCAGTGGGTTCAGTGTGATTTGTGGGTTTCGTTTGATCTATGGGTTTAATGTGATCTGTGGGTTTAATGTGATCTGTGGGTTTAATGTGATCTGTGGGTTTCATGTGATCTGTGGGTTTAATGTGATCTGTGGGTTTAAAGTAATCTATGGGTTTAATGTGATCTGTGGGTTTAATGTGATCTGTGGGTTTAATGTGATCTGTGGGTGTAGTGTGATCTGTGGGTTTAATGTGATGTATGGGTTTAATGTGATCTGTGGGTTTAATGTGATCTATGGGTTTAATGTAATCTATGGGTTTAATGTGATCTGTGGGTGTAGTGTGATCTGTGGGTTTAGCGTGATCTGTAGGTTTAGCGTGATCTGTAGGTAAATGTGATCTGTGGGTTTAACGTGATGTGTGAGCTTAACGTGATCTATCAGCTTAATGTGATCTGTGAGTTTAATGTGATCTCTGGGTTTAATGCGATCTATGGATTTAGTGTGATCTGTGGGGTTAATGTGATTTGAGGGTTTAGTGTGATCTGTGGGTTTAATATGATCGGTTGGTTTAATGTGATCTGTGGGTTTAATGTGATCTGTGCGTTTAATGTGATCTGTGGGTTTAATGTGATCTGTGGGTTTAACGTGATCTGTGGGTTTAGTGTGATCTGTGCGTTTAATGTGATCTGTGGGTTTCGTGTGATCTGTGGTTTTAATGTGTTCTATGGGTTTAATGTTATCTTTGGGCTTAGTGCGATCTGTGGTTTTAATGTGATCTAAGGGTTTAATGTGATCTGTGGGTTTAATGTGATCTGTGGGTTTAGTGTGATCTATGGGTTTAACATGATCTGTGGGTTTAATGTAATCTGTGGGTTTAATGTCATCTATGGGTATACTGTGATTTGTGGGTTTAATGTGATCTATGGGTTTAATGCGATCTGTGGGTTTAACGTGATCTGTGCGTTTAGTGTGATCTGTGGGTTTACTGTGATCTGTGGGTATAGTGTGATCTGTGGGTTTAACGTGATCTATGTGTTTAATGTGATCTGTGGGTTTAATGTGATCTGTGGGTTTAGTGTGATCTATGGGTTTAATGTGATCTGTGGGTTAAACGTGATCAGTGTGTTCAATATGATCTGTGGGTTTAGTGTGATTTGTGGGTTTCATGTAATCTATGGGTTTAATGTGATCTGTGGGTTTAGTGTGATCTATGGGTTTAGTGTGGTCTATGGGTTTAATGTGATCTGTGGGTTCAATGTGATCTGTGGGTTTAGTGTGATCTGTGGGTTTCGTGTGATCTGTGGGTTTAATGTGATCTGTGGGTTTAGTGTAATCTATGGGTTTAATAGATCTGTGGGTTTAATGTGATCTGTGGGTTTATTGTGATCTATGGGTTTAATGTGATCTGTGGGTTTAGCGTGATCTGTGGGTTTAGTGTGATCTATGGGTTTAGTGTGATCTGTGAGTTTAGTGAGATCTGTGGGTTTAATGTGATCTGTGGATTTAATGTGATCTGTGGGTTTAGTATGATCTGTACGTTTAATGTGATCTGTGGGCTGAGTGTAATCTGTGGGTTAAATGTGATCTGTGGGTTTAATGTGATCTGTGGGTTTAGTGTGTTCTGTGGGTTTAATGTGATCTGTGGGTTTAACGTGATCTGTGAGTTTAACGTGATCCATGGGTTTAGTGTGATCTGTGGGTTTAGTGAGATCTGTGGGTTTAATGTGATCTGTGGGTTTAATGTGATCTGTGGGTTTAACGTGATCTGTGGGTTTAGTGTGATCTGTGGGTTTTATGTGATCTGTGGGTTCAATGTGATGTGTGGGTTAAACGTGATCTGTGTGTTTAATGTGTTGTGTGCGTATAATGTGATCTGTGGGTTTAACGTGATCTGTGGGTTTAATGTGATCTGTGGGTTTAATGTGATCTATGGGTTTAATGTGATCTGTGGGTTTAATGTGATCCGTCGGTTTAGTGTGATCTGTGGGTTTAATGTGATCTATGGGTTTAGTCGGATCAGTGGGTTTCGTGTGATAGGTGGGTTTAATGTAATCTGTGTGTTTCATGTGATCTGTGGGTTTAATGTAATCTGTGGGTTTAATGTGATCTGTGGGTGTAGTGTGATCTGTGGGTTTAGCGTGATCTGTCGGTTCAATGTGATCTGTGGGTTTAACGTGATGTGTGTGCTTAACGTGATCTATCGGCTTAATGTGATCTATGGGTTTTATGTGATCTCTGGGTTTAACGTGATCAGTGGGTTTACTGTGATCTTTGGGTTTCATATGATCTGTGGGTTTAGTGTGATATGTGGGTTTAATGTGATCTGGCGTCTAATGCGATCTATGGATTTAATGTGATCTGTGGGTTTAATGTGATGTATGGGTTTAATGTGATCTGTGGGTTTAATGTGATCTATGGGTTTAATGTTATCTGTGGGCTTAGTGCTATCTGTGGTTTAATGTGATCTACGAGTTTAATGTGATCTGGGGGTTTAACGTGATCTATGGGTTTAATGTGATCTGTGGGTTCAGTGTGATCTGTGGGTTTAATGTAATCTATGGGTTTAATGTGATCTGTGGGTGTTGTGTGATCTGTGGGTTTAGCGTGATCTGTAGGTTTAGCGTGATCTGTAGGTTCAATGTGATCTGTGGGTTTAACGTGATGTGTGAGCTTAACGTGATCTATCAGCTTAATGTGATCTGTGAGTTTAATGTGATCTCTGGGTTTAATGCGATCTATGGGTTTAAAGTGATCTATGGATTTAGTGTGATCTGTGGGGTTAATGTGATTTGAGGGTTTAGTGTGATCTGTGGGTTTAATATGATCTTTGGGTTTAATGTGATCTGTGGGTTAAATGTGATCTGTGCGTTTAATGTGATCTGTGGGTTTAATGTGATCTGTGGGTTTAACGTGATCTGTGGGTTTAGTGTGATCTGTGGGTTTAATGTGATCTGTGGGTTTATTGTGATCTATGGGTTGAATGTGATCTGTGGGTTTAATGTGATCTGTGGGTTTAGTGTTATCTGTGGGTTTCGTGTGATCTGTGGGTTTAATGTGATCTGTGGGTTTCGTGTAATCTATGGGTTTAATTGATCTGTGGGTTTAATGTGATCAGTGGGTTTTGTGTGATCTATGGGTTTAATGTGATCTGTGGGTTTAGTGTGATCTGTGGGTTTAATGTGATCTGTGGGTTTAGTGTGATCTGTGGGTTTAATGTGATCTATGGGTTTAACGTGATCTGTGGGTTTAGTGTGATCTGTGGGTTTAATGTGATCTGTGGGTTTAATGTCATCTATGGCTGTACTGTGATTTGTGGGTTTCATGTGATCTATGGGTTTAATGCGATCTGTGGGTTGAACGTGATCTGTGCGTTTAGTGTGATCTGTGGGTTTAATGTGATCTGTGGGTATAGTGTGATCTGTGGGTTTAACGTGATCTGTGGGTTTAATGTGATCTGTGGGTTTAACGTGATCAGTGGGTTTAATATGATCTGTGGGTTTAGTGTGATCTGTGGGTTTCGTGTGATCTGTGGGTTTAATGTGATCTGTGGGTTTAGTGTGATCTATGGGTTTAGTGTGATCTATGGGTTTAATGTGATCTGTGGGTTTAATGTGTTCTGTGCGTTTAGTGTGTTCTGTGGGTTTAATATGAACTGTGCGTTTAGTGTGATCTGTGGGTTTAATGTGATCTGTGGGTTTAGTGTGTTCTGAGGGTTTAATGTGATCTGTGGGTTTAACATGATCCATGGGTTTAGTGTGATCAGTGGGTTTAATGTGATCAGTGGGTTGAATGTGATTTGTGGGTTTCGTGTGATCTATGGGTTTAATGTGATCTGTGGGTTTCGTGTGATCTGTGGGTTTAGTGTGATCTGTGGGTTTCGTGTGATCTGTGGGTTTAATGTGATCTGTGGGTTTCGTGTGATCTGTGGGTTTAATGTGATCTGTGGGTTTAACGTGATCTGTGGGTTCAGCGTGATCTATGGGTTTAATGCGATTTGTGGGTTTAATGTGATCAGTGGTTTTAATGTGATTTGTGGGTTTCGTTTGATCTATGGGTTTCATGTAATCTGTGGGTTTAGTATGTTCTATGGGTTTAGTGTGATCTGTGGGTTTAATGTGATCTGTGGGTTTAATGCGATCTGTGGTTTTAGTGTGATTTGTGGGTTTCATGTGATCTGTGGGTTTAATGCGATCTGTGGGTTGAATGTGATTTGTGGGTTTCGTGTGATCTATGGGTTTAGTGTGATCTGTGGATTTAATGTGATCTGTGGGTTTAGTGGGATCTATAGGTTTAATTGATCTGTGGGTTTAATGTGATCTGTGGGTTTAATGTGATCTAAGGGTTTAATGTGATCTCTGTCTTTAATGTGATCTGTGGGTTTAGTGTGATCTATGGGGTTAACGTGATCTGTGGGTTGAGTGTGATCTGTGGGTTTAATGTGATCTGTGGGTTTAATGTGATCAATGGGTAAACTGTGATTTGTGGGTTTAATGTGATCTATGGGTTTAATGCGATCTGTGGGTTTAACGTGATCTGTGCGTTTAGTGTGATCTGGGGGTTTAATGTGATCTATGGGTTTAATGCGATCTGTGGGTTTAACGTGATCTGTGCGTTTAGTGTGATCTGTGGGTTTAATGTGGTCTGTGGGTTTAATGCGATCTGTGGGTTTAACGTGATCTGTGCGTTTAGTGTGATCTGTGGGTTTAATGTGATCTGTGGGTATAGTGTGATCTGTGGGTTTAACGTGATCTGTGGGTTTAACGTGATCAGTGGGTTTAATATGATCTGTGGGTTTAATGTGATCTGTGGGCTTAACGTGATCAGTGGGTTTAATATAATCTTTGGGTTAATGTGATCTATGGGTTTAATGGGATCTGTGGGTTCAGTGTGATCTGTGGGTTTATTGTGATCTATGGGTTGAATGTGATCTGTGGGTTTAATGTGATCTGTGGGTTTAGTGTGATCTGTGGGTTTCGTGTGATCTGTGGGTTTAATGTGATCTGTGTGTTTAGTGTAATCTATGGGTTTAATTGATCTGTGGGTTTAATGTGATCAGTGGGTTTAGTGTGATCTGTGGTTTGAACGCGATCTGTGTGTTTAATGTGATCTGTGGGTTTTGTGTGATCTATGGGTTTAACGTGATCTGTGGGTTTAGTGTGATCTGTGGGTTTAATGTGATCTGTGGGTTTAGTGTGAACTATGGGTTTAATGTGATCTGTGGGTTTAACGTGATCTGTGCGTTTAGTGTGATCTGTGGGTATAGTGTGATCTGTGGGTTTAACGTGATCTGTGGGTTTAATGTGATCTGTGGGGTTAACGTGATCAGTGGGTTTAATATGATCTGTGGGTTTCGTGTGATCTGTGGGTTGAGTGTGATCTGTGCGTTTAATGTGATCTGTGGATTTTGTGTGATCTGTGCGTTTAGTGTGATCTGTGGGTTTAACGTGATCTGTGGGTTTCGTATGATTTGTGGGTTCAATGTGATCTATGGGTTGAAAATGTGATCTGTGGGTTTAATGTGATGATTAGATTACTTACAGTGTGGAAACAGGCCCTTCGGCCCACCTAGTCCACACCGCCCCGCCGAAGCGCAACCCACCCATACCCCTACATTTACCCCTTACCTAACACTACGGGAATTTTAGCATGGCCAATTCACCTAACCTGCACATCTTTGTGACTGTGGGAGGAAACCGGTGCACCCGGAGGAAACCCACGCAGACACGGGGAGAACATGCCAACTCCACACAGTCAGTCGCCTGAGGCGGGAATTGATCCCGGATCTCTGGTGCTGTGAGGCAGCAGTGCTAACCACTGTGCCACCGCGCCGCGCATAATGGGATCTGTAGGTTTAATGTGATCTATGGATTTAGTGTGATCTGTGGGTTTAGTGTGTTCTGTGGGTTTAGTGTGATCTGTGGGTTTAGTGAGATCTGTGGGTTTTGTGTGATCTGTGGGTTTAGTGTGATCTATGGGTTTAACGTGATCTGTGGGTTTAACGTGATCTGTGGGTTTAGTGTGATCTGTGGGTTTAATGTGATCTGTGGGTTTAATGTGATCTATGGGTTTAATGCGATCTGTGGGTTTAACGTGATCTGTGGGTTTAGTGTGATCTATGGGTTTAATGCGATTTGTGTGTTTAATGTGATCAGTGGTTTTAATGTGATTTGTGGGTTTCGTTTGATCTATGGGTTTAACGTGATCTGTGGGTTTAGTATGTTCTATGGGTTTGGTGTGATCTGTGGGTTTAATGTGATCTGTGGTTTTAGTGTGATTTGTGGGTTTAATGTGATCAGTGTGTTGAATGTGATTTGTGGGTTTTGTGTGATCTATGGGTTTAATGTGGTCTGTGGGTTTAGTGTGATCTATGGGTTTCGTGTGATCTATGGGTTTAATGTGATCTGTGGGTTTAATGTGATATGTGGGTTTAGTGTGATCTGTGGGTTTCGTGTTATCTGTGGGTTTAATGTGATCTGTGGGTTTAATTGATCTGTGGGTTTAATGTGATCTGTGGGTTTAGTGTGATCTGTGGGTTTAGTGTCATCTGTGGGTTCAGTGTGATCTATGGGTTTAATGTGATGTGTGGGTTTCATGTGATCAGTGGGTTCAGTGTGATCTGTGGGTTTAACGTGATCTGTGGGTTTAATATGATCTATGGGTTTTGTGTGATCTGTGGGTTTAATGTGATCTATGGGTTTAATGCGATCTGTGGGTTTAATGCGATCTGTGGGTTTAGAGTGATCAGTGGGTTTAGTGAGATCTGTGTGGTTAATGTGATCTGTGGGTTTCATGTGATCTGTGGGTTTAGTGTGATCTGTGGGTTTCGTTTGATCTATGGGTTTAACGTGATCTGTGGGTTTAGTATGTTCTATGGGTTTGGTGTGATCTGTGGGTTTAATGTGATCTGTGGTTTTAGTGTGATTTGTGGGTTTAATGTGATCAGTGTGTTGAATGTGATTTGTGGGTTTCGTTTGATCTATGGGTTTAATGTGATCTGTGGGTTAAGTGTGATCTGTGGGTTTAATGTGATCTGTGGGTTTAGTGTGATGTGTGGGTTTCGTGTGTTGTGGGTTGAATGTGATCTGTGGGTTTAATTGATCTGTGGGTTTAGTGTGATCTGTGGGTTTAGTGTGATCTGTGGGTTTAGTGTGATCTGTGGGTTCAGTATGATCTGTGGGTTTAACGTGATCTGTGGGTTTAATGTGATCTCTGGGTTTAGTGTGATCTGTGGGTTTAGTGAGATCTGTGTGGTTAATGTGTTCTGTGGGTTTCATGTGATCTGTGGGTTGAGTGTGATCTGTGGGTTTAATGTGATCAGTGGGTTCAGTGTGATTTGTGGGTTTCGTTTGATCTATGGGTTTAATGTGATCTGTGGGTTTAGTGTGATCTATGGGTTTAGTGTAATCTGTGGGTTTAATGTGATCTGTGGGTATAATGTGATCTGTGGGTTTAATGTGATCTGTGGGTTTAATGAGATCAGTGGGTTCAGTGTGATTTGTGGGTTTCGTTTGATCTATGGGTTTAATGCGATCTGTGGGTTTAATGTGATCTGTGGGTTTAATGTGATCTGTGGGTTTAATGTGATCTGTGGGTTTAGTGTGATCTATGGGTTTAGTGTAATCTGTGGGTTTAATGTGATCTGTGGGTATAATGTGATCTGTGGGTATAATGTGATCTGTGGGTTTAATGAGATCAGTGGGTTCAGTGTGATTTGTGGGTTTCGTTTGATCTATGGGTTTAATGCGATCTGTGGGTTTAATGTGATCTGTGGGTTTAATGTGATCTGTGGGTTTAATGTGATCAGTGGGTTAAATGTGATTTGTGGGTTTCGTGTGATCTATGGGTTTAATTTGATCTGTGGGTGTCGTGTGATCTATGGTTTTAGTGTGATCTATGGGTTTAATGTGATCTGTGGGTTTAGTGTGATCTGTGGGTTTCGTGTGATCTGTGGATTTAATGTGATCTGTGGGTTTAGTGGGATCTATGGGTTTAATTTATCTGTGGGTTTAATGTGATCTGTGGGTTTATTGTGATCTATGGGTTTAATGTGATCTGTGTCTTTAATGTGATCTGTGGGTTTCGTGTGATCTATGGGTTTAATGTGATCTGTTGGTTTAGTGTGATCTGTGGGTTTAATGTGATCTGTGGGTTTAATGTGATCTATGGGTAAACTGTGATTTGTGGGTTTAATGTGATCTATGGGTTTAATGCGATCTGTGGGTTTAACGTGATCTGTGCGTTTCGTGTGATCTGTGGGTTTAATGTGATCTGTGGGTATAGTGTGATCTGTGGGTTTAACGTGATCTATGTGTTGAATGTGATCTGTGGGTTTAATGTGATCTGTGGGTTTAGTGTGAACTATGGGTTTAATGTGATCTGTGGGTTTAACGTGATCTGTGCGTTTAGTGTGATCTGTGGGTTTAATGTGATCTGTGGGTATAGTGTGATCTGTGGGTTTAATGTGATCTGTGGGTTTAATGTGATCTGCGGGTTTAATGTGATCAGTCGGTTTAACGTGATGTGTGAGTTTAACGTGATCTGTGGTTTTAATGTGATCTCTGGGCTTAATGTGATCTATGGCTTTAATATGATCAGGGGGTTTAATATGATCTATCGGTTTAATGTGATCTGTGGGTTTAATGTAATCTGTGGGTTTAGTGTGATCTGTGGGTTTAATGTGATCTGTGGGTTTAGTGTGATCTGTGTGTTCAATGTGATCTGGGGTTTAATGTGATCTAAGGATTTAATGTGATCTGTGCGTGTAGTGTGATTTGTGGGTTTAACGTGATCGATAGGTTTAATGTGATCTGTGGGTTTAATGTGACCTGTGGATTCAATGTGATCTGTGGGGTTACTGTGATCTCTGGGTTTAGTTTGATCTGTGGGTTTAATGTGACCTGTGTGTTTAACGTGATCTGTGGGTTTTGTGTGATCTGTGGGTTCAGTGTGATCTGTGAGTTTAGTGTGATCTGTGGGTTTAATGTGATCTGTGGGTTTAATGTGATCTGTGGGTTGAACGTGATCTGTGGGTTTAATGTGATCTGTGGGTTTAACGTGATCTTTGGGTTCAGTGGGATCTGTGGGTTTAATGTGATCTGTGCGTTGAGTGAGATCTGTGGATTAAATGTGATCTGTGGGTTTAATGTGATCTGTGGGTTTAGTGTGATCTGTGTGTTTAATGTGATCTGTGGGTTTAATATGATCTGTGGGTTAAATGTGATCAGTGGGTTTAATCTGATCTGTGGGTTTAGTGTGATCTGTGGGTTTAATGTGATCTGTGGGTTTAATGTGATCTTTGGGTTTAGTGTGATCTGTGGTTTAATGTGATCTGTGGGTTTAATGTGATCTGTGCGTTTAATGTGATCTGTGGGTTTAATGTGATCTGTGGGTTTCGTGTGATCTTTGGGTTTAATGTGATCTATGGGTCTAGTGTGATCTGTGGGTTTAATGTGATGTGTGGGTTTAATGTGATCTTTTTTTAACGTGATCTGTGGGTTGAGTGTGATCTATGTGTTTAATGTGATCTGAGGGTTTAATGTGGTCTGTGGGCTTAGTGCGATCTGTGGGTTTAGTTGGATCGGTGGGTTTAACGTGATCTGTAGGTTTGATGTGATCTATGGGTTCAGTGGGATCTGTGGGTTTAATGTAATCTGTGGGCTTAGTGCGATCTGTGGGTTTCATGTGATCTGTGGGTTTAATGTGATCTGTGGGTTTAGTGTGATCTGTGGGTTTAATGGGATCAATGGGTTTAATGTGATCTGTGGGACAAGTGCATTCTGTGTTTTAATGTGATCTACGGGTTAAAGTGATCTGTGGGTTTAATGTGATCTGTGGGTTTAATGTGATCTGTGGGTTTAACGTGATCTATGGGTTTAATGTGATCTGTGGGACAAGTGCGATCTGTGTTTTAATGTGATCTGTGGGTTTTACGTGATCTGTGGGCTCAATGTGATCTGTGGGTTTAACGTGATGTGTGAGCTTAACGTGATCTATCGGCTTAATGTTAACGGTGGGTTTAATGTGATCTATGGGTTTAACGTGATCAGTGGGTTTACTGTGATCTTTGGGTTTAACGTGATCTATGGGTTTAATGTGATATGTGGGTTTAAAGAGATCTATGGGTTTAGTGTGATCTGTGGGCTTAATGTGATTTGTGGGTTTAGTGTGTCTATGGGTTTAATGTGATCTGTGGGTTTAATATGATCCGTGGGTTTAATGTGATCAGTGGGTTTAGTGTGATCTCTCGATTTAATGTGATCTTTGGGTTTAATGTGAACTGTGGGTTTAGTGTGATCTATGGGTTTAATGTGATCTGTGGGTTTTGTGTGATCTATGGGTTTAATGTGATCAGTGGGTTTAGTGTGATCTATGGGTTTAATGTAATCTGTGGGTTTAGTGTGATCTGTGGGTTTAATGTGATCTGTGGGTTTAGTGTGATCTATGGGTTTATCGTGATCTGTGGGTTTAATGTGATCTGTGGGTTTAATGTGATCTATCGGTTTAATGTGATCTGTGGGTTTAATGTGATCTGTGGGTTTAATGTGATCTATGGGTTTAATGTGATCTGTGGGTTTAATGTGATCTTTGGGTTTAGTGTGATCTGTGGTTTAATGTGATCTGTGGGTTTAATGTGATCGGTGTGTTTCATGTGATCTGTGGGTTAATGTGGTCTGTGGGTTTAATGTGATCTATGGGTTTAATGTGATCTGTGGGTTTAAAGTGATCTTTGGGTTTAGTGTGATCTGTGGTTTAATGTGATCTGAGGGTTTAATGTGATCTGTGGGTTTAACGTGATCAGTGGGTTTAGTTGGATCGGTGGGTTTAACGTGATCTGTAGGTTTGATGTGATCTATGGGTTCAGTGGGATCTGTGGGTTTAATGTAATCTGTGGGTTTAATGTGATCTGCGTGTTTCATGTGATCTGTGGGTTTAGTGTGATCTGTGGGTTTAATGGGATCAATGGGTTTAATGTGAACTGTGGGACAAGTGCATTCTGTGTTTTAATGTGATCTACGGGTTTAATGTGATCTGTGGGACAAGTGCGATCTGTGTTTTAATGTGATCTGTGGGTTTTACGTGATCTGTGGGCTCAATGTGATCTGTGGGTTTAACGTGATGTGTGAGCTTAACGTGATCTATCGGCTTAATGTGAACGGTGGGTTTAATGTGATCTATGGGTTTAACGTGATCAGTGGGTTTACTGTGATCTTTGGGTTTAACGTGATCTGTGGGTTTAATGTGATCTGTGGGTTTAAAGAGATCTATGGGTTTAGTGTGATCTGTGGGCTTAATGTGATTTGTGGGTTTAGTGTGTCTATGGGTTTAATGTGATCTGTGGGTTTAATATGATCTGTGGGCTTAATGTGATTTGTGGGTTTAGTGTGTCTATGGGTTTAATGTGATCTATGGGTTTAATATGATCCGTGGGTTTAGTGTGATCTGTGGGTTTAATGTGATCTGTGGGTTTAGTGTGATCTGTCGGTTTAATGTGATCTTTGGGTTTAATGTGATCCATGGGTTTCGTGTGATCTATGGGTTTAATGTGATCTTTGGGTCTAGTGTGATCTGTGGGTTTAATGTGATGTATGGGTTTAATGTGATGTATGGGTTTAATGTGATCTGTGGGTTTAATGTGATCTGTGGGATTTGTGTGATCTGTGGGTTTAATGTGATCTCTGGATTTAGTGTGATCTGTGGGTTTAATCTGATCTGTGGGTTTCGTATGATCTGTGGGTTTAATGTGATGTGTGGGTTTAATGTGATCTGTGGGTTGAACGTGATCTGTGGGTTTAATGTGATCTGTGGGTTTAACGTGATCTTTGGGTTCAGTGGGATCTGTGGGTTTAATGTTATCTGTGCGTTGAGTGAGATCTGTGGGTTAAATGTGATCTGTGGGTTTAATGTGATCTGTGGGTTTAGTGTGATCTGTGTGTTTAATGTGATGTATGGGTTTAATGTGATGTATGGGTTTAATGTGATCTGTGGGTTTAGTATGATCTGTGGGTTTAATGTGATCTGTGGGTTTAATGTGATCTGTGGGTTTATTGTGATCTGTGGGTTTAATGTGATCTATCGGTTTAATGTGATCTGTGGGTTTAATCTGATCTGTGGGTTTAGTGTGATCTGTGGGTTTAATGTGATGTGTGGGTTTTATGTGATCTGTGGGTTGAACGTGATCTGTGGGTTTAATGTGATCTGTGGGTTTAATGTGATCTATGGGTTTAATGTGATCTGTGGGTTTAATGTGATCTGTGGGTTTAATGTGATCTATGGGTTTAATGTGATCTGTGGGTTTAATGTGATCTTTGGGTTTAGTGTGATCTGTGGTTTAATGTGATCTGTGGGTTTAATGTGATCTGTGGGTTTAATGTGATCTGTGGGTTTAATCTGATCTGTGGGTTTAGTGTGATCTGTGGGTTTCATGGGATGTGTGGGTTTAATGTGATCTGTGGGTTTAATGTGATCTGTGGGTTGAACGTGATCTGTGGGTTTAATGTGATCTGTGGGTTTAATGTGATCTATGGGTTTAATGTGATCTGTGGGTTTAATGTGATCTATGGGTTTAATGTGATCTGTGGGTTTAATGTGATCTTTGGGTTTAGTGTGATCTGTGGTTTAATGTGATCTGTGGGTTTAATGTGATCTGTGGGTTTAATGTGATCTGTGGGTTTAGTGTGATCTGTGGGTTTAATGGGATCAATGGGTTTAATGTGATCTGTGGGACAAGTGCATTCTGTGTTTTAATGTGATCTACGGGTTAAAGTGATCTGTGGGTTTAATGTGATCTGTGGGTTTAATGTGATCTGTGGGTTTAACGTGATCTATGGGTTTAATGTGATCTGTGGGACAAGTGCGATCTGTGTTTTAATGTGATCTGTGGGTTTTACGTGATCTGTGGGCTCAATGTGATCTGTGGGTTTAACGTGATGTGTGAGCTTAACGTGATCTATCGGCTTAATGTTAACGGTGGGTTTAATGTGATCTATGGGTTTAACGTGATCAGTGGGTTTACTGTGATCTTTGGGTTTAACGTGATCTATGGGTTTAATGTGATATGTGGGTTTAAAGAGATCTATGGGTTTAGTGTGATCTGTGGGCTTAATGTGATTTGTGGGTTTAGTGTGTCTATGGGTTTAATGTGATCTGTGGGTTTAATATGATCTGTGGGCTTAATGTGATTTGTGGGTTTAGTGTGTCTATGGGTTTAATGTGATCTATGGGTTTAATATGATCCCTGGGTTTAATGTGATCTGTGGGTTTAGTGTGATCTGTAGGTTTAATGTGATCTGTGGGTTTCGTGTGATCTCTCGGTTTAATGTGATCTTTGGGTTTAATGTGAACTGTGGGTTTAGTGTGATCTATGGGTTTAATGTGATCTGTGGGTTTTGTGTGATCTATGGGTTTAATGTGATCAGTGGGTTTAGTGTGATCTATGGGTTTAATGTAATCTGTGGGTTTAGTGTGATCTGTGGGTTTAATGTGATCTGTGGGTTTAGTGTGATCTATGGGTTTATCGTGATCTGTGGGTTTAGTGTGATCTGTGGGTTTAACGTGATCTATTGGTTCAGTGGGATCTGTGGGTTTAATGTGATCTGTGGGTTTAGCGTGATCTATGGGTTAATGTGATCAGTGGATTTAGTGTGATCTGTGGGTTTAGTGTGTTCTGTGGGTTTAATATGAACTGTGCGTTCAGTGTGATCTGTGGGTTTAGTGTGATCTGTGGGTTTAATGGGATCTATGGGTTTAATGTGATCTGTGGGTTTAATGTGATCTGTGGGTTTAATGTGATCTATGGGTTTAATGTGATCTGTGGGACAAGTGCGATTTGTGTTTTAATGTGATCTGTGGGTTTAACGTGATCTCAGGGTTCAATGTGATCTGAGGGTTTAACGTGATGTGTGAGCCTAACGTGATCTATCGGCTTAATGTGAACGGTGGGTTGAATGCGATCAATGGGTTTAACGTGATCAGTGGGTTTAATATGATCTGTGGGTTTAGTGCGATCTGTGGGTTTAATGTGATCTGTGGGTTTTGTGTGATCTGTCGGTTTAATGTGATCTGTGGGTTTAATGTGATCTGTGGGTTTAATGTGATCTTTGGGTCTAGTGTGATCTGTCGGTTTAATGTGATGTGTGGGTTTAATGTGATCTATGGGTTTAATGTGATCTGTGGGTTTAGTGTGATCTGTGGGTTTAGTGTGATCTGTGGATTTAATGTGAACTGTGGGTTTAGTGTGATCTATGGGTTTAAAGTGATCTGTGGGTTTTGTGTGATCTATGGGTTTAATGTGATCAGTGGGTTTAGTGTGATCTATGGGTTTAATGTAATCTGTGGGTGTTGTGTGATCTGTGGGTTTAATGTGATCTGTGGGTTTAGTGTGATCTGTGGGTTTAACGTGATCTATTGGTTCAGTGGGATCTGTGGGTTTAATGTGATCTGTGGGTTTAATATGAACTGTGCGTTTAGTGTGATCTGTGGGTTTAGTGTGATCTGTGGGTTTAATGGGATCTACGGGTTTAATGTGATCTGTGGGTTTAATGTGATCTGTGGGTTTAATGTGATCTATGGGTGTAATGTGATCTGTGGGACAAGTGCGATTTGTGTTTTAATGTGATCTGTGGGTTTAACGTGATCTCAGGGTTCAATGTGATCTGAGGGTTTAGTGTGATGTGTGAGCTTAACGTAATCTATCGGCTTAATGTGAACGGTGGGTTGAATGTGATCAATGGGTTTAACGTGATCAGTGGGTTTAATATGATCTGTGGGTTTAGTGCGATCTGTGGGTTTAGTGTGATCTGTGGGTTTATCGTGATCTGTGGGTTTAGTGTGTTCTGTGGGTTTAATATGAACTGTGCGTTTAGTGTGATCTGTGGGTTTAGTGTGATCTGTGGGTTTAATGGGATCTACGGGTTTAATGTGATCTGTGGGTTTAATGTGATCTGTGGGTTTAATGTGATCTGTGGGTTTAATGTGATCTATGGGTTTAATGTGATCTGTGGGACAAGTGCGATTTGTGTTTTAATGTGATCTGCGGGTTTAACGTGATCTCTGCGTTCAATGTGATCTGAGGGTTTAACGTGATGTGTGAGCTTAACGTGATCTATCGGCTTAATGTGAACGGTGGGTTGAATGTGATCAATGGGTTTAACGTGATCAGTGGGTTTAATATGATCTGTGGGTTTAGTGCGATCTGTGGGTTTAGTGCGATCTGTGGGTTTAATGTGATCTGTGGGTTTAGTGTGATCTGTCGGTTTAATGTGATCTGTGGGTTTAATGTGATCTTTGGGTCTAGTGTGATCTGTCGGTTTAATGTGATGTATGGGTTTCATGTGATCTGTGGGTTTAACGTGATCTGTGGGTTTAATGTGATCTATTTGTTTAATGTTATCTGTGGGCTTTGTGCGATGTGTGGTTTTAATGTGACCCACGGGTTTAATGTGATTTGTGGATTTAATGTGATTTATGTTTCACCTGATCTGTGGGTTTAGTGTGATTTATGGCTTTAATGTGATCTGTGGGTTTAGTGTGATCTGTGGGTTTAATGTGATCTGTGGGTTTAGTGTGATCTGTGGGTTTAATGTGATCTATGGGTTTAATGTGAACTGTGGGTTTAGTGTGATCTGTGGGTTTAGTGTGATCTGTGGGTTTAACTTGATCTTTGGGTTTAATGTGAACTGTGGGTTTAGTGTGATCTGTGGGTTTAATGTGATCTGTGGGTTTAGTGTGATCTGTGGGTTTAGTGTGATCTGTGGGTTTAGTGTGATCTGTGGGTTTAACTTGATCTTTGGGTTTAATGTGATCTGTGGGTTTCGCGTGATGTGTGGGTTTAATGTGATCTGTGGGTTTAATATGATCTGTGGTTTTAATGTCATTTGGGGGTTAATGTGATCTGTGGATTTAATGTGATCTGTGGGTCTAGTGTGATCTGTGGGTTTAACGTGATCTGTGGGTTTAGTGTGATCTATGGGTTTAATGTTATCTGTGGGCTTTGTGCGATGTGTGGTTTTAATGTGATCCACGGGTTTAATGTGATCTGTGGATTTCATGTGATTTTTTTTTAACCTGATCTGTGGGTTAAGTGTGATTTATGGCTTTAATGTGATCTGTGGGTTTAATGTGATCTGTGGGTTTAGTGTGGCATATGGGTTTAATGTGATCTGTGGCTTTAGTGTGATCTGTGGGTTTAGTGTGATCTGTGGATTTAATGTGAACTGTGGGTTTAGTGTGATCTGTGGATTTAATGTGATCTGTGGGTTTAGTGTGATCTATGGGTTTAATGTTATCTGTGGGCTTTGTGCGATGTGTGGTTTTAATGTGATCCACGGGTTTAATGTGATCTGTGGATTTCATGTGATTTTTTTTTAACCTGATCTGTGGGTTAAGTGTGATTTATGGCTTTAATGTGATCTGTGGGTTTAGTGTGATCTGTGGGTTTAATGTGATCTATGGGTTTAATGTGATCCGTGGGTTTTGTGCGAACTGTGGGTTTAATGTGATCTGTGGGTTTAATGTGATCTATGGGTTAAGCGGGATCTGTGGGTTTAGTGTGATCTGTGGGTTTAACTTGATCTATGGGTTTAATGTGATCTATGGGTTTACTGTGATCTGTGGGTTTAATGTGATCTGTGGTTTTAATGTCATTTGGGGGTTAATGTGATCTGTGGATTTAATGTGATCTGTGGGTCTAGTGTGATCTGTGGGTTTAACGTGATCTATGGGTTTACTGTGATCTGTGGGTTTAATGTGATCTGTGGGTTTAATGTGATCTGTGGGTTTAGTGTGATCTGTGGATTTAATGTGAACTGTGTGTTTAGTGTGATCTATGGGTTTAGTGTGATCTGTGGGTTTCGTGTGATCTGTGGATTTAATTGGATCTGTGGGTTTAACATGATCTATTGGTTCAGTGGGATCTGTGGGTTTCATGTGATCTGTGGGTTTAGCGTGATCTATGGGTTTAATGTGATCCGTGGTTTAATGTAATCTGTGGATTTAGTGTGATCTGTGGGTTTAGTGTGTTCTGTGGGTTTAATATGAACTGTGCGTTTAGTGTGATCTGTGGGTTTAATGTGATCTGTGGATTTAATGTGATCTGTGGGTTTAGTGTGATCTGTGGGTTTAGTGTGATCTGTGGGTTTAATGTGATCTGTGGGTTTAACATGATCCATGGGTTTAGTGTGATCTGTGGGTTTAGTGAGATCCATGGGTTTAAAGTGATCTGTGGATTTAATGTGATCTGTAGGCTTAGTATGATCTGTAGGTTTAATGTGATCTGTGGGCTGAGTGTGATCTGTGGGTTAAACGTGATCTGTGGGTTTAATGTGATCTGTGGGTTTAACGTGATCTGTGGGTTTAATGTGATCAGTGGGTTCAGTGTGATTTGTGGGTTTCGTTTGATCTATGGGTTTAATGTGATCTGTGGGTTTAATGTGATCTGTGGGTTTAATGTGATCTGTGGGTTTCATGTGATCTGTGGGTTTAATGTGATCTGTGGGTTTAAAGTAATCTATGGGTTTAATGTGATCTGTGGGTTTAATGTGATCTGTGGGTTTAATGTGATCTGTGGGTGTAGTGTGATCTGTGGGTTTAATGTGATGTATGGGTTTAATGTGATCTGTGGGTTTAATGTGATCTATGGGTTTAATGTAATCTATGGGTATAATGTGATCTGTGGGTGTAGTGTGATCTGTGGGTTTAGCGTGATCTGTAGGTTTAGCGTGATCTGTAGGTAAATGTGATCTGTGGGTTTAACGTGATGTGTGAGCTTAACGTGATCTATCAGCTTAATGTGATCTGTGAGTTTAATGTGATCTCTGGGTTTAATGCGATCTATGGATTTAGTGTGATCTGTGGGGTTAATGTGATTTGAGGGTTTAGTGTGATCTGTGGGTTTAATATGATCGGTTGGTTTAATGTGATCTGTGGGTTTAATGTGATCTGTGCGTTTAATGTGATCTGTGGGTTTAATGTGATCTGTGGGTTTAACGTGATCTGTGGGTTTAGTGTGATCTGTGCGTTTAATGTGATCTGTGGGTTTCGTGTGATCTGTGGTTTTAATGTGTTCTATGGGTTTAATGTTATCTTTGGGCTTAGTGCGATCTGTGGTTTTAATGTGATCTAAGGGTTTAATGTGATCTGTGGGTTTAATGTGATCTGTGGGTTTAGTGTGATCTATGGGTTTAACATGATCTGTGGGTTTAATGTAATCTGTGGGTTTAATGTCATCTATGGGTATACTGTGATTTGTGGGTTTAATGTGATCTATGGGTTTAATGCGATCTGTGGGTTTAACGTGATCTGTGCGTTTAGTGTGATCTGTGGGTTTACTGTGATCTGTGGGTATAGTGTGATCTGTGGGTTTAACGTGATCTATGTGTTTAATGTGATCTGTGGGTTTAATGTGATCTGTGGGTTTAGTGTGATCTATGGGTTTAATGTGATCTGTGGGTTAAACGTGATCAGTGTGTTCAATATGATCTGTGGGTTTAGTGTGATTTGTGGGTTTCATGTAATCTATGGGTTTAATGTGATCTGTGGGTTTAGTGTGATCTATGGGTTTAGTGTGGTCTATGGGTTTAATGTGATCTGTGGGTTCAATGTGATCTGTGGGTTTAGTGTGATCTGTGGGTTTCGTGTGATCTGTGGGTTTAATGTGATCTGTGGGTTTAGTGTAATCTATGGGTTTAATAGATCTGTGGGTTTAATGTGATCTGTGGGTTTATTGTGATCTATGGGTTTAATGTGATCTGTGGGTTTAGCGTGATCTGTGGGTTTAGTGTGATCTATGGGTTTAGTGTGATCTGTGAGTTTAGTGAGATCTGTGGGTTTAATGTGATCTGTGGATTTAATGTGATCTGTGGGTTTAGTATGATCTGTACGTTTAATGTGATCTGTGGGCTGAGTGTAATCTGTGGGTTAAATGTGATCTGTGGGTTTAATGTGATCTGTGGGTTTAGTGTGTTCTGTGGGTTTAATGTGATCTGTGGGTTTAACGTGATCTGTGAGTTTAACGTGATCCATGGGTTTAGTGTGATCTGTGGGTTTAGTGAGATCTGTGGGTTTAATGTGATCTGTGGGTTTAATGTGATCTGTGGGTTTAACGTGATCTGTGGGTTTAGTGTGATCTGTGGGTTTTATGTGATCTGTGGGTTCAATGTGATGTGTGGGTTAAACGTGATCTGTGTGTTTAATGTGTTGTGTGCGTATAATGTGATCTGTGGGTTTAACGTGATCTGTGGGTTTAATGTGATCTGTGGGTTTAATGTGATCTATGGGTTTAATGTGATCTGTGGGTTTAATGTGATCCGTCGGTTTAGTGTGATCTGTGGGTTTAATGTGATCTATGGGTTTAGTCGGATCAGTGGGTTTCGTGTGATAGGTGGGTTTAATGTAATCTGTGTGTTTCATGTGATCTGTGGGTTTAATGTAATCTGTGGGTTTAATGTGATCTGTGGGTGTAGTGTGATCTGTGGGTTTAGCGTGATCTGTCGGTTCAATGTGATCTGTGGGTTTAACGTGATGTGTGTGCTTAACGTGATCTATCGGCTTAATGTGATCTATGGGTTTTATGTGATCTCTGGGTTTAACGTGATCAGTGGGTTTACTGTGATCTTTGGGTTTCATATGATCTGTGGGTTTAGTGTGATATGTGGGTTTAATGTGATCTGGCGTCTAATGCGATCTATGGATTTAATGTGATCTGTGGGTTTAATGTGATGTATGGGTTTAATGTGATCTGTGGGTTTAATGTGATCTATGGGTTTAATGTTATCTGTGGGCTTAGTGCTATCTGTGGTTTAATGTGATCTACGAGTTTAATGTGATCTGGGGGTTTAACGTGATCTATGGGTTTAATGTGATCTGTGGGTTCAGTGTGATCTGTGGGTTTAATGTAATCTATGGGTTTAATGTGATCTGTGGGTGTTGTGTGATCTGTGGGTTTAGCGTGATCTGTAGGTTTAGCGTGATCTGTAGGTTCAATGTGATCTGTGGGTTTAACGTGATGTGTGAGCTTAACGTGATCTATCAGCTTAATGTGATCTGTGAGTTTAATGTGATCTCTGGGTTTAATGCGATCTATGGGTTTAAAGTGATCTATGGATTTAGTGTGATCTGTGGGGTTAATGTGATTTGAGGGTTTAGTGTGATCTGTGGGTTTAATATGATCTTTGGGTTTAATGTGATCTGTGGGTTTAATGTGATCTGTGCGTTTAATGTGATCTGTGGGTTTAATGTGATCTGTGGGTTTAACGTGATCTGTGGGTTTAGTGTGATCTGTGGGTTTAATGTGATCTGTGGGTTTATTGTGATCTATGGGTTGAATGTGATCTGTGGGTTTAATGTGATCTGTGGGTTTAGTGTTATCTGTGGGTTTCGTGTGATCTGTGGGTTTAATGTGATCTGTGGGTTTCGTGTAATCTATGGGTTTAATTGATCTGTGGGTTTAATGTGATCAGTGGGTTTTGTGTGATCTATGGGTTTAATGTGATCTGTGGGTTTAGTGTGATCTGTGGGTTTAATGTGATCTGTGGGTTTAGTGTGATCTGTGGGTTTAATGTGATCTATGGGTTTAACGTGATCTGTGGGTTTAGTGTGATCTGTGGGTTTAATGTGATCTGTGGGTTTAATGTCATCTATGGCTGTACTGTGATTTGTGGGTTTCATGTGATCTATGGGTTTAATGCGATCTGTGGGTTGAACGTGATCTGTGCGTTTAGTGTGATCTGTGGGTTTAATGTGATCTGTGGGTATAGTGTGATCTGTGGGTTTAACGTGATCTGTGGGTTTAATGTGATCTGTGGGTTTAACGTGATCAGTGGGTTTAATATGATCTGTGGGTTTAGTGTGATCTGTGGGTTTCGTGTGATCTGTGGGTTTAATGTGATCTGTGGGTTTAGTGTGATCTATGGGTTTAGTGTGATCTATGGGTTTAATGTGATCTGTGGGTTTAATGTGTTCTGTGCGTTTAGTGTGTTCTGTGGGTTTAATATGAACTGTGCGTTTAGTGTGATCTGTGGGTTTAATGTGATCTGTGGGTTTAGTGTGTTCTGAGGGTTTAATGTGATCTGTGGGTTTAACATGATCCATGGGTTTAGTGTGATCAGTGGGTTTAATGTGATCAGTGGGTTGAATGTGATTTGTGGGTTTCGTGTGATCTATGGGTTTGATGTGATCTGTGGGTTTAGTGTGATCTATGGGTTTAATGTGATCTGTGGGTTTCGTGTGATCTGTGGGTTTAGTGTGATCTGTGGGTTTCGTGTGATCTGTGGGTTTAATGTGATCTGTGGGTTTCGTGTGATCTGTGGGTTTAATGTGATCTGTGGGTTTAACGTGATCTGTGGGTTCAGCGTGATCTATGGGTTTAATGCGATTTGTGGGTTTAATGTGATCAGTGGTTTTAATGTGATTTGTGGGTTTCGTTTGATCTATGGGTTTCATGTAATCTGTGGGTTTAGTATGTTCTATGGGTTTAGTGTGATCTGTGGGTTTAATGTGATCTGTGGGTTTAATGCGATCTGTGGTTTTAGTGTGATTTGTGGGTTTCATGTGATCTGTGGGTTTAATGCGATCTGTGGGTTGAATGTGATTTGTGGGTTTCGTGTGATCTATGGGTTTAGTGTGATCTGTGGATTTAATGTGATCTGTGGGTTTAGTGGGATCTATAGGTTTAATTGATCTGTGGGTTTAATGTGATCTGTGGGTTTAATGTGATCTAAGGGTTTAATGTGATCTCTGTCTTTAATGTGATCTGTGGGTTTAGTGTGATCTATGGGGTTAACGTGATCTGTGGGTTGAGTGTGATCTGTGGGTTTAATGTGATCTGTGGGTTTAATGTGATCAATGGGTAAACTGTGATTTGTGGGTTTAATGTGATCTATGGGTTTAATGCGATCTGTGGGTTTAACGTGATCTGTGCGTTTAGTGTGATCTGGGGGTTTAATGTGATCTATGGGTTTAATGCGATCTGTGGGTTTAACGTGATCTGTGCGTTTAGTGTGATCTGTGGGTTTAATGTGGTCTGTGGGTTTAATGCGATCTGTGGGTTTAACGTGATCTGTGCGTTTAGTGTGATCTGTGGGTTTAATGTGATCTGTGGGTATAGTGTGATCTGTGGGTTTAACGTGATCTGTGGGTTTAACGTGATCAGTGGGTTTAATATGATCTGTGGGTTTAATGTGATCTGTGGGCTTAACGTGATCAGTGGGTTTAATATAATCTTTGGGTTAATGTGATCTATGGGTTTAATGGGATCTGTGGGTTCAGTGTGATCTGTGGGTTTATTGTGATCTATGGGTTGAATGTGATCTGTGGGTTTAATGTGATCTGTGGGTTTAGTGTGATCTGTGGGTTTCGTGTGATCTGTGGGTTTAATGTGATCTGTGTGTTTAGTGTAATCTATGGGTTTAATTGATCTGTGGGTTTAATGTGATCAGTGGGTTTAGTGTGATCTGTGGTTTGAACGCGATCTGTGTGTTTAATGTGATCTGTGGGTTTTGTGTGATCTATGGGTTTAACGTGATCTGTGGGTTTAGTGTGATCTGTGGGTTTAATGTGATCTGTGGGTTTAGTGTGAACTATGGGTTTAATGTGATCTGTGGGTTTAACGTGATCTGTGCGTTTAGTGTGATCTGTGGGTATAGTGTGATCTGTGGGTTTAACGTGATCTGTGGGTTTAATGTGATCTGTGGGGTTAACGTGATCAGTGGGTTTAATATGATCTGTGGGTTTCGTGTGATCTGTGGGTTGAGTGTGATCTGTGCGTTTAATGTGATCTGTGGATTTTGTGTGATCTGTGCGTTTAGTGTGATCTGTGGGTTTAACGTGATCTGTGGGTTTCGTATGATTTGTGGGTTCAATGTGATCTATGGGTTGAAAATGTGATCTGTGGGTTTAATGTGATGATTAGATTACTTACAGTGTGGAAACAGGCCCTTCGGCCCACCTAGTCCACACCGCCCCGCCGAAGCGCAACCCACCCATACCCCTACATTTACCCCTTACCTAACACTACGGGAATTTTAGCATGGCCAATTCACCTAACCTGCACATCTTTGTGACTGTGGGAGGAAACCGGTGCACCCGGAGGAAACCCACGCAGACACGGGGAGAACATGCCAACTCCACACAGTCAGTCGCCTGAGGCGGGAATTGATCCCGGATCTCTGGTGCTGTGAGGCAGCAGTGCTAACCACTGTGCCACCGCGCCGCGCATAATGGGATCTGTAGGTTTAATGTGATCTATGGATTTAGTGTGATCTGTGGGTTTAGTGTGTTCTGTGGGTTTAGTGTGATCTGTGGGTTTAGTGAGATCTGTGGGTTTTGTGTGATCTGTGGGTTTAGTGTGATCTATGGGTTTAACGTGATCTGTGGGTTTAACGTGATCTGTGGGTTTAGTGTGATCTGTGGGTTTAATGTGATCTGTGGGTTTAATGTGATCTATGGGTTTAATGCGATCTGTGGGTTTAACGTGATCTGTGGGTTTAGTGTGATCTATGGGTTTAATGCGATTTGTGTGTTTAATGTGATCAGTGGTTTTAATGTGATTTGTGGGTTTCGTTTGATCTATGGGTTTAACGTGATCTGTGGGTTTAGTATGTTCTATGGGTTTGGTGTGATCTGTGGGTTTAATGTGATCTGTGGTTTTAGTGTGATTTGTGGGTTTAATGTGATCAGTGTGTTGAATGTGATTTGTGGGTTTTGTGTGATCTATGGGTTTAATGTGGTCTGTGGGTTTAGTGTGATCTATGGGTTTCGTGTGATCTATGGGTTTAATGTGATCTGTGGGTTTAATGTGATATGTGGGTTTAGTGTGATCTGTGGGTTTCGTGTTATCTGTGGGTTTAATGTGATCTGTGGGTTTAATTGATCTGTGGGTTTAATGTGATCTGTGGGTTTAGTGTGATCTGTGGGTTTAGTGTCATCTGTGGGTTCAGTGTGATCTATGGGTTTAATGTGATGTGTGGGTTTCATGTGATCAGTGGGTTCAGTGTGATCTGTGGGTTTAACGTGATCTGTGGGTTTAATATGATCTATGGGTTTTGTGTGATCTGTGGGTTTAATGTGATCTATGGGTTTAATGCGATCTGTGGGTTTAATGCGATCTGTGGGTTTAGAGTGATCAGTGGGTTTAGTGAGATCTGTGTGGTTAATGTGATCTGTGGGTTTCATGTGATCTGTGGGTTTAGTGTGATCTGTGGGTTTCGTTTGATCTATGGGTTTAACGTGATCTGTGGGTTTAGTATGTTCTATGGGTTTGGTGTGATCTGTGGGTTTAATGTGATCTGTGGTTTTAGTGTGATTTGTGGGTTTAATGTGATCAGTGTGTTGAATGTGATTTGTGGGTTTCGTTTGATCTATGGGTTTAATGTGATCTGTGGGTTAAGTGTGATCTGTGGGTTTAATGTGATCTGTGGGTTTAGTGTGATGTGTGGGTTTCGTGTGTTGTGGGTTGAATGTGATCTGTGGGTTTAATTGATCTGTGGGTTTAGTGTGATCTGTGGGTTTAGTGTGATCTGTGGGTTTAGTGTGATCTGTGGGTTCAGTATGATCTGTGGGTTTAACGTGATCTGTGGGTTTAATGTGATCTCTGGGTTTAGTGTGATCTGTGGGTTTAGTGAGATCTGTGTGGTTAATGTGTTCTGTGGGTTTCATGTGATCTGTGGGTTGAGTGTGATCTGTGGGTTTAATGTGATCAGTGGGTTCAGTGTGATTTGTGGGTTTCGTTTGATCTATGGGTTTAATGTGATCTGTGGGTTTAGTGTGATCTATGGGTTTAGTGTAATCTGTGGGTTTAATGCGATCTGTGGGTTTAGAGTGATCAGTGGGTTTAGTGAGATCTGTGTGGTTAATGTGATCTGTGGGTTTCATGTGATCTGTGGGTTTAGTGTGATCTGTGGGTTTCGTTTGATCTATGGGTTTAACGTGATCTGTGGGTTTAGTATGTTCTATGGGTTTGGTGTGATCTGTGGGTTTAATGTGATCTGTGGTTTTAGTGTGATTTGTGGGTTTAATGTGATCAGTGTGTTGAATGTGATTTGTGGGTTTCGTTTGATCTATGGGTTTAATGTGATCTGTGGGTTAAGTGTGATCTGTGGGTTTAATGTGATCTGTGGGTTTAGTGTGATGTGTGGGTTTCGTGTGTTGTGGGTTGAATGTGATCTGTGGGTTTAATTGATCTGTGGGTTTAGTGTGATCTGTGGGTTTAGTGTGATCTGTGGGTTTAGTGTGATCTGTGGGTTCAGTATGATCTGTGGGTTTAACGTGATCTGTGGGTTTAATGTGATCTCTGGGTTTAGTGTGATCTGTGGGTTTAGTGAGATCTGTGTGGTTAATGTGTTCTGTGGGTTTCATGTGATCTGTGGGTTGAGTGTGATCTGTGGGTTTAATGTGATCAGTGGGTTCAGTGTGATTTGTGGGTTTCGTTTGATCTATGGGTTTAATGTGATCTGTGGGTTTAGTGTGATCTATGGGTTTAGTGTAATCTGTGGGTTTAATGTGATCTGTGGGTATAATGTGATCTGTGGGTTTAATGTGATCTGTGGGTTTAATGAGATCAGTGGGTTCAGTGTGATTTGTGGGTTTCGTTTGATCTATGGGTTTAATGCGATCTGTGGGTTTAATGTGATCTGTGGGTTTAATGTGATCTGTGGGTTTAATGTGATCTGTGGGTTTAGTGTGATCTATGGGTTTAGTGTAATCTGTGGGTTTAATGTGATCTGTGGGTATAATGTGATCTGTGGGTATAATGTGATCTGTGGGTTTAATGAGATCAGTGGGTTCAGTGTGATTTGTGGGTTTCGTTTGATCTATGGGTTTAATGCGATCTGTGGGTTTAATGTGATCTGTGGGTTTAATGTGATCTGTGGGTTTAATGTGATCTGTGGGTTTAATGTGATCAGTGGGTTAAATGTGATTTGTGGGTTTCGTGTGATCTATGGGTTTAATTTGATCTGTGGGTGTCGTGTGATCTATGGTTTTAGTGTGATCTATGGGTTTAATGTGATCTGTGGGTTTAGTGTGATCTGTGGGTTTCGTGTGATCTGTGGATTTAATGTGATCTGTGGGTTTAGTGGGATCTATGGGTTTAATTTATCTGTGGGTTTAATGTGATCTGTGGGTTTATTGTGATCTATGGGTTTAATGTGATCTGTGTCTTTAATGTGATCTGTGGGTTTCGTGTGATCTATGGGTTTAATGTGATCTGTTGGTTTAGTGTGATCTGTGGGTTTAATGTGATCTGTGGGTTTAATGTGATCTATGGGTAAACTGTGATTTGTGGGTTTAATGTGATCTATGGGTTTAATGCGATCTGTGGGTTTAACGTGATCTGTGCGTTTCGTGTGATCTGTGGGTTTAATGTGATCTGTGGGTATAGTGTGATCTGTGGGTTTAACGTGATCTATGTGTTGAATGTGATCTGTGGGTTTAATGTGATCTGTGGGTTTAGTGTGAACTATGGGTTTAATGTGATCTGTGGGTTTAACGTGATCTGTGCGTTTAGTGTGATCTGTGGGTTTAATGTGATCTGTGGGTATAGTGTGATCTGTGGGTTTAACGTGATCTATGTGTTGAATGTGATCTGTGGGTTTAATATGATCTGTGGGTTTAATGTGATCTATGGGTTTAATGTGATCTGTGGGCTTAACGTGTTCAGTGGGTTTAATATAATCTGTGGGTTTAATATGATCTGTGGGTTTAATGTGATCTATGGGTTTAATGGGATCTGTGGGTTCAGTGTGATCTGTGGGTTGAACGCGATCTGTGTGTTTAATGTGATCTGTGGGTTTAGTGTGATCTATGGGTTTGACGTGATGTGTGGGTTTAGTGTGATCTGTGGGTTTGGTGTGATCTATGGGTTTAGTGTGATCTATGGGTTGAATGTGATCTGTGGGTTTAATGTGATCTGTGGGTTTAGTGTGGTCTGTGGGTTTCGTGTGATCTGTGGGTTTAATGTGATCTGTGGGTTTAGAGTAATCTATGGGTTTAATTGATCTGTGGGTTTAATGTGATCTGTGGGTTTAATGTGATCTGTGGGTTTAGTGTAATCTATGGGTTTAATTGATCTGTGGGTTTAATGTGATCAGTGGGTTTAGTGTGATCTGTGGTTTGAACGCGATCTGTGTGTTTAATGTGATCTGTGGGTTTTGTGTGATCTATGGGTTTAACGTGATCTGTGGGTTTAGTGTGATCTGTGGGTTTAATGTGATCTGTGGGTTTAATGTCATCTATGGCTATACTGTGATTTGTGGGTTTAATGTGATCTCTGGGTTTAATGCGATCTGTGGGTTTAACGTGATCTATGCGTTTAGTGTGATCTGTGGGTTTAATGTGATCTGTGGGTATAGTGTGATCTGTGGGTTTAACGTGATCTGTGGGTTTAATGTGATCTTTGGGTTTAACGTGATCAGTGGGTTTAATATGATCTGTGGGTTTTGTGTGATCTGTGGGTTTAGTGTGATCTGTGGGTTTAACGTGATCTGTGGGTTTCGTATGATTTGTGGGTTCAATGTGATCTATGGGTTTAAAATGTGATCTGTGGGTTTAATGTGATGATTAGATTACTTACAGTGTGGAAACAGGCCCTTCGGCCCACATAGTCCACACCGCCCCGCCGAAGTGCAACCCACCCATACGCCTACATTTACCCCTTACCTAACACTACGGGAATTTTAGCATGGCCAATTCACCTGACCTGCACATCTTTGTGACTGTGGGAGGAAACCGGAGCACCCGGAGGAAACCCACGCAGACACGGGGAGAACATGCAAACTCCACACAGTCAGTCGCCTGAGGCGGGAATTGATCCCGGATCTCTGGTGCTGTGAGGCAGCAGTGCTAACCACCGTGCCACCGCGCCGCGCATAATGTGATCTGTAGGTTTAATGTGATCTATGGATTTAGTGTGATCTGTGGGTTTAGTGTGTTCTGTGGGTTTAGTGTGATCTGTGGGTTTAGTGAGATCTGTGGGTTTTGTGTGATCTGTGGGTTTAGTGTGATCTATGGGTTTAACGTGATCTGTGGGTTTAGTGTGATCTGTGGGTTTAGTGTGATCTGTGGGTTTAATGTGATCTGTGGGTTTAATGTGATCTATGGGTTTAATGCGATCTGTGGGTTTAACGTGATCTGTGGGTTTAGTGTGATCTATGGGTTTAATGTGATCTGTGGGTTTAATGTGATCTGTGGTTTTAGTGTGATTTGTGGGTTTAATGTGATCTGTGGGTTTAATGTGATCAGTGGGTTGAATGTGATTTGTGGGTTTCGTGTGATCTATGGGTTTAATGTGATCTGTGGGTTTCGTGTGATCTATGGGTTTAGTGTGATCTATGGGTTTAATGTGATCTGTGGGTTTAATGTGATCTGTGGGTTTAGTGTGATCTGTGGGTTTAGTGCGATCTGTGGGTTCAGTATGATCTGTGGGTTTAACGTGATCTGTGGGTTTAATGTGATCTATGGGTTTAGTGTGATCTGTGGGTTTAGTGAGATCTGTGTGGTTAATGTGTTCTGTGGGTTTCATGTGATCTGTGGGTTTAGTGTGATCTGTGGGTTTAATGTGATCAGTGGGTTCAGTGTGATTTGTGGGTTTCGTTTGATCTATGGGTTTAATGTGATCTGTTGGTTTAGTGTGATCTATGGGTTTAGTGTAATCTGTGGGTTTAATGTGATCTGTGGGTATAATGTGATATGTGGGTTTCATGTGATCAGTGGGTTCAGTGTGATTTGTGGGTTTCGTTTGATCTATGGGTTTAATGTGATCTGTGGGTTTAATGTGATCTGTGGTTTTAGTGTGATCTGTGGGTTTAATGTGATCAGTGGGTTAAATGTGATTTGTGGGTTTCGTGTGATCTATGGGTTAATTTGATCTGTGGGTTTCGTGTGATCTATGGTTTTAGTGTGATCTATGGGTTTAATGTGTTCTGTGGGTTTAATGTGATCTGTGGGTTTAGTGTGATCTGTGGTTTTCGTGTGATCTGTGGATTTAATGTGATCTGTGGGTTTAGTGGGATCTATGGGTTTAATTTATCTGTGGGTTTAATGTGATCTGTGGGTTTCGTGTGATCTATGGGTTTAATTTGATCTGTGGGTTTCGTGTGATCTATGGTTTTAGTGTGATCTGTGGGTTTAGTGTGATCTATGGGTTTAACGTGATCTGTGGGTTTAGTGTGATCTGTGGGTTTAATGTGATCTGTGGGTTTAATGTGATCTATGGGTAAACTGTGATTTGTGGGTTTTATGTGATCTATGGGTTTAATGCGATCTGTGGGTTTAACGTGATCTGTGGGTTTAGTGTGATCTGTGGGTTTAATGTGATCTGTGGGTATCGTGTTATCTGTGGGTTTAACGTGATCTATGTGTTGAATGTGATCTGTGGGTTAATGTGATCTGTGGGTTTAGTGTGAACTATGGGTTTAATGTGATCTGTGGGTTTAACGTGATCAGTGGGTTTAATATGATCTGTGGGTTTAATGTGATCTATGGGTTTAATGTGATCTGTGGGCTTAACGTGATCAGTGGGTTTAATATGATCTGTGGGTTTAATGTGATCTATGGGTTTAATGGGATCTGTGGGTTCAGTGTGATCTGTGGGTTGAACGCGATCTGTGCGTTTAATGTGATCTGTGGGTTTAGTGTGATCTATGGGTTTGACGTGATGTGTGGGTTTAGTGTGATCTGTGGGTTTAGTGTGATCTATGGGTTTAGTGTGATCTATGGGTTGAATGTGATCTGTGGGTTTAATGTGATCTGTGGGTTTAGTGTGGTCTGTGGGTTTCGTGTGATCTGTGGGTTTAATGTGATCTGTGGGTTTAGTGTGATCTATGGGTTTAATGTGATCTGTGGGTTTAATGTGATCTGTGGGTTTAGTGTAATCTATGGGTTTAATTGATCTGTGGGTTTAATGTGATCAGTGGGTTTAGTGTGATCTGTGGGTTGAAGGCGATCAGTGTGTTTAATGTGATCTGTGGGTTTTGTGTGATCTATGGGTTTAACGTGATCTGTGGGTTTAGTGTGATCTGTGGGTTTAATGTGATCTGTGGGTTTAATGTCATCTATGGCTATACTGTGATTTGTGGGTTTAATGTGATCTATGGGTTAAATGCGATCTGTGGGTTTAACGTGATCTGTGCGTTTAGTGTGATCTGTGGGTTTAATGTGATCTGTGGGTATAGTGTGATCTGTGGGTTTAACGTGATCTGTGGGTTTAATGTGATCTGTGGGTTTAACGTGATCAGTGGGTTTAATATGATCTGTGGGTTTAGTGTGATCTATGGGTTTAATGTGATCAGTTGGTTTAGTGTGATCTATGGGTTTAATGAAATCTGTGGGTTTAGTGTGATCTGTGGGTTTCGTGTGATCTGTGGGTTTAGTGTGATCTATGGGTTTATCGTGATCTGTGGGTTTAGTGTGATCTGTGGGTTTAGTGTGATCTGTGGGTTTCGTGTGATCTGTGGATTTCATGTGATCTGTGGGTTTAGTGGGATCTATGGGTTTAATTTATCTGTGGGTTTAATGTGATCTGTGGGTTTCGTGTGATCTATGGGTTTAATTTGATCTGTGGGTTTCGTATGATCTATGGGTTTAACGTGATCTGTGGGTTTAATGTGATCAATGGGTAAACTGTGATTTGTGGGTTTAATGTGATCTATGGGTTTAATGCGATCTGTGGGTTTAACGTGATCTGTGCGTTTAGTGTGATCTGTGGGTTTAATGTGATCTGTGGGTATAGTGTGATCTGTGGGTTTAATGTGATCTGTGGGTTTAATGTGATCTGTGGGTTTAGTGTGATCTATGGGTTTAATGTGCTCTGTGGGTTTAATGTGATCTATGGGTTTAATGGGATCTGTGGGTTTAATGTGATCTATGGGTTTAATGTGATCTGTGGGCTTAACGTGATCAGTGGGTTTAATATGATCTGTGGGTTTAATGTGATCTATGGGTTTAATGGGATCTGTGGGTTCAGTGTGATCTGTGGGTTGAACGCGATCTGTGTGTTTAATGTGATCTGTGGGTTTAGTGTGATCTGTAGGTTTGACGTGATGTGTGGGTTTAGTGTGATCTGTGGGTTTAGTGTGATGTGTGGGTTTCATGTGATCTGTGGGTTTAGTGTGATCTGTGGGTTTAATGTGATCTATGGGTTTAATGTGATCTGTGGGTTTAATGTGATCAGTGGGTTTAATGTGATTTGTGGGTTTCGTGTGATCTATGGGTTTAATGTGATCTATGGGTTTAGTGTGATCTATGGATTTAGTTCGATCTGTGGGTTTAACATGATCTATTGGTTCAGTGGGATCTGTGGGTTTAATGTGATCTGTGGGTTTAGTGTGATCTGTGGGTTTAATGTGATCTACGGGTTTAATGTGATCTGTGGGTTTAACATGATCTATTGGTTCAGTGGGATCTGTGGGTTTAATATGAACTGTGCGTTTAGCGTGATCTGTGGGTTAAATGTGATCTGTGGGTTTAATGTGATCCGTGGGTTTAATGTGATCTATGGGTTTAGTGTGATCTGTGGGTTAAGTGTGATCTGTGGGTTTAACATGATCTATTGGTTCAGTGGGATCTGTGGGTTTAATATGAACTGTGCGTTTAGCGTGATCTGTGGGTTAAATGTGATCTGTGGGTTTAATGTGATCTGTGGTTTTAATGTGATCTGTGGGTTAAATGTGATCTGTAGGTTTAATGTGATCGGTGGGCTGAGTGTGATCTGTGGGTTAATGTGATCTGTGGGTTTAGTGTGACATATGGGTTTAATGTGATCTGTGGGTTTAGTGTGTTCTGTGGGTTTAATGTGATCTGTGGGTTGAATGTGATTTGTGGGTTTCTTGTGATCTATGGGTTTGATGTGATCTGTGGGTTTAGTGTGATCTACGGGTTTAATGTGATCTATGGGTTTAATGTGATCTGTGGGTTTAATATGATCTGTGGGTTTAACGTGATCTGTGGGTTCAGCGTGATCTATGGGTTTAATGCGATTTGTGGGTTTAATGTGATCAGTGGTTTTAATGTGATTTGTGGGTTTCGTTTGATCTATGGGTTTAATGTGATCTATGGGTTTAGTGTGATCTATGGGTTTAGTTGGATCTGTGGGTTTAACATGATCTATTGGTTCAGTGGGATCTGTGGGTTTAATGTGATCTGTGGGTTTAGTGTGATCTGTGGGTTTAATGTGATCTACGGGTTTAATGTGATCCGTGGGTTTAATGTGATCTGTGGGTTAAGTGTGATCTGTAGGTTTAACATGATCTATTGGTTCAGTGGGATCTGTGGGTTTAATATGAACTGTGCGTTTAGCGTGATCTGTGGGTTAAATGTGATCTGTGGGTTTAATGTGATCTGTGGTTTTAATGTGATCTGTGGGTTAAGTGTGATCTGTAGGTTTAATGTGATCGGTGGGCTGAGTGTGATCTGTGGGTTAATGTGATCTGTGGGTTTAGTGTGTTCTGTGGGTTTAATGTGATCTGTGGGTTGAATGTGATTTGTGGGTTTCTTGTGATCTATGGGTTTGATGTGATCTGTGGGTTTAGTGTGATCTACGGGTTTAATGTGATCTATGGGTTTAATGTGATCTGTGGGTTTAATATGATCTGTGGGTTTCGTGTGATCTGTGGGTTTCGTGTGATCTGTGGGTTTAACGTGATCTGTGGGTTCAGCGTGATCTATGGGTTTAATGCGATTTGTGGGTTTAATGTGATCAGTGGTTTTAATGTGATTTGTGGGTTTCGTGTGATCTATGGGTTTAGTGTGATCTATGGGTTTAATGTGATCTGTGGGTTTAATGTGATCTGTGGGTTTAGTGTGATCTGTGGGTTTCGTGTGATCTGTGGGTTTAATGTGATCTGTGGGTTTAATTGATCTGTGGGTTTAATGTGATCTGTGGGTTTAGTGTGATCTGTGGATTTAGTGAGATCTGTGGGTTTAGTGTGATCTATGGGTTTAATGTGATCAGTGGGTTCAGTTTGATCTGTGGGTTTAACGTGATCTGTGGGTTTAATATGATCTATGGGTTTAGTGTGATCTGTGGGTTTAATGTGATCTGTGGGTTTAATGCAATCTGTGGGTTTAATGCGATTTGTGGGTTTAATGCGATCTGTGGGTTTAGAATGATCAGTGGGTTTAGTGATATCTATGTGGTTAATGTGATCTGAGGGTTTAGTGTGATCTGTGGGTTTAGTGTTATCTGTGAGTTTAATGTGATCAGTGGGTTCAGTGTGATTTGTGGTTTTCGTTTGATCTCTGGGTTCAATGTGATCTGTGGGTTTAGTGTGATCTGTGGGTTTAATGTGATCTGTGGGTTCAGTTTGATCTGTGGGTTTCGTGAGATCTGTGGGTTTAATGTGATCTGTGGGTTTAATTGATCTTTGGGTTTAATGTGATGTGTGGGTTTAGTGTGATCTGTGGGTTTCGTGTGATCTGTGGGTTTGATGTGATCTGTGGGTTTAGTGTGATCTACGGGTTTAACGTGATGTGTGGGTTTAGTATGATTTGTGGGTTCAATGTGATCTATGGGTTGAAAATGTGATCTGTGGGTTTAATGTGATGATTGGATTACTTACAGTGTGGAAACAGGCCCTTCGGCCCACCTAGTCCACACCGCCCCACCGAAGCGCAACCCACCCATACCCCTACATTTACCCCTTACCTAACACTACGGGAATTTTAGCATGGCCAATTCACCTGACCTGCACATCTTTGTGACTGTGGGAGGAAACCGGAGCACCCGGAGGAAACCCACGCAGACACGGGGAGAACATTCCAACTCCCGCCTGAGGCGGGAATTGATCCCGGATCTCTGGTGCTGTGAGGCAGCAGTGCTAACCACTGTGCCACCGCGCCGCGCATAATGGGATCTGTAGGTTTAATGTGATCTATGGATTTAGTGTGATCTGTGGGTTTAGTGTGTTCTGTGGGTTTAGTGTGATCTGTGGGTTTAGTGAGATCTGTGGGTTTTGTGTGATCTGTGGGTTTAGTGTGATCTATGGGTTTAACGTGATCTCTGGGTTTAACGTGATCTGTGGGTTTCGTGTGATCTGTGGGTTTAATGTGATCTGTGGGTTTAATGTGATCTATGGGTTTAATGCGATCTGTGGGTTTAACGTGATCTGTGGGTTTAGTGTGATCTATGGGTTTAATGCGAATTGTGTGTTTAATGTGATCAGTGGTTTTAATGTGATTTGTGGGTTTCGTTTGATCTATGGGTTTAATGTGATCTGTGGGTTTAGTATGTTCTATGGGTTTAGTGTGATCTGTGGGTTTAATGTGATCTGTGGGTTTAATGTGATCTGTGGTTTTAGTGTGATTTGTGGGTTTAATGTGATCTGTGGGCTTAATGTGATCAGTGGGTTGAATGTGATTTGTGGGTTTCGTGTGATCTATGGGTTTAATGTGATCTGTGGGTTTAGTGTGATCTATGGGTTTAGTGTGATCTATGGGTTTAATGTGATCTGTGGGTTTAATGTGTTATGTGGGTTTAGTGTGATCTGTGGGTTTCGTGTGATCTGTGGGTTTAATGTGATCTGTGGGTTTAATTGATCTGTGGGTTTAATGTGATCTGTGGGTTTAGTGTGATCTGTGGGTTTAGTGTGATCTGTGGGTTTAGTGTGATCTATGGGTTTAATGTGATGTGTGGGTTTCATGTGATCAGTGGGTTCAGTGTGATCTGTGGGTTTAACGTGATCTGTGGGTTTAATATGATCTATGGGTTTTGTGTGATCTGTGGGTTTAATGTGATCTGTGGGTTTAATGCGATCTGTGCGTTTAATGCGATCTGTGGGTTTAGAGTGATCAGTGGGTTTAGTGAGATCTGTGTGGTTAATGTGATCTGTGGGTTTCATGTGATCTGTGGGTTTAGTGTGATCTGTGGGTTTAATGTGATCAGTGGGTTCAGTGTGATTTGTGGGTTTCGTTTGATCTACGGGTTTAATGTGATCTGTGGGTTAAGTGTGATCTGTGGGTTTAATGTGATGTGTGGGTTTAGTGTGATGTGTGGGTTTCGTGTGATCTGTGGGTTTAATGTGATCTGTGGGTTTAATGTGATCTGTGGGTTTAATGTGATCTGTGGGTTTAGTGTGATCTGTGGGTTCAGTATGATCTGTGGGTTTAGAGTGATCAGTGGGTTTAGTGAGATCTGTGTGGTTAATGTGATCTGTGGGTTTCATGTGATCTGTGGGTTTAGTGTGATCTGTGGGTTTAATGTGATCAGTGGGTTCAGTGTGATTTGTGGGTTTCGTTTGATCTATGGGTTTAATGTGATCTGTGGGTTTAGTGTGATCAATGGGTTCAGTGTGATTTGTGGGTTTCGTTTGATCTATGGGTTTAATGTGATCTGTGGGTTTAATGTGATCTGTGGTTTTAGTGTGATCTATGGGTTTAATGTGATCTGTGGGTTTAATGTGATCAGTGGGTTAAATGTGATTTGTGGGTTTCGTGTGATCTATGGGTTTAATTTGATCTGTGGGTGTCGTGTGATCTATGGTTTTAGTGTGATCTATGGGTTTAATGTGATCTGTGGGTTTAATGCGATCTGTGCGTTTAATGCGATCTGTGGGTTTAGAGTGATCAGTGGGTTTAGTGAGATCTGTGTGGTTAATGTGATCTGTGGGTTTCATGTGATCTGTGGGTTTAGTGTGATCTGTGGGTTTAATGTGATCAGTGGGTTCAGTGTGATTTGTGGGTTTCGTTTGATCTACGGGTTTAATGTGATCTGTGGGTTAAGTGTGATCTGTGGGTTTAATGTGATGTGTGGGTTTAGTGTGATGTGTGGGTTTCGTGTGATCTGTGGGTTTAATGTGATCTGTGGGTTTAATGTGATCTGTGGGTTTAATGTGATCTGTGGGTTTAGTGTGATCTGTGGGTTCAGTATGATCTGTGGGTTTAGAGTGATCAGTGGGTTTAGTGAGATCTGTGTGGTTAATGTGATCTGTGGGTTTCATGTGATCTGTGGGTTTAGTGTGATCTGTGGGTTTAATGTGATCAGTGGGTTCAGTGTGATTTGTGGGTTTCGTTTGATCTATGGGTTTAATGTGATCTGTGGGTTTAGTGTGATCTATGGGTTTAGTGTAATCTGTGGGTTTAATGTGATCTGTGGGTATAATGTGATCTGTGGGTTTAATGTGATCAGTGGGTTCAGTGTGATTTGTGGGTTTCGTTTGATCTATGGGTTTAATGTGATCTGTGGGTTTAATGTGATCTGTGGTTTTAGTGTGATCTATGGGTTTAATGTGATCTGTGGGTTTAATGTGATCAGTGGGTTAAATGTGATTTGTGGGTTTCGTGTGATCTATGGGTTTAATTTGATCTGTGGGTGTCGTGTGATCTATGGTTTTAGTGTGATCTATGGGTTTAATGTGATCTGTGGGTTTAATGCGATCTGTGCGTTTAATGCGATCTGTGGGTTTAGAGTGATCAGTGGGTTTAGTGAGATCTGTGTGGTTAATGTGATCTGTGGGTTTCATGTGATCTGTGGGTTTAGTGTGATCTGTGGGTTTAATGTGATCAGTGGGTTCAGTGTGATTTGTGGGTTTCGTTTGATCTACGGGTTTAATGTGATCTGTGGGTTAAGTGTGATCTGTGGGTTTAATGTGATGTGTGGGTTTAGTGTGATGTGTGGGTTTCGTGTGATCTGTGGGTTTAATGTGATCTGTGGGTTTAATGTGATCTGTGGGTTTAATGTGATCTGTGGGTTTAGTGTGATCTGTGGGTTCAGTATGATCTGTGGGTTTAGAGTGATCAGTGGGTTTAGTGAGATCTGTGTGGTTAATGTGATCTGTGGGTTTCATGTGATCTGTGGGTTTAGTGTGATCTGTGGGTTTAATGTGATCAGTGGGTTCAGTGTGATTTGTGGGTTTCGTTTGATCTATGGGTTTAATGTGATCTGTGGGTTTAGTGTGATCTATGGGTTTAGTGTAATCTGTGGGTTTAATGTGATCTGTGGGTATAATGTGATCTGTGGGTTTAATGTGATCAGTGGGTTCAGTGTGATTTGTGGGTTTCGTTTGATCTATGGGTTTAATGTGATCTGTGGGTTTAATGTGATCTGTGGTTTTAGTGTGATCTGTGGGTTTAATGTGATCTGTGGGTTTAATGTGATCAGTGGGTTAAATGTGATTTGTGGGTTTCGTGTGATCTATGGGTTTAATTTGATCTGTGGGTGTCGTGTGATCTATGGTTTTAGTGTGATCTATGGGTTTAATGTGATCTGTGGGTTTAGTGTGATCTGTGGGTTTAGTGGGATCTGTGGGTTTAGTGGGATCTATGGGTTTAATTTATCTGTGGGTTTAATGTGATCTGTGGGTTTATTGTGATCTATGGGTTTAATGTGATCTGTGTCTTTAATGTGATCTGTGGGTTTAGTGTGATCTCTGGGTTTAACGTGATCTGTGGGTTTAGTGTGATCTGTGGGTTTAATGTGATCTGTGGGTTTAATGCGATCTGTGGGTTTAACGTGATTAGATTAGATTGGATTAGATTACTTACAGTGTGGAAACAGGCCCTTCGGCCCAACAAGTCCACACCGACCCGCCGAAGCGTATAGCACCCAGACCCATACTCCTACATTTACCTCTTCACCTAACACTACGGACAATTTAGCATGGTCAATTCACCTAACCTGCACATATTTGGATTGTGGGAGGAAACCGGAGCACCCGGAGGAAACCCACGCAGACACGGGGAGAATGTGCAAACTCCACACAGAGAGTCGCCTGAGGCGGGAATTGAACCCGGGTCTCTGGCGCTGTGAGGCAGCAGTGCTAACCACTGTGCCACCGTGCCGCCCACGCGCACAGATCACACTAAACGCACAGTGATCTGTGGGTTTAGTGTGATCTGTGGGTTTAATGTGATCTGTGGGTATAGTGTGATCTGTGGGTTTAACGTGATCTATGTGTTGAATGTGATCTGTGGGTTTAATATGATCTGTGGGTTTAATGTGATCTATGGGTTTAATGTGATCTGTGGGCTTAACGTGATCAGTGGGTTTAATATGATCTGTGGGTTTAATGTGATCTATGGGTTTAATGGGATCTGTGGGTTCAGTGTGATCTGTGGGTTGAACGCGATCTGTGTGTTTAATGTGATCTGTGGGTTTAGTGTGATCTATGAGTTTGACGTGATGTGTGGGTTTAGTGTGATCTGTGGGTTTAGCGTGATCTATGGGTTTAGTGTGATCTATGGGTTGAATGTGATCTGTGGGTTTAATGTGATCTGTGGGTTTAGTGTGGTCTGTGGGATTCGTGTGATCTGTGGGTTTAATGTGATCTGTGGGTTTAGTGTAATCTATGGGTTTAATTGATCTGTGGGTTTAATGTGATTGTGGGTTTATTGTGATCTATGGGTTTAATGTGATCTGTGGGTTTAATGTAATCTGTGGGTTTCGTGTAATCTATGGGTTTAATTGATCTGTGGGTTTAATGTGATCAGTGGGTTTAGTGTGATCTGTGGGTTGAACGCGATCTGTGTGTTTAATGTGATCTGTGGGTTTTGTGTGATCTATGGGTTTAACGTGATCTGTGGGTTTAGTGTGAGCTGTGGGTTTAATGTGATCTGTGGGTTTAATGTCATCTATGGCTATACTGTGATTTGTGGGTTTAATGTGATCTATGGGTTTAATGCGATCTGTGGGTTTAACGTGATCTGTGCGTTTAGTGTGATCTGTGGGTTTAATGTGATCTGTGGATATAGTGTGATCTGTGGGTTTAACGTGATCAGTGGGTTTAATATGATCTGTGGGTTTAGTGTGATCTGTGGGTTTAGTGTGATCTGTGCGTTTCATGTGATCTGTGGGTTTTGTGTGATCTGTGGGTTTAGTGTGATCTGTGGGTTTAACGTGATCTTTGGGTTTAGTATGATTTGTGGGTTCAATGTGATCTATGGGTTTAAAATGTGATCTGTGGGTTTAATGTGATGATTAGATTACTTACAGTGTGGAAACAGGCCCTTCGGCCCACCTAGTCCACACCGCCCCGCCGAAGTGCAACCCACCCATTCCCCTACATTTACCCCTTACCTAACACTACGGGAATTTTAGCATGGCCAATTCACCTGACCTGCACATCTTTGTGACTGTGGGAGGAAACCGGAGCACCCGGAGGAAACCCACGCAGACACGGCGAGAACATGCAAACTCCACACAGTCAGTCGCCTGAGGCGGGAATTGATCCCGGATCTCTGGTGCTGTGAGGCAGCAGTGCTAACCACTGTGCCACCGCGCCGCGCATAATGGGATCTGTAGGTTTAATGTGATCTATGGATTTAGTGTGATCTGTGGGTTTAGTGTGTTCTGTGGGTTTAGTGTGATCTGTGGGTTTAGTGTGATCTGTGGGTTTAGTGTGTTCTGTGGGTTTAGTGTGATCTGTGGGTTTAGTGAGATCTGTGGGCTTTGTGTGATCTGTGGGTTTAATGTGATCTATGGGTTTCGTGTGATCTGTGGGTTTAATGTGATCTGTGGGTTTAATTGATCTTTGGGTTTAGTGTGATCTATGGGTTTAGTGTGATCGATGGGTTTAATGTGATCTGTGGGTTTAATGTGTTCCGTGGGTTTAGTGTGATCAGTGGGTTTAATGTGATCAGTGGGTTGAATGTGATCTGTGGGTTTAACGTGATCTGTGGGTTTAGTGTGATCTATGGGTTTAATGCGATTTGTGTGTTTAATGTGATCTATGGGTTTAGTGTGATCTATGGGTTTAATGTGATCTGTGGGTTTAATGCGATCTGTGGGTTTAGTGTGATCTGTGGGTTTAATGTGATCAGTGGGTTCAGTGTGATTTGTGGGTTTCGTTTGATCTATGGGTTTAGTGTGATTTGTGGGTTTAATGTGATCTGTGGGTTTAATGTGATCTGTGGGTTTAGTGTGATCTGTGGGTTTAGTGTGATCTGTGGGTTCAGTATGATCTGTGGGTTTAACGTGATCTGTGGGTTTAATGTGATCTATGGGTTTAGTGTGATCTGTGGGTTTAGTGAGATCTGTGTGGTTAATGTGTTCTGTGGGTTTCATGTGATCTGTGGGTTTAGTGTGATCTATGGGTTTAGTGTAATCTGTGGGTTTAATGTGATCTGTGGGTATAATGTGATCTGTGGGTTTAATGTGATCAATGGGTTCAGTGTGATTTGTGGGTTTCGTTTGATCTATGGGTTTAATGTGATCTGTGGGTTTAATGTGATCTTTGGTTTTAGTGTGATCTGTGGGTTTAATGTGATCTGTGGGTTTAATGTGATCTTTGGTTTTAGTGTGATCTGTGGGTTTAATGTGATCTGTGGGTTTAATGTGATCAGTGGGTTAAATGTGATTTGTGGGTTTCGTGTGATCTATGGGTTTAATTTGATCTGTGGGTTTCGTGTGATCTATGGTTTTAGTGTGATCTATGGGTTTAATGTGTTCTGTGGGTTTAATGTGATCTATGGGTTTAGTGTGATCTGTGGGTTTCGTGTGATCTGTGGATTGAATGTGATCTGTGGGTTTAGTGGGATCTATGGGTTTAATGCGATCTGTGGGTTTAACGTGATCAGTGGTTTTAATATGATTTGTGGGTTTAATGTGATCTGTGGGTTTAATGTGATCAGTGGGTTGAATGTGATTTGTGGGTTTCGTGTGATCTATGGGTTTAATGTGATCTGTGGGTTTAGTGTGATCTGTGGGTTTAATGCGATTTATGGGTTTAATGTGATCAGTGGTTTTAATGTGATTTGTGGGTTTCGTTTGATCTATGAGTTTAATGTGATCTGTGGGTTTAGTATGTTCTATGGGTTTAGTGTGATCTGTGGGTTTAATGTGATCTGTGGGTTTAATGTGATCTGTGGTTTTAGTGTGATTTGTGGATTTAATGTGATCTGTGGGTTTAATGTGATCAGTGGGTTGAATGTGATTTGTGGGTTTAGTGTGATCTATGGGTTTAATGTGATCTGTGGGTTTAGTGTGATCTGTGGGTTTCATGTGATCTGTGGGTTTAATGTGATCTGTGGGTTTAATTGATCTGTGGGTTTAATGTGATCTGTGGGTTTAGTGTGATCTGTGGGTTTAGTGTGATCTGTGGGTTTAGTGTGATCTATGGGTTTAATGTGATGTGTGGGTTTAATATGATCTATGGGTTTTGTGTGATCTGTGGGTTTAATGTGATCTGTGGGTTTAATGCGATCTGTGGGTTTAATGCGATCTGTGGGTTTAAAGTAATCTGTGGGTTTAGTGTGATCTGTGGGTTTAATGTGATCTGTGGGTTTAGTGTGATCTGTGGGTTTAATGTGATCTGTGGGTTTAATGTGATCTGTGGGTTTAATTGATCTGTGGGTTTAATGTGATCTGTGGGTTTAATTGATCTGTGGGTTTAATGTGATCTATGGGTTTAATGTGATCTGTGGGCTTAACGTGATCAGTGGGTTTAATATGATCTGTGGGTTTAATGTGATCTATGGGTTTAATGTGATCTGTGGGTTTAGTGTGATCTATGGGTTTAATGTGATCTGTGCGTTTAATGTGATCTGTGGGTTTAGTGCGATCTGTGGTTTTAATGTGATCTAAGGGTTTAATGTGATCTGTGGGTTTAATGTGATCTGTGGGTTTAGTGTGATCTATGGGTTTAACATGATCTGTGGGTTTAATGTAATCTGTGGGTTTAATGTCATCTATGGGTATACTGTGATTTGTGGGTTTAATGTGATCTATGGGTTTAATGCGATCTGTGGGTTTAACGTGATCTGTGCGTTTAGTGTGGTCTGTGGGTTTAGTGTGATCTGTGGGTATGGTGTGATCTGTGGGTTTAACGTGATCTATGTGTTTAATGTGATCTGTGGGTTTAATGTGATCTGTGGGTTAAGTGTGATCTATGGGTTTAATGTGATCTGTGGGTTAAACGTGATCAGTGTGTTCAATATGATCTGTGGGTTTAGTGTGATTTGTGGGTTTCATGTAATCTATGGGTTTAATGTGATCTGTGGGTTTAGTGTGATCTATGGGTTTAGTGTGATCTATGGGTTGAATGTGATCTGTGGGTTTAATGTGATCTGTGGGTTTAGTGTGATCTGTGGGTTTCGTGTGATCTGTGGGTTTAATGTGATCTGTGGGTTTAGTGTAATCTATGGGTTTAATTGATCTGTGGGTTTAATGTGATCTGTGGGTTTATTGTGATCTATGGGTTTAATGTGATCTGTGGGTTTAATGTGATCTGTGGGTTTAGTGTAATCTATGGGTTTAATTGATCTGTGGGTTTAATGTGATCAGTGGGTTTCGTGTGATCTGTGGGTTGAACGTGATCTGTGTGTTTAATGTGATCTGTGGGTTTTGTGTGATCTATGGGTTTAACGTGATCTGTGGGTTTCGTGTGATCTGTGGGTTTAATGTGATCTGTGGGTTTAATGTCATCTATGGCTATACTGTGATTTGTGGGTTTAATGTGATCTATGGGTTTAATGCGATCTGTGGGTTTAACGTGATCTGTGCGTTTAGTGTGATCTGTGGGTTTAATGTGATCTGTGGGTATAGTGTGATCTGCGGGTTTAACTTGATCTATGGGTTTAATGTGATCTGTGGGTTTAACGTGATCAGTGGGTTTAATATGATCTGTGGTTTTAGTGTGATCTGTGGGTTTAGTGTGATGTGTGCGTTTAATGTGATCTGTGGGTTTTGTGTGATCTGTGGGTTTAGTGTGATCTGTGGGTTTAACGTGATCTGTGGGTTTAGTATGATTTGTGGGTTCAATGTGATCTATGGGTTTAAAATGTGATCTGTGGGCTTAATGTGATGATTAGATTACTGGCAGTGTGGAAACAGGCCCTTCGGCCCACCTAGTCCACACCGCCCCGCCGAAGCGCAACCCACCCATACCCCTACATTTACCCCTTACCTAACACTACGGGAATTTTAGCATGGCCAATTCACCTGACCTGCACATCTTTGTGACTGTGGGAGGAAACCGGAGCACCCGGAGGAAACCCACGCAGACACGGGGAGAACATGCAAACTCCACACAGTCAGTCGCCTAAGGCGGGAATTGATCCCGGATCTCTGGTGCTGTGAGGCAGCAGTGCTAACCACTGTGCCACCGCGCCGCGCATAATGGGATCTGTAGGTTTAATGTGATCTATGGATTTAGTGTGATCTGTGGGTTTAGTGTGTTCTGTGGGTTTAGTGTGATCTGTGGGTTTAGTGAGATCTGTGGGTTTAATGTGATCTGTGGGTTTAGTGTGATCTGTGGGTTTAATGTGATCTGTGGGTTTAATGTGATCTGTGGTTTTAGTGTTATTTGTGGGTTTAATGTGTGATCTGTGGGTTTAATGTGATCAGTGGGTTGAATGTGATTTGTGGGTTTCGTGTGATCTATGGGTTTAATGTGATCTGTGGGTTTAGTGTGATCTATGGGTTTAGTGTGATCTATGGGTTTAATGTGATCTGTGGGTTTAATGTGATCTGTGGGTTTAATGTGATCTGTGGGTTTCGTGTGATCTGTGGGTTTAATATGAACTGTGCGTTTAGTGTGATCTGTGGGTTTAATGTGATCTGTGGGTTTAATGTGTTCTGTGGGTTTAATGTGATCTGTGGGTTTAGTGTGATCTATGGGTTTAATGTGATCTGTGGGTTTAATGCGAATTGTGGGTTTAGTGTGATCTGTGGGTTTAGTGAGATCTGTGTGGTTAATGTGTTCTGTGGGTTTCATGTGATCTGTGGGTTTAGTGTGATCTGTGCGTTTAATGTGATCAGTGGGTTCAGTGTGATTCGTGGGTTTCGTTTGATCTATGGGTTTAATGTGATCTGTGGGTTTAGTGTGATCTATGGGTTTAGTGTAATCTGTGGGTTTAATGTGATCTGTGGGTATAATGTGATCTGTGGGTTTAATGTGATCTGTGGGTTCAATGTGATTTGTGGGTTTCGTTTGATCTATGGGTTTAATGTGATCTGTGGGTTTAATGTGATCTGTGGTTTTAGTGTGATCTGTGGGTTTAGTGTGATCTGTGGGTTTAATGTGATCAGTGGGTTAAATGTGATTTGTGGGTTTCGTGTGATCTATGGGTTTAATTTGATCTGTGGGTTTCGTGTGATCTATGGGTTTAATGTGATCTGTGGGTTTAGTGTGATCTGTGGGTTTAGTGTGATCTGTGGATTTAATGTGATCTGTGGGTTTAGTGGGATCTATGGGTTTAACGTGATCTGTGGGTTTAGTGTGATCTGTGGGTATAATGTGATCTGTGGGTTTAATGTGATCTATGTGTAAACTGTGATTTGTGGGTTTAATGTGATCTATGGGTTTAATGCGATCTGTGGGTTTAACGTGATCTGTGCGTTTAGTGTGATCTGTGGGTTTAATGTGATCTGTGGGTTTAGTGTGATCTGTGGGTTTAATGTGATCTGTGGGTTTAGTGTGAACTATGGGTTTAATGTGATCTGTGGGTTTAACGTGATCAGTGGGTTTAATATGATCTGTGGGTTTAATGTGATCTATGGGTTTAATGTGATCTGTGGGCTTAACGTGATCAGTGGGTTTAATATGATCTGTGGGTTTAATGTGATCTGTGGGTTTAGTGTGATATGTGGGTTTCATGTGATCTGTGGGTTTAATGTGATCTATGGGTTTAATGTGATCTGTGGGCTTAACGTGATCAGTGGGTTTAATATGATCTGTGGGTTTAATGTGATCTGTGGGTTTAGTGTGATATGTGGGTTTCATGTGATCTGTGGGTTTAATGTGATCAGTGGGTTTAATGTGATCTGTGGGTTTAGTGTGATCTGTGGGTTTCGTGTGATCTGTGGGTTTAATGTAATCTGTGGGTTTAATTCATCTGTGGGTTTAATGTGATCTGTGGGTTAAACGTGATCTGTGGGTTTAGTGTGATCTGTGGGTTTAGTGTGATCTATGGGTTTAATGTGATGTGTGGGTTTAATGTGATCAGTGGGTTCAGTGTGATCTGTGGGTTTAACGTGATCTGTGGGTTTAATATGATCTGTGGGTTTAGTGTGATCTGTGGGTTTAATGTGATCTGTGGGTTTAGTGTGATCTGTGGGTTTAATGTGATCTGTGGGTTTAGTGTGAACTATGGGTTTAATGTGATCTGTGGGTTTAACGTGATCAGTGGGTTTAATATGATCTGTGGGTTTAATGTGATCTATGGGTTTAATGTGATCTGTGGGCTTAACGTGATCAGTGGGTTTAATATGATCTGTGGGTTTAATGTGATCTGTGGGTTTAGTGTGATATGTGGGTTTCATGTGATCTGTGGGTTTAATGTGATCAGTGGGTTTAATGTGATCTGTGGGTTTAGTGTGATCTGTGGGTTTCGTGTGATCTGTGGGTTTAATGTAATCTGTGGGTTTAATTCATCTGTGGGTTTAATGTGATCTGTGGGTTAAACGTGATCTGTGGGTTTAGTGTGATCTGTGGGTTTAGTGTGATCTATGGGTTTAATGTGATGTGTGGGTTTAATGTGATCAGTGGGTTCAGTGTGATCTGTGGGTTTAACGTGATCTGTGGGTTTAATATGATCT